>NC_054597.1:18323315-18641648 GCF_004785595.1 Juglans microcarpa x Juglans regia | reverse complement strand
TCTGAGATTAATGTCAAGTGTACCAAAATTAAAAAATAAAAAACCTTCAATAATAGCGGTATTCACTATCACTTCATCCCAAACAATATTGCAAAACGTCATTAGTTCATCGCTTACATCAAAATACAATGAACCAGAAAGAGTTCATCTCCTAACCAAAATTAACATCTTACAATACAAATAACCACTAGTTGGAAATAGGCCTCCATAACTATTCTTTGGGTTGGGCTGGTCTTTCTTCCTTGAGATAATTCTCCTGAGATAAATCTACATCAAGATCTATGGCTCCAATGAATGAAACTACATGTGAGACTATTATGGTGAGATTTTTAAAAAAATCCAATAAGTTATAAAATCCATGACATTACTAACAATACGAGACAATGAAAATAATATGCATGCACTAGTTCATGTAAAATAAAATTGAGAACACATAGGTATGCACGACAAAAAATCACCCTTCGAGAAAATCATAAGTATATAAATATGGCGAGGAATCATTGTCTAAGCAAATCATATATATGCATATTCATTATCATGGCGAGGGATCACCTTCTTCTCAGAACTCAAAAAATCACAAGATCACATCATATAAGTACCAAAAGAGAATCACTCCACTCATTCGACACAGGAAATCTCTCTACTTGATAAACGTGTGTATTCATTCACCAAAATCGATCGGGAATCACTATACCCAATCAACACATAATAAAGGACACCATGCACGATCAACCAAGGGACTCTCTAACAGTGTTATCAAATGAGACCAATACGAGAATGTTCCACCCTAATCATCACGGAAAATCTCTCTACCTGTATGAAACTCATGGCAACTTGCCATAGGAATGGCACGGGGACTCTTAACATGTCCATGATTATTAGACAAATGGTGAGACACGACACTTGGAATCACATTATCTCGATCACATCTCAAATCATCTCAAAATCGCAATGTAAAAATAGACAATAAATATAATGGAGAAAGTATGCACTTTTATGTAAGAAAAATGTGAGATACAGAATATGCAAACCCTGAAAATTCCCACAAACATTTATCCCTCATCCCCAATATGGTTATAGAAGTTAAACCTACCCAAATCGTATTTCTAATATTAAGGTAGATCCTTCTGTCATGAAATTTTGAAGTCATTTACTTTCTTGACGACTCCGACTAGAAGAAAGAATAGACACTTTATGATCACAAAAGTGAAATGTTGTCTCTTGTCCAATGCCTTTTATACAATAGGACTGTTAGTCACAGTCCTAACGTTCTTATGGCTCTTGGTATGCTTGAATAAGGGACATTCAGTCTCAACGATCCATTTGCCCTCTGGACTTGAAGAATGATAGAGATCGAGTGACTTATGGGACAAGGCATGCACGTTTATGTAGCTTGCATTGGGTTCAATCCCACAACCCTTCACCTGTTAAGGGTCTCCCACGTGGGGCTAGACCATACATTTGTGATCAGATGATATGGTTTGTAGATCCATAGTCATTCTTCTCCAAACTTACTCTAGATCTGACGTCTCTGATGGAGTATGAGCCTCTGGGTACGACACATGTATCCCTTTGAGCACCTTTGTGTTATCTTGGAGAGTTCTCATATCTGCATTGAGCTTGTCCTTGCCTATTGCTCGCCCTTGTATGGCCAGCACATCATTTACTCACTAGTGTCTGACGAACCATCCTTCATCACCCTGTGACCCTGTGTTGTCCCACATCTACCAAGCTCTCTACAATGTGCTATCTTACTTCTTTTCTGGCTGCACATTGGTCATCCAGTTGTCTCCTCGTTGCCAGTATTTCTCTTATGGGAGAGGATCTCTTGCCTCTATTCGGTGCAGCCCTCACAAGATATCTTAGTAGAGAATCTCTTTTATGTCACCACAACATACACATTCCTCTCGACATGGCCGAACCTTACAAGAATTCCTATTTACCATTTCACCTCCTTTACCTCAATTCCCTAAATTACAAGAATCCAACTTAACACCAATTATTCACCCGATTGTACATGAATTCCACCTTTGCATCCTTTGAGCTGATTCTTGTACTTATTGAGTCTTAATTATGCTCCTTCCTTTCAAGCTTAGGCACATGCATAATTCCAACCATTGACTTTTCTAAATCTAATAGCATTTTCACTAACCATGTATTTGATTAATGTTGAGCCTATACTATTCAAGGATGATCAAATTTGTATGTGTAAGAAATGGGCACCCATAGTGGGCACCCCTTCACTTTCTTTTGGAGGTTATGAAGTGGCTCTTCATGAGGATTGATGGCTGGCCATTAAGGGCCGGCCGGGAGTTACACTTAGAGAGGCTCCCCCTTGTGAATGACACTTGCATCACAAATTATCTCTCTTAAATGGTACTATCTAGTCCCGACATCTAGGCTGTGGAATATGTGAGCGTTGCTCTGGTATATTACCATGTAGCACACTCCATCATCGTCGGGAGGATTACAGATGAACAACAACAAAGATGGAGAATCTATGGAACAACTACACTAGATCTAAGATATTTCTGATGAGTTAATATCGCTTCCGCTACATATTCTGATCTAGTATTTCTAACATTGGTATAAGTGCAAAAATTGGTTGTTCCCTATTTGTGTTTGATGTGCAATTTCATTCACTGAATTTTTACTGTACGAAGAGAAAATTTTTATTTTCTCTCGGTAACCTTGGCTATTTGAGAGGTGGTTGTGTATCTCGGAAATAGGCCGCTAGAGACAATATAGCGCACCGCATAGGTGTTGTGCATTGTGCAAACCATGGGTGAATTGCGCTTCGACCACGAACAGCGTAGCCTACGACGTTGTGATTACTGTCTGGATATTGCGTGGCCAAGGCATCACCCCTGTGCTGTGCGATAAAAGTGGCATAGCGAGCACCATCTGGGTAAATTGTTGTTGCGTCACGTCACTCATCAATGCTACGCCACTCATGGCGCTGTGCTAACGGTGGTGTTGCCTAGCCAGCTTTGGTGCAACGCTGCCACGGTGCAGCATTGGTAAAACAGTGCCTCAAGGCAAAGAGCCCATCGGCACAGTGTAGGAGCAGCGTCGTACGTGGTGCCTCGTGTGAACAGCACCGCACATGAAGCTGTGGGCCAAATCTGCTTCGTCCAAGGCAATGTTGCCATGGTGTGCACCATGTAAAGTGCTGCGCTTTGCTTGCAGCAAAGAAGTACCTCGACAAAGGTGTTGTCCTTTGCATTAGAAACCCACATGTACTGTGGTTCAAAGTGCACTTGCAGAGCTATGTTAACCATGATATAGCGAGCACCAGGTGTTGCGTTCGCCACGATACATCGCACACAAGGTGCTACAGGCACTAGGTCCAGCGCGCGCAAGGTGTTGCTAGCACCAGATGGAGCGCGCACAAGGTGCTGCGAGCACCGAGTTCTACACGCACTAGTAAGCAGCGGAGAATGGTGGTCTTGACAGTACGTCAGAAATCTAGTGGGGTGCTAGCTGAGAGGTTGGTGGCGGTGCTCGGCAAATTTTTCCTCTGTATGAGCAATGCCCTAATGTGTTTAAGGATGAAGAAGAAACACTGTGTGAATGATTATTTGTGTCTAAAAGCATACCAATCTCATTTGAGCCGAGAATGTTTTTTTTTTTTATGTGATGAATTGGTTTGTGGGCTACAAAACGATTTTGGGTTTGTTTTAAATCTTTTTGGGCTGAGAATTTTTATTTTTATTTTTATTTTTTATTTTTTTTAGCTAAGATGGATTTGGGCCATTTCTTGGACCAACCCAGAGAGCTTATCGCTCGCGGCCAAGTGCGCATGCACATACCATCCCATCCACTTGATCCAATTTTTTGTTTTTGTTTTTGTTTTTTTTTTTATGGACCATTAGAGAAGAAAAATGTCTATGTAGTGTGTTTTGAACGCAAGACCTAATACTCAAGGGCTATAAGCTCAACCATTGGGCTAGAGCTTATTGTTAGTGTGTTTGTTGATTTTATTTATCAATTCAGCATGTAACTGTGGCATAAAATATTTATTTTTTCTTAAATATATTTATTTTTTGCATGTGCTTATTGAATACATGCATGCCATGATATTATGAGATATTTTATTGCATTTGTTAGGCATTTTATTTTATGTTATAAATTGCTTATATTATTATTCTTTGTGAATAATCAATATTTGGATGAAATGTGATGTGATTATTTTGTACATGTATTGTGATTGCATATAATTGTATGAGCTTATTTTATCACTAGTATTTTCTAGGCTAATTTTAAAAATTATTCTTTAGAATCTTTTTTAGATGTGATAAAATAGAGGATTAAGTAGTCCAAGTTTGTATTGTCCATGCTTTTGATTGACTCAAAATGAATTTCTTCGATCTAAGAAGAAATTGTATTTGCATGTAATTAACTCGGTAGATTGCTTATCCTAGTGAGAGTATAGTTGAGAATAATTTGGAACTAATCTCCTATACGACATAAATTTGAGTAAAAATTAAGTTAAAAATTAATAATTAGGCATTGAGGCACAAGAGATAATTAGAAATCTTAGCGAATTTTCGATCTTGTGACGTGTATTAATTATTTTTATTCTGACTTAGATTAATGCACAAATTTCTTAGATATGTGTGCAATTAGATGTGCATAGGTTAGTAACTTTGAAATAACCAAAAAGAAAGCCTAGAGATTATTTATGCGACTTAATTGTCTTATTAATCTCCTCCATGAGCAATAGTTGAAAAAGAATAAAGATTATTATGAGTGCCAAATAGTCTCATACCATCATTATCGTTAAAACCACTGGAAGGTCTAGAGTAAAATTGGAAGTGCGTGTGGAACGTATGCACTACAATTTTCATAGAAGTTGAAGGGATCAACTGTCAAATAGAGCTAAACTACTATTTTACCTTTGAAAATCTTGTGGGTAATAATGAAAGTTACGCGTTGTTTTCGTAATGCAAAGATTAATTGCTCCTATATTGAGGTTGAGTGTTATAATTTTACAACAATTTAGATTAACTCACAGGAAAGCACATACTCTCTAAAACTTGCTAGTATGTCCTGACAAGTAAGGACATTAAAATCTGAGTGTGCAAGAGTGTTGAGGACATTATTATTGGCACATTAAAGGTTTTATCAGTCCACCTCTATGTGGTATTAACACTGGTAATTTTGTTTGAGTTTTGTTCCTTTCTAGCAAGAAAAAATAGGTTATTGCAAATATATGAACTTACGAGCACCCTTGAGAGTAATGTAATACCAAGCACCTTGGAGGTTTGCATGGTAACTATGACAAAAGTCTGAATAATTAAGTACGACTTAACTAAGCCTTAAAATCTTGCTCGTGGTTGCACTAATGTAAGATAGGTTTTAGGCTAAGATAATTTCTCGCAAAGTTTTTTTTTTCTCCTATAGTGGATTGAAGAATATGAAAAATATTGAGTAAGTAAGAAATTGGAATATATCACTAGTTAGTAGATAAAACGTCACATACTGCATTTGTTGCACAAAACAATATTTTTATTAGTGCTTTTAATGCGATATTAGAGAAGTCTAAACAGAATTTGATTTAAGACTCATTGAAAACAGTGGTGTTAGTGAAAATTCCTAGAGGTTTAGAAGCTGGATGGTCACTCATTGACTCAATGATATTATTTCTTGGATGGAGAGACAATATGCTAAAATGTGCAGTTGAGGCATAGGATGATAGGTGTGAAGCTTGAGAAATTGAAGTTTTTCTCGCTAATGAGATCTCTCTCCTTTATTTAGAAGAGTTAAAGAGAAAAGACAATATAAATATTTTCTATGTTAATGTTCCTATACATGCTCACTAAGGACATGAAATAAAAATATTGTTTCATTATATAAATGCGATTCAATTTTTTTTAGAAAAATATATATTTTCAATTAAAATATTTTTTTTAAATCGCAATCGTATGAATTATATGATAAGAACAATTATCTTGCAATTTAGTGACTTGCTGATGATAGAATTATAAATGAATTATGGCACAAAACAGTTATTACATCACACTTGGGTTAATGTAATATGGGGTTGCGGTCTTAATTTTGATTTGTCGTCCTAAGTTCGAGTTTATTCGACTTTGAGAAAGGCTAAGTGACTATTTTGTGCAAACGTGAATTCTATTAAAAATCTAGAGGATCTAAGCTTGATCATTTTTTGGTTCAGTAAAAAAAACTACTCATATTTTCGGTGAGGGTGTGGAATTGTGAATTTGAGTAACACTTGTTTTTTTGGAAAGAACGTTTCATTCCACATTACCTTAATATTAATATTTTCAAATTTTTATATAAAAGATCGCTAAAAATAGTGGGAGTAATTCAACAACTAGTGTGATTATACATTTAAGTGATGGTGTACCACTAGTGATAGTGACTCCCAAAAAGTTATTGAATATAAAGACCCTCATAAATAGCGTGGAAGCGATATATCAATATTATCTCGTCGTTTAGAGACTAGAAGAAAATATTTGTAATAGGGCTCCACTAAAGGTATTGAATTCACATAGTAGGAACTTAATATAGAATTTTAGATTCACTTCACTTATATAATCCAACCTGAGTTGTTGATCTGATTGACACAGAAAAAGTGAAGTTGATAAAGGTATAGATCCATCTATTAATACTAATTGAGTTGCCTTTAGATAGATATTTATTGCATATTTATTGGAACTTTTCTTGAAGGAGTTAAATAGCTGATTCTCATAGGAGAATTAGATGGTTAGCTTTTGTAATGTTTAGGCACAAAGTACTGAAGCGCATGATTGTTGCTTGTATTATTTTGGTATAAGAAGCAAATTAATGTTGCTGGTGCTGTTTACATGCGACCTAAACAAGCCATCTATTCAAAAATATCCAATGTACCCAGTCGTCTTTTATTAGCAACCTATTGAATAAAATAGGATTCTTTGAATGCTATTGACAATCTTAGAAAAGTGTCATCCTAAGAGATATTGCGAATTAGTTGTCTTAGACAATTAATTTTCGCCTAATAAAAGATTTTCCATACTACAAGGTGATGGACATGGGTTTGCAAAAAGTAGCTAAGACTTCAAGTCTTGTGAGACTGTGTATAAGAAAAATTGTTTCTAGGAGCTCTTGTTCAAAATCCATAGACAATTAATGAGATGGACAATACCAAAGAATCTAGTTTTGCTTATACTATTTGGTATTTCCATTATGATTTGCTCATGAGAGTTAAAGGTTAAGATTTTGCTAAAGGGTAAATATGGCTTACTTAATTAAGTAAGTTTGTGATACGATTGTCGTTAAAAGTAATGACTAGACTATTATGATTGTCTTTGGGAGCAAAGGCCCTAATCGCTTTACCCTTAATGAAAATTAAATTATGGTTATCTCACATGCTTTTGTTGTGTACATGAGATTTATATGAAACCTTAAATTCGTAAATTAAGTTCGCTGAATGACATTTGTAGTCACCTTGTAGATTTTTAAAAGTTGCAATAGGACTTGTTGCGTATAATCTAAGATTTATATTGTAAGTTTGACCTTAAATGAGATTCACGAGAAGTCATCACTGACTTCATGATTATGCTAAATGATGTTCATATATAAACGTAAAGTCTCTTGATAGGCACTTGTTTTGGAAAGTTACTACAACATGAGAATGCGCACGGAGAGAAATGGTCCTAAAACTTCACTTGAGAGCTGTGGTTTGATTATTTTTAGTTGACCATGTGATTTCTCTTCGTCATGGCATTACTCGGCGTGCACATGACACTGATGTATCTATGATCATGTGGCATGGCATATTCACCATAAATTTAGGAGTTATGGTGAAAAATATATATCAACAGGCTTAGATCGGCTCACTCACACGAGCGATCGCCTTTAGCGCTACAAAGAGATTGTGAGCAAAAATGAGACAATATGTCACTCAGTACTTATTCAGAGAGGGATAAGTTGTAAGACACAAAAGATATGTCAACTTAGTGGGAGCTAAGATGAGGTCCATCATATTTAAAAGGAATGTGCATGGTTACCCACAATCCATGTAGCATGTGGTTTAGCTAGATGCAAGAACCTCTTTGGCGCTTTCGGATAGCGAGCAAATGGAAGGACTTAGGTTAGGCGCTGAGATAATGACTAGACAAAGGCCTCGTTTGTTTTCAAGAAACATCTCATCTCATCTCATCTCATCTCACTTCATTATTACAACTTTCCCAAATCTCCACACAAAATAAAATAAACAATTCAACTTTTTCAAATCCCAAAACAAAAATAATATTAAAAAATATATTCTAACAATATTTTATTCAACTTTTTAACTTTAATCTCGTCTCATCTCATCTCATCTCTGAAAACAAACGAGCCCTAAGATTTGTATGGTAAATTGAGATTAGATATATGCTCTTTTTTTTTAAAGAGAACTCCACCGTAGCATGTATTTTATATTACATGTGCTTTTACGACAAAGAATAGAGGTGAGTGAATGGATCATTGCTTTCTCATTGTATGAGTCATGTAGGTCATAATTGATGACCTTAATTTATTTATGCCCTTAGGAGATCTTTGACCATGTCACGAGGTTGATGTTTTAGTGTCTACTAATTTGGCATGTTATCTATGACCATGAATGATATGGTCTAGAGAGACATTGCTGGGAAAGCTACCAAACTAAAACTAAATGAAATGAGGACGAAGGGAAAACTATTTGGTGACACATCGATATTGGTGTGTACTCACTGCCAGTAAATTATGTTGCTTCTTGGAAGTTGCGACATAGTTATGAATATATCATGTTTTATGAAGATTGAGCATTGCTCTGAGTCATTCAGACTTGAAAGAGATTAGAGATGCTTAATCTAATATGACCAAATGAGTTGGGGCATAACGGGACACTCTTAGGGATGTTGCTATGCTGGTCTTCTCTCCGAGAGATTTGGTATAGTGCTCCCATTTTTCTTTTAAATCTGTGCTCGATGGTCGCACAACCTATTTGCTAGTATGAACAAGATTGAGAACATATTGAGGGATGCAAACCTGAGGTCTTGCGCACTATGTGTGAGTGGGAGATGTAAGAAATGGGCATCCATAGTGGGCATCCCTTCATCCTTCTCTTAGAGGTTATGAAGTGGCTCTTAAACTATTTTATGAGGCTTGATGGCTGGCCATTAAGGCTAGCCGGGGGTTACTCCCCCTTGTGAATGACACTTGCATCACAAATTATCTCTCTCAAATGGTTCTCTCTAGTTCATGCATCTACGATGTGGAATATATAAGCGTTGCTCTGATATATTACCACATAGCACACTCTATTATCGCTGGGAGGATTACGGATGAACAACAACGACGAAGGAGAATCTGTGGAACAACTGCACTAGATTTAAGATATTTTTGATGAGGTAATATCGCTTCTGCTATGTATTCTGATCTAGTATTTATAACAGTATGCTATGTGCATAGTCGTATTTTGTTCCATCATTTTAAATCATACATTTATCTACCACGAGGATTGGTTTAAATGATCACATGTATGAGGCGTATAAACCATGTGAACTATGGCATGACCAAATCATGTGATGGGGAGAAATCTAACCTTTTTCACTTCTCTTCACCTAGTCCTCCATACCACTACTAGGTTCAAGCAACAAGTATTCAAATTTTTATTTTTTGCATCATAAACATCAAAATCTTGCCTTGGCCAAACCTACTTGTTTGGCATAATCTCGTATTTTACTTATTTAGAAGGTGTATTCATCAACATTATGGTGTTTAGTTTAGTGCTAACTTATCCCACATGAATTGTCAAAACTACACATGGTGTAGTCAACATTGGTTTTTATAACAAACCCTATGGTCGAAGCATAGGCACACAACCAAAGACCTAACTATTATTTTATGCAATTTCATCAAGTCCCTTTTTTAGTGTCTTGATCTATGCTTAAGTGGTGAACTCTTTACCTATTCAAGCATCCCCCCCAAGCTGAAACATGTGTTCATCTTTCTACCAAAGTATGTTTTCACATTTCATCACACATAGACACATTTTGATTTCTTGATGTTGCTAACTGATTCTCTACATATAAACTTTATCATAAAATCAAACAAAATAAATATGAAGGAGCCAGTGGCTAGGCCGAGTACTTACAATGCTCAACCCCTTAAAGGACTTTTTCTTTTGTTTGATGAGGTATAGAACTTGTGTTGTGGGTTGTGAAAGAGTGTTTCGTGTGTGAGAAAGTAGAACAAAAATGAAGCAAAGAAAGAGGGTAAAGCTTCGACCAAGCGAGTCTTTTCCCTTGTGTGGGTATTTAAAATTTCAAAATTTCTGTCTATATTTATTTTATTCTTTTTTAGATCTCTGTCTTTACGTGCACCGCCATCATGTATGCAAGCGTATTCGGGGTGTCATAGCATAAAATAAATATAGAGAATAATCCGTTAAATAAATAATTAATAATCTGTTAAATTGATGCATCATCACTAATAATTGAGTGCCACGTGTCATGTAAAGAATAATAAATTTAAAAATTATTTTGAAAACAAAAATTGAAAAAAGAAAAATGAACTAAAAAAAGGCATTGGTGGCACTCAAATAAAATTACTTTTTCTCTTCCCTAAATTATTGCTTTATAATTATTTTTTAAAGTTTTTAAGATTTTACAAAACAATCGAGCGGCACTCAAGTATTAATTGGTGTGATGGTCTTAATTTAATGGATTGTTAAACATGTTTTGCAGAAGGATTTATTTCATCAAAACTGAAAATTTAGGAAGTAAAAGTTAAATGTTAGAGCATAAGGACTAATCACACCCATTCTTTGTAGAGTTTTGCTATTCATCATCCTCATACACTACAAACCACATTTTTAATTTTTTTTTTAATTTTATTCTTTTTAAACTTATTGAATTCTTCTACCCATTATCCATATACCACACATTTGGTAAGAGGAAAAAAAAAAGTGTGGACCCTATGGTGTGTGGAGATGATGAATATAAGTTTTCTTCTTTGTAAGATGAGAATGCTTGTTTTGCAAAGTTGAGGAGGCCTTTTTCTGCTTCGATATAACAATACTCTGGTAACTTCTACCATTTATATGTTCTCAGAAATAGTCACTACAAGAAATCAAGTCTTTTTTAACGCTCAAAATCGTCGCAAATACCCTTAATAATCGCTACATTTGATCATTTTTGGTGATTTTTAAATCGCTGCATCTTCAACGAAATTAAGCCGTCATTTCTGATCAATTTCAACGATACACAAAACTTGTTGAGAAAAATTACTTTTCTACAATTGTATGTCATCGCAAATGCATAAAAAAAGGCCAG
The DNA here is from genome assembly GCF_004785595.1 of Juglans microcarpa x Juglans regia. Taxonomy (NCBI): domain Eukaryota; kingdom Viridiplantae; phylum Streptophyta; class Magnoliopsida; order Fagales; family Juglandaceae; genus Juglans; species Juglans microcarpa x Juglans regia. Next base: position 18,630,345 of record NC_054597.1, on the reverse strand, counting down.
AAATGGTGTGATCATTTTACCACTAAATTGCTGAGAAAAGTCAAAAGCAATTAACAATATCATCGCAAATGATCAATAAATCGCCGCAAATGATACATGTTTTTTCCAGCGATATTATATTATCGTTGCTATTATCTATTTCCAGCGAGTAAATATCGCCGCAAATAGACTATCTATTGTCACAAATATCTGTGACCATTTTCAACAATCTTACTTTTCGTTGCAATTTAAGGTATTTCCAACGGACAAGAACTTGCCGCAAAAGATCTCTGGCTGCAGCAAAAAATCAATCGCGACAATTTAGCTGGTTGTCGGTATAGATATCTGCATGTAAGGTCACGCATATATGCAGTGCATACAAATCGCTGGAATAGGAATCTTTGCATCGATTGTTCACATCGCCGCAAATGACACTTCACTCATGTGTAACTCTTTTTCGGCGATCACGAATCGCCACTAATACTGTCTCAAAATTTGATCCGTAATCATTTCTAGCGAGTTTTAATTTCGCCACAAAGGCCGCTTTGGTTCCTTTTTTTTTCCCTTCGCCTAGAGATGTTGGATATGCTTCATTTTCACACTTCATCTAATGGAATAATGTTCATCTTATTAACACAATATTTATCTTATTTCAGGTCAGTCCCTAAACAATATTACTTGAAACTAATGTACATCAGTTTCAAGTAATATTTATCTTAGTGATTGACCTGAAAATCTTTTCCCCTCGCACTGTGCTTGTAGACAGAATTGAGAAAAATATACAAATTCAACTAACATCACAGTAAAACAAATTTCAAACATATTTACCTATTTTTCTAAACTCACAGCACGATGTGCTGGTACTACTGCAACGAAGTGGTGGTGCTGCTACTACGGGCTACTGCTGCGATGAAACCCAAATGCAAAGTGAAATAGGACGCCACTTTTCCAAGAAATAAATAGAGCCTAACTAATAAATTATTAATAAACCAGATGAAAAATGAGTTTCCTGATCCATACAATCAATTTGATTATCATGAAAAATTAATCATAAACCAATTAGAGAATCCAAAAAAAAAAAAAAAAAAAAGGCAAAATAAAGCTAAAACACACAAAAGGCTTGGCTGCATTAAGGTGCCTCCATCTCTGAGCAGCTTCAAAAGCTTCTTTTTGCCTTGGGTGGTGCTGCGTCAACGAGAAACGATTGGAATGGCTTTTGTGCGAAGGAAACAAACACTCTAGGGCAAAGATCTGGACTAGATGGCTTGAGTGGCTTTCGTTCAAAGGAAACGGGGGAAGTGATCTCAGATTTTGGGCTAGAAACAATGGCCAGACTTCAATAATGCACGACCGTGGGTTTCGCTGGGAAGGCTAACGAAGTGGAGACAACGAAGCTTGGGTGGTGATTGAAAATGCTGGTCAAGACGTGCGGGGGTGGGTATCACAATGATGGTACGTACTCGGGGATGGAGAAGAACAGAGGAGAGGAGTTCACTGAAAGGGAAAGTACTGGGAATGTGTTTACATTTTGAGGGGAAAATAAAACAATCCGTGCTCTTTGGTGCCCCAAAGATCAATTGCGATGATTGTTTGCCCGTCACAAGATGTTTTTTATTTTTGTGGCAAAAACAATCGCCGCAAGATTCCTAAAAAATGGTGCAATTGAGTCGAGTAACGATCCACTCCATCTAAATCAAAAGTTGGGGTTTACCCTATGTGACGAAAATAAAATCGCTGCTAAAAGTTTCATTAAGGGACTTCTTCCATATGAAATAAATTCCGGATGCAATATCTTAAAGCAAAAACAATTTCCATAATCAGTTCAAATGTTAAAAAAAAAAAAAAAGAGAGAAAAAACCAATTTCCATAATCCCATAACACCAGTCATCTTCGCAGACTTCAATTTTTTTTCTTTATCATAACATTTGGGTTTTGCCATGGGTACGTAGGTTATGTATCATGAAAATTGCTTCATCTGCAAAAAATAAAAAATAAAAAAATCTTACAAATTAATATGACTTGATGTTGTACAACAGATTATAACATTCTTTTTACTGTAAAATAGATATTATATATTATATCAAGCCACATCAATTTATGAGTTTACTTTCATTTATACTGATTAGACACCTCTTCCTGCAAAAGATGGCCATTCACAAGTCACCTGGTTTGATCTTTACAACTGTGCAAGTGCCATTACGATACAGAGATTACTCATCGGATTTAATGGAACTAACTCTTAAAAGCAGGCCAGTCTGCCCTGGTTCGCTGTATGAACTGGAGGAATCGGTGCATGTAACATCAATGCTCATGCTATGGGTTCTGCTTGGATTCTGCCAGAAGTGTTTCCTTAAAGTCTTATATTTGGAATTGACGGCTGAAAATCCTGGATCAGAAAGTAGTTCTTGAACAGTAGTTCCACCTTCAAGCATGCTCACAACTTGGGACATCGTAGGCCTGAGGCTTGGGGATGCATTGGTGCAAAATAGAGCCACATTCAGCATTATCATGGCTTGCTCTGAAGAATATTCTGAACCCAACGCTGGATCAACTAACTCCAATAGACTTCCTCTCTCTTGCAGGACATAGGCCTGGAAGAAGCCCCCCCCCCCCAAAAAAAAAAAGGCTACCAATGAAATAAGTAACTAATTCAACCCAGAACAAGACTCTGTCATCGCATCATTTATAGTTTAATAATTATAATGAATATGTTCTGAGAATAAGGAAACAAGCAATAACAAATTAACAATGAAAACAAGCAACAAGAATTCTATGATCAGAGATATAAGGGAGAAAAAGACAGAATAAACCATATCAATCACAACTTTCAAAGAATGCAATTGAGTATAAATTTGTGAATCAGTAATGCTAAGACTTGTGAGATTTGTTCATTAGCTAATTATGGGTACAATTAGCAAACTATTTGACAGTAAGAGAGAAAATCGAGCAGGGTATTGTTTAACAGGATGCGCGCGCGCGCATTGGTTTCACATTTTTGCAACACTGGTCCTGGTCTCAATGTTTAGACAGTTAAAAAAGCCTAAACTAAATTAAGACGTTTGAAAGAATTAAAAAGATAGAAATTCTGAAGCGAGTTGAATTACCCAATCTAGAAGGTAAACAAAATCTTCCTTGGGGCGATAGTTTGTGTTGCTCTTTCCACTGACTATTTCTAATGCAACAACTCCGAAGCTATAAACATCTGCTTTATTGGTCAAGTGACCACGCATTGCATATTCGGGAGCCATATAACCGCTGCAAAACCAAACAGCATAAGAAGTTTCATACAAAACCTATAGTTTGAATCTGTGACATGCATGGCAATGAGTCAAAGATCTCAAGGGCCTTGTAATGAGGAATTGAAAGCTAAAGGTATAAACACCTTGAAATTCTCTATATTATTTTTAATGTCTAAGCAATTGGAGGAAACTCAACTAGTTAAGTGCCTGCTTAAGTATAATATTCCAGACAAGCATGGAGCAGTATTAAAAGACGAAAGTTAGCGTACTATGTTCTTAAGGAGGCACTTACATGGTTCCAGCAACCCGGGTACTGATGTGGCTATTGTCATCTTCACTTAACTTTGCCAAACCAAAATCAGAAATTTTAGCATTGTAATCCTTATCAAGCAACACATTGCTTGTCTTTATATCCCTATGCACAATTTTTAACCTTGACTCCTCATGGAGGTAGGCCAAACCTCTAGCAATACCTAAGCAAATTTTCTGCCTGGTAGGCCAGTCTAGTTTCAATCTGCAGAATGTGTCCTTCCCTGGTTAAAATGTAAGCAAAATCAAATTTTCAGAAACTAACAGCATGTGCTGTATGCAATATACATGTCTTAGATGGTAGAAGGTACTCACCAAAAAGAGCACGAGATAGACAATTATTTTCCATATACTCATAAATCAGCGATAACTGGTTTCCTTCAATGCAGCATCCATACAGCTTTACAAGATTTGGATGTTGTAGTGCTGAAATCATTCCAATTTCATTTACAAATTCTCGATTTCCTTGCTTAGATTTCGATGAGAGTTGCTTCACAGCAATTACAGTGCCATCCGATAACATACCCTATTTCAAAAAGAGTCTGATAAGACTTAGCATAACCAAATGAAAAATATGCAACTATCATGCGAATGTTATACCATTTGACTATCATATGTCCACATCCCGCTTCTTTTTAATGAATTTTCACTCTTTTTGAGCATCGACTGTGTACCATCTTTTAGTGTCCAGAAATCTTGAGTGTTTATTGGAAGTCAATAAATAATTATGAATGCTCTTCGAATCTATTAATTATGTAATTTTAGAAGCATGCTCTTTTGCTTCTATTGAGTCACCTCATCACTCAATCAATTTTATTCATTATATTTTTTTAAATATTGTTATTGAATAGTCATAAATTTGATAATTTAACGTTAAAGTAATTTGAAAAGTCAGGTCAATAAATTTATGTAATTTAGAAGTTTAAAGATTGTAGACACTTCCACTTCTTTCTAATATAACTGTCTTCTTTCTTCTCTATTTCATTTATTAAAATTAATCAAGAAAGACCACATTCGGTTTATTCCATAATTAGCCACTTATTGCATGGGTACACGACTAGTAGCTCTAATGAACAGAACTTCTTGAAACCTTTCAAAAGTTGAAGCTGAACCATGATGATCAAATCCTGGAATTAGTTAAAGATATTTTATGCATTTGAAGTTTAGTTCCCCTATAATTTCTTTTGTACAGTTTTTGGCATAAATTCTTAATTTGAAAAATAAGGAAGAAAACAGGTTAAAAATATTTACAATTGTTCATCGCATAAATATTAACGTGTCAATCATCTTTATTTAACTTAGTTGCAATAGATTGGTTCTATACAATAGAATAAAAAAAATACCTTGTAAACACACCCGAAGCCACCTTCCCCAAGTTTGTTTGTTGGATCAAAGTTCTTGGTGGCGGCTCTGATCTGTCGTAATGTGAATAATCCTGTTTGCAGATCTATACCTCTAAGCTCTGGACAATACAGTACTGAGTGTCAATAGAGAGAAAATACTGTAAACAGTCTTCTATAATCTTTTGCTAATTCTGAATCCGTAATCTAGAGAGTGAGAGAGATGATTTTGAAATCTCATAGAACACGGACACTTTGAAACAGATAAACAAGATAAATTATGCTGTTTATTTTTTTCTTTCTAGAAGTTAACATAAATGTGACAAGTCAACTCACTTTTCTCAAAAATATAATGGGAATAAAAATTGTTACTGACATTGTAAGCAGTCTTCATAGTTCATACACAGGAAAGATGGACAAAAAAGATTTTAATCTCTAAAACTAATTTTAATCAAAATGATACATTAAAACATGGATTTTAAAGATTGTATATGGTCATGCTTATGTGGACTGATTGGGCTTGACCTGATTGTGCTGGTAAGGGTTTAAGGAGAGCCAAATTGTGTCAAATTTCGCAGGAAAAAGAAAAGAAAAAAAAAAAAAGAGTTCTAGCTTCCAAGATCGTATGTGGAATATAAATACGTTATAGCAGATACACAACTCAAAACCATGCATAAACTGTGTCCGATGAAGTCATCTCAGCTTTCTCAAAAAATCATGGTATTGAAATTGTGACTGCCATTTTAAGACAACCATAATGCACATGCGGGAAAGAGAGACAAGATTTTGAATCGTTCAGCTCAATACATCCACCCAAATAATAAATTATGACATGGGTTTTTTAAGACTATACAGTTATGCTAATGTGGACTACTTTATGCTTGACCTGGTCGTGCTTGTCTGTATGCTTTACAAAGTCTATGCATAGATAGAACAAGAAATACTGGAAGCTTCTTTATTAATGGGGCTAAGGTAAATCCCGTGTGATATATTGAAATCACAGAATATGTGGAATTGTGACATGATGCATTAGAAGGGGGAATAAATCATATTGTAGTTATGGGGTATGCAATTTTGGTTTCTAGAGATGCCAATAAACAAAGATCTGAACTAGGATTCAATACAAATATTTCATACCTTTTTCAGAAGAGATTTTGCCTCCCAGCCAGCCTTTCTTCTTCATGATACATAGGGCAAGAAAGATTAAAAATACTACCGCAGCCACTGTCCCAACCACTATTATTAAATACTTTTTGTTGTCACCATCTGACGGAGGTTTGAAATCTGGAAGAGGAAAATTTTCCAATCAACCAAATGAAAGGAACAACTAGATTCATTTAAAGGCAAACAGAAATGGTCTAGCCTCATAAACAAATCCCAACCTTATTGGGCCTTTACTTTTGGTTTCAAAATTAATACTCACTACTTGTACACCCGCGCAATTGGCGAGAAATTATTAAGTTTTTAATTTTATTTTATTCCCTTACCTCTCTCATAGTCATGAGAACCTCGCCATACTTGTCAATTTATACATAGAGAGAAGGGGGATTTTAAAAGAGAAATGAACCATCATGTTGCTTATCTATGTTGGTCATTGGACTTGGACCACTATAGCTCAGAAGAACAATCCAAAAGTCAAAGCTACGAGAGATGCATAGAAAGTGGGCACATAGATGACGGCTTCGAATGTTAGTCTTGGCACTGGAGTCAGTCTCAGTTGCCGCAGTTTTTTTGCGCAAAAGAGATGGCCACCAATACCACCAACATTGCCACAATGAGTTTCATCTCTAAGAGGGAAACCCGTTTTGGAACCTTTTATGACCACTCAATCAGATGGGTTTTTGAGAAGAAGCTGCAGCGTTGTTTGGATTAGAATCATTGACTCAAAGATGACAATCGGCTATGCCTCTCCAAGATGGCAATGAAACCAATAATTACACCTTAAATAAAAGACCAAGATCTGTAGAGAAATAAGCGGAAGTGTAACAGACTTTCAATTAAGCTCGGAAACCAATCGACCTCAAAACCGAATGGTGTTTAAGGAAATAAATTAATGCTGAGATGGTTATCCAATTGTTTTAATAACCTTTAATAACCTGGAAATCGAATAGGTTTTTATAACCTAAATTATGAAAATAAAAAGTGGTAACTCAGAGGAAGTATAAGAGACGGCTAATGAAGTGGTAATAAAGGGGGAAAGTTGACGACAAGTACAAAAGATGGAGCTTTTGTAAATTGTAATAGATGTCAGTTTAATTGTTAAAATTGAAAATAAAAATAAATTTAGCAGCATTTCGTGTCAGAAAAGAGTTTCATTTTGGCCATTCTATAACTAGTTCTTGTCATCATCATATTGAACATATTGTACTTGCATGTGATGCTCTTAAAAATCCTTGGACAAGCATATTAACAGCTTCACAACAAACGCTCTGTCTCTCTCTCATCATAAAATAAGACCTGTTTCATTTAAGTAAGAGGTAAGGTAACGATGTAACCAGAAGAATTTAGATCTAAGAGTTACTTACTAGGGTCTACTGATATAGCTGATATGAGAGGACCATAAACTCCTCTAAGTGGAATGCCTGTTGTGCCTTTTCCAGCCCAGTAAAAGTGGATCTTTAGTGTCCGACTTGTAACAACCGCAGCAAATGACTTTACAAGTGGCTTTCCAGCTCCACCTGCCTCATCTTCTATATTGAAATTTTCCAGTACCAACTTGTCCTTTATTAAAAAATATAGTAAGGATTGTACTTGTTTGTTTAAAATGCACATAAGATAAAGTTTTTTTCTCATTTGGTGCATAATCAAGCTTGCTTACCTGAATGTAGACATTAAATATACGTCTCCCAAGACTGTTAAAGGATCTGTCATTTGTGAAAATAATCTCTGCAAAGTGGAGTTTAACAGTGTAGTTCCCATTCATGAGACAGAATCCATAGTATGTCAGGGAGAGAGGAGAAACGCGTGCTGTTGTGTAAAGTTCTGAATCAAACATAGAGACATTGGACAGTGCAGAAGTATTGGTTTCAATGTAGATATCTGCATCCATGTCATTGTCCATGAAGTTCCCAGTGCTGCTGAAAGCCCAGTTCTGACCCCAGTAAAACATTGAAGCACCTCTTTGTTCTCTGTCTGCTTTGTATCTGTTACCATTGACATTTGCTTCCTTACCACCACAATTAATGTGCAAGGAGTAAGGATCTGTTTAAGTTTGGAAAATTCAAGAAAAACTGTTAGAAAGAATATCTTTTCAAACATCCTATCGGTGAACATTGGAAGATAGACTTGCATTAGTACAACATATCATTGTGTAGCAACAGCTCTCTATTCAGGCAGAATGTAGGTTTTGGCAAGTGAGATGAGACATAAAATTCTCATCTCATCGCATCTCATTATTACAACTTTTTCAAATTTTCACACAAAATATAATAAACAATTCAACTTTTTCAAATCTCAATTCAACTTTTTCAAATCTCAAAACAATAATAATATTAAAAAATAATATTTTAAACTTTCATCTAAAATAAAAAATTCTCATCTCACTATCCAAGCCTAATGATGTTTCTAAATTTGTTGATTGAATCAACGCTAAGGATCCAAACATTTACTCCATTTTAATACAATAAAAACCAGATCTAGCTCATACCATTCATACAAAATCATACAGAAAAAAGAGTGAAATCTGAATCTTTTGTGATTGTTTGTTACAATGAGTGTATATGTAGTAGCGTCAAGTGGAGGATGCTTTTTGTTAAGACATTAATATAAATAATAAAATCTATCTCTTCCCATCAGTTTAAGCATTTGGGACAAATAGTAGTTTCACATGGTATCAAAGCAGTGGTCCTGAGTTTAAATCCTGACTCCACACTTCACACATTTAATTAAATATTTCACGTGTTGAGCCCACTTAAGGGAGAGTATAGCCCACATATGAGGGGGAGTGTTAAGACATAAATATAAATAATAAAATCTACATATTTCCATCAACTTGAGCTTTTGGGACAAGTGGTGGTTTCACACTTTTGGGGCTACAATTGAGGATTAGGTGTCCCTTAACTTGGGGTTTAGATTACATATCTAGTTCATGCTTCTTTGGAATATATCATTGTCTAGTAGTAAGTTGAGCTAATATATTTAGATTGGTTAAGGCAAGAAATAGAAAATATATGATGAGTAGGAGGTCATTTGAGATCATTCAATCATTGAAAATCATTATTTATTTAGATAGTAGAAATTTGGTTGAGCTTTGCTGCATCTTTTTCTCCTCTTTGTTGTGAACCATAGTTCATCTTTTCCCTTTATTCTTCCATCCAACCCTCAACAATATAGGCTGAAATATAAACTTCCTTTTTCATTTACTGCTCATTGCACCTTTACACTGCTCTTCAACTTTCTAAGAAACACTCCATTCTTTTTTCTTAAATATCATTTTCCAACTTTCCTGCAGCATAGGACGCCTAAGAAGGAACAAATTGGCATACACACTGTCAAATACAGTTTTCTTCCAAATAGTTACATTCTTTATTGCTACACCAAGCCTCTTCCTTACTACCATGACAAAAACTAGGGGTGAGAATCGGGCGGTCCGGACCGGAAAAACCGACTGGACCGGCCAATTCGGTATGGACTGGACCAAACCGGGAGTGGTTCCGGTCCGGTCCGAATTCGGTCCGGTCCACGGTCCAGCAGTTTTTCAGACCGGACCGGACTGGACCGAATTATAATAAAAAATATATATAATTTATATATATTAATTATATAATTTTCATTTAACCAATTAACCTAATCCTATCACTAACTCACCATTAAGTAATTATTAACTAATACTAATATTTATAATTTTATACTAATAGTAATATTTATAACTTTATAGTAATACTAATATTTATACTAATACAAGTATTATATTAATAGTCTAGACTCTACTTGTAGACTCTAATATGGTATTAAAAAAAAAATACTAATAGTCTAATATAGACTAAGACTATAGTTAATAGTTATACTTATACTAATATAGTTATAACTTATACTAAATCACTATAGTCTATAACTAATATTAGTATATTACTAATATATAGCTATACTATATTACTAAATACTAATAGTCTAATACTAATACTATTAGTCTATTATATGGTTATAACTTATATTAATCATGATTCATAATAAATAATCACTATAAGTCTATAGTATAATTAGTATTAATGTATTATTATATAATATATAGTATTAGTATCATTATATCATTATAAATTTATAATATATATATATATACACACACACACTATAAGTCTATATGCAGTAGTAACAATAACACTATAATAGTATAATATATAGTATTAGTATATAACTCACCATTAAGTAATTATTAACTAAAACTAATATTTATAATTTTATACTAATAGTAATATTTATAATTTTATAGTAATACTAATATTTATACTAATACAAATATTAAGTATAACGCAAATTAAGCAATTACAAATATTTAGTATAAAGCAAATTTAGTATAAAATAATAAATTATAAAACAATACTAAACAGCAAACAGCCCCGTTTAAGTCCAAGAGGGGAGGGGGAAATACCTCATCTGCCAAGAAGCCAAAACGGCGTCGTTTAGTATAAAACAAGACCTAAACGGCGCCGTTTAAGTCCAGGAGAGGAGAATTTTGAAACTCATTTTTTTATAAATAAACCGTATGTTGAAACGGCGCCGTTTGGGTCCAATTTCAGTCCAAATGACGCCGTTTCAACATTAGTTTTAGTTCTCCTTCGGGCCTCCCCCCAACCCCCCCCCCCCCCCACCCCCACCCTCACTTCCCCAGTTTGCCCCCCCTCTCCCCCGAAAGGCAATTTTGCGAAAACCCTAGCCCCTCTCTGTCGCATCCCCCCTCCTCCAGCCCCTCAGACGCCTCCCTCCATCGCGTCTTTTGCCCGATTGGTACTCTCTCTCTCTCTCTCTGGTTTTTAATTTTTTGAATTTTGATGGTATTTATTTTGGTTTTTTTCGCTGTTGTTTGTTGCCATTGTTGGTCCTTTTGTCAGTTTGTGGCTACTGGTTTCTGATGTATTTTGAAATTGGGATGTGGCCCAGTGTAATTCGGTGACATTGTATTGAGAATCGATGCATTAATTTTTTACACACTGTGTATTTTTTTACACACACAGAAAATATAACTCATATATATATATATATATATATATACACATACATATATATACTCATATATATATATAGTTGAGATGCATTAATTTGTAGAAAAATGAAAGAATCCCAGATTAATTTGTCCAGTCATTATGGTCTTGCTGTGAATGTGCAAATGATTTTTTTAGGGATAAGTGTAAATTTGCAAATGATGAATCCCAGATCACATGTTTAGTTGTAACTTGTATCATATTTATTTACAATAATTTTTTTAAAAACAAACTCATTTATGAAATATATATTATCATTTATTAATTTGTGCGAACCTTTCAGGTTCCTTCCATTAATATCATTTCGGAGTGTTTTTAATATCATTCTAGATTTTGAAAAGATGCATTTGTTTATAGCAATAACAAGTTCTTGTTGCCATTGTCGATAATGTTATATGCTTGTCGGTTTGACATGCCCTTTTGGAAATCTTCGCGTTTGGGGTTTCGGGGTTTTGAGAATGATATGTCAAGGCCTTTTTTTTTTAAATGTTAGTGAATTAATTACCCTTGTGTGTGCTAATTAATTAATGTAATGTTTCGATGGGAATGCAATACTTTATAGTAAGAACACAATCAGCTTGATTTAAGACATATTAATGTTTGTTTTCTAATTCTTTTGTTCTTTTGTCTTGTTTGTCCTGACTCCTTTTTATAGATAGAGTCTTCTACAAATGATGTGCAAGAGTCAACACCAAACATGCCTCCACCCCCACCCCCATCCAATGTAAGTGATCAATCAGTTGGTGGGTCACAAAGAAGTAGAGTTAGGTCTTTTGTTTGGGATCACTTTACAAAAATACCAATAGGTGATCCAAGTAAACCTAGGGCTGCATGTAATTATTGTGGTGCTTCGTATGCATGTGATACGAAGACCAATGGTACGAAAAACATAAAGTATCACATTGAGCACCAATGTAAGAAATGTTCGTTTAAGAAGGCGGATAAATCCCAGATGACTCTAGGTTGCAAGCTGGAGGGAGGAAGCGGTAGTAGTAGTGGAGGACTTGTGCCTATTGCATTTAGTGTTGAGGCTTGCCGACAAGCCTTAGCAGAGATGATTATTCTTGATGAGTTGCCCTTTAGGCATGCTGAAGGGGAGGGTTTCAAGAAGTTTATGCTTGTGGTTTGCCCTAAGTGGGTAGGGATTCCATCCCAACGGTTGCCAAGGATTGCTTTAATTTGTTTTTGAAAGAAAAACAAAAGTTGAGAAATGCTCTTCGAGGGCAGCGAGTTTCTCTCACCACGGATACATGGACATTCGTACAAAACCTAAATTATATGTCTCACAGCACACTTTATTGATGATGACTAGAAGTTACACAAGAGGATTCTTTCCTTTTGTTTGGTTGAAAATCACAAGAGTGATACCCTTGGTAAGGGCATAGAGATGTGTTTGCATGATTAGGGGCAACCAAAAATACTTGCACTCACACTTAATAATGCAAGTTCTAATAATGAGGTTGTTTCTTATTTGAAAAAAAAAAAACAAAGTATAGGGGAGAGACGATTTTGGAACATGAATTCTTTCATGTTCGATGTTGTGCCCACATTTTGAACTTAATCGTTCGTGAGGGGTTAAAAGAGTATGATGAGTCTATTGCGAAGGTGAGGGGTGTTGTGAAGTATGTTAAATCCTCGCCTCGAAGGTGGAGTATATTTTAAAAAATGTGTGGGGTTGGAAGAGATTCAATCTATAAGCCAAGTTTGCCTAGATGTACCGACTAGGTGGAACTCCACCTATCTTATGTTGGAGAGGGTTTCAAAATTTAAAAGGGCTTTTGATCATTTGGAGAAAGAACGAAAATGTTCTTCCACCTATCTCATGTTCGATGATGACAATGTCGATGATGAAAATATAGACCATGTGGTGAATACAAGAAACTCAAAGAAGTTAAGGCCTCCCAATGCATCCGATTGGGCAAAGGTGCAGTTGTTTGTGAGGTTCCTTACATTATTTCATGATGCAACATAAAATTCTCGGGGGGTGAATATGTAACTTGTAATATTATTTTCCCGGAATTGGTTATTATTAAAGATGTCATTAATATGGAGTGTGAAGAACGAAACCCCATGGTGGGATTAATGGCCACAAATATAAAGAGAAAGTTTGACAAGTATTGAGAGAACTTGGAAAATCAGAATATGTTGCTATATGTTGGTGTTCTTCTTGATCCTCGCTACAAGATGCGATATCTTGATTTTGGGTTGGGAAAAATATATGCACATGATCATACAAAAAAAATTGATTTCAGTTGGAAGGTGAAAATGCATTTATCCGCATTTATGAGGCATATAAGGAAAACGAAGAAGTACATTCTCCTCAGCGCACAAGTTCCCAACATGAAGATGTAGCTCCTTCAGCTGACAAGGTGAAGAGTAGAAAGGCAAATTTGATGGCTGAATTTAAGCAACAGTTGCAGTTAGAAGACAGTTTGGAAAGTAAGTCAGAGGTTGATAGATATCTAGCTGAAAAATGTGAGGATGAAGATGATAGTTTTGACCTTCTAATTTGGTGGAAGGTGAATTCAGCTAGATATCGCGTACATTCAAAGGTTGCACGCGATATACTTGCAATACCGGTATCTACTGTGGCCTCTGAATCTACATTTACACTGCAGGTCGTGTACTTGACCCTTTCCGAAGTAGTTTAAATCCAATGAGTATTGAGGGTCTCATATATGCACAAAACTGGTTTCGTTGAGTTCGTTCTTCTTCTACTCCAATAAGCCTTCGGACTTTAATGGATGAAGTGGAGGAATTTGAGAAACAGCTGGATATGGGTATGTAATAAAATTACCTTTGATATTTTTTGTGGTTTATTTTGTTTTATCTTCTATGTTATGTAATTTTATTTAACTTGTTTTGTTTTAAATTTTTATGGATAGAACTTGTTAGGGACCCAAACTTTGCTGATTCTGTGGAGGCGTCAAATTCAATGCCTACTGGTCCTACACCCAATGTTGATTAAAAACTAAAGAGGTGAGAAGATTGTTGGTATGCTAGGCTCTCATATCACTAACCAGTTTTGTATCTATATATGCATCTAGATTCTAGCCTACCATGCTAAGGACTAATTCATTTGGATAAATGATCGATCGGACTATATATGTTAATTAGGACTAATTTAATTTCTTCTCTCTAGTCTCTATGGTCAAATATATATGTTATATTATAAGTAGATGAATACGATAAAAGAAGTAGAAAGAGGTGGAAATGAAGATTTTATTGACAAGATTTTATTCTGTTATTACATAATCAAACCAAAGCATATGGGATAATTTCAATTTGGTTTTTGGTGTTTTTCATTTTGGGTCCTTGGTAACTTTTGCTTTATTACATAAATTTGGTTGCAGGGATTTCTTACATGGGAACTTGAGCTCCAGTAGTTAAGTAGATATGAACGTCACTCCTCTAGTCCTCTTTAAGAACTGGCTAGAATATCACTAACCAGTTTTGTTGATGAGAACTTTCAACCTTGTTCTAATATTTTGGTCTTTCAAAACTCTATAAATTACCCATTATATGTTAAGTACTTAAGTTGTTAAGTTTTAGATTATAATTTGTAATTTGTAATCTTTTGTATTATTATTTTTTTTTTTTTGTTGGTTTTTTTAGTTTTTTATATAGATTAGTTTTTTTTTTTTTTTTTTTTTTTTTTGTCATTGTATTTTTCAAGATTAAGTTTTTTTTAGTAGTTTTAGCTAAAAAAAATATACAAAATTTGAATGGGCCAAAAATAATTGAAATTGGACCCAAAAAAAATCAGATTTAGATGGGCTGAATGGCCCATTTTAGGCATGTCCAGACCGACTGGACCGACCCTGGACCGGACCGGACCGGACCGGTCCTATACGTGACTCGGTCCGGTCTAGGGTGAAGAATTTCAGGCCGAATAGGTCCAGTCCGGTCCACAAAATGGCCCAAGACCGGACCGGACGGGAGCGGAACGAGATCACCCCTAACAAAAACACAGAAGCTAAAATCCTAAAATTCTTCCTTTTCTTCTTGGGAGTGGAGTTTGGCTGAGGGTTTAGTTATTAAATCCATATTATTAAGTTCATACAGAGAATAAATGTTACTCAAAACAACTTCCAGAAGAAAAGTGAAACAAATCTTGGTCCAGATTGATAAACTCACGCTCATTATTCCGAGACGGGCATGGGAAACTCCTTTTTAGGCATGGATGAATTTGACTTCTGCAATAGATGATAGAGATGTTTGCAATTACATCTTAAATAAAAACACATCAAGACTGAAGCTATTATTCATAAATCACAAGCATTGAAGAATTCATACTGTTAGTAAGTGATTATATTATCCGGGAAAGAATCTTACAATTTATCTCCAGATGAGGAGTAGCTCTCCACCAAGTTTCTGCAAAAATTGATCAACTGGTTGTTGTTGTTTTTTTTGTCACTTTATTCATTGTAATTGGTCAAAGAGAAACATAATAGATAACACTCACACACTCCCACGTGGACATTCTGCTGGACCAGAGGTTTCCCAAGTGAAGTTATTGTAAGAAACATCCCTGTATATCAAATACCAATGAATGAGAGAATAACCCAACTTTTCAATATATACTACAATAGTTGTTGCAAGCCTTTTTTTTCTTCAAGTTGGATTCAGAGGGATCAAAGTTCTTGAAGAAAATGTATTATTTGACTCGCAAGGTAAAATGTACTTTTCACATCTAAATATTACAAGCTACTCCAAACGCAACCAGATCAAGATGGAATGAAACAACTTTCAAAATGGAATTATCATTATATCTAAAGGCATATAAATGGGAGGTGGAAATGTGAGAAGAAGTGTCAAGGGAGTACATACACATTCTTGTTTCTTCCTAGGAGCCATTCAGGTATACTTCCAGTGAGCTTGTTTCCTGTTAAATACCTAGGACAAAGCAACATTCACATCTTATATGCAGTGTTAATGAGATTGTGAACAGATAAAGAATTTTGTTGATTGGACATTCACTCACATGAAATCTACTTTTTCAAGGTGGACGAAGGAGACTGGAATTCCACCAGTCAAGTCATTAAAGCTGAGGTCTCTACATTAATAAAGTAAAGTGGACATTATTTTCTACCAGAAAGAGAAATATCCAACCTTTATATAGATGTCTGAAGAATACTAGACAAATGGAGGGTGGGAAATGTTAACAAGAACAATCATGTAATTGTACCTAACTTAACCAATGGAAGAAAATCTTTGTACCTAACTTAACCAATGGAAGAAAATCTTAGTACTGGAACCAGAAAGCTTTAATGAGAATCATATAAATTCAAGATCGATACCATGTCAGATTCAATTATTTGAAGTGGACAGCATAATGAATAAGAAAACTATTACATTATTTTAGCTTGGCCAGAAAAACTCATTTGTATTTTTACATTTCCACCTCTTCAGGACAGAAGAAGTTCTAATACTCTTGAAATGATAGAAATTGTTTGAGAAATAAAGCACAGGATACAGGAGCGCCTGAAATCCCTATGACATGATGAAAAAGGGCATAACCTGCAGAAGGAAATTCTGGCAGTGTATACTTATCACAACTAACCTAAATTATATACACCTTTTCCAAAATCAAATAAAAAACTTTGTTTGTCCCTTGAATTTTCGTCTGGGTGCTTCTCTCGGGGATAATACAATTGGACAAGAAGGCCATCCTGCATGTCTGTTATTGCATTTAATATTTTGGAAAGCAACCTGAACATCTACATCGTGCAATCTATGAGTTGTTCTCTTTCCTAAAGAGATCGAATCACCCTCCTGCCCACTTGTCTTCTTGCTTGGGAAACTGCTCTAGTAACCAATTATTGGATGAAAGAAATATCAGGATGAGCGGTGGTTTTTTTTCTTAGACAGCCCTCCATTGCTAAGACGAGATCAAGAAAAATTTGAAATGGTTTAATTTGAAGAAAACAGGACCTCCAAAAATTCTTTATGTCATTGGGTTTGAGACTAATTGTTAAGAACCCAAAATATTTTATATGATTTCTTTGGACCTCAAACAATTCTTTGTTTCCATAGGCTCTAAGACCAATTGCTAAGAACATGAAATATTTTTATCAGATTCTTAGTACAGAATCTTGACAATAAAGAGGAAATTAAATTTCTTGTCTTCGAGGAGCCTAGACTCCTTAATACAGTAGCACTGTATTTTCTGAATGATAATGATATGTACTTTCATCGAAAAAAAATCTAATAAACCCCCAGTGCCTCTTCCTGATAAATAACAGGACCCAATCAAAGAACAGTTCCCGACTTGTTAACATTAAATACTCATTACAGTTACTCAACTGATAACAACTTACCATGCCGATGTATTGAAGGACTATAACAATGTTGTGTAGCTTGGATCCAGGTAATATGAATGATTAAAAAACCAATACCATGCTCACCTTTCTCTGAACTATAATGTTCTAACTTCTATGCAATCTTGACAGATTATGGTTTTAAAAAAGAAACATGACTATTCAGAAACTCATTAGTCATCTCTTGAAGTACTTACAAACTTTTAAGTTTTTTCATATCCCCAATATATCCTGGGATCTTTCCATAAATTTGGCACTTCCGCAGTATCCTGTATTGCAATATTGGAGTTACTAAAAGTATCTTAATTTTAGAGTAAGAGATGAAGAAAATAGAGTGGGAATTCAACTCACAACATCTTGATAGATTCCATATTACTCAATAGTGGAAAAGTAGACCCTCTGCCTTTTAAGTCGGTTATCCTCCTAAAATCATAGAGAAATATAAACTGCCATTTTTTTCATGTTTTTAAGCAAATAAATGAAAAAGTAGTACAATTCTTACAGATCACTTAAGCTTGTTAAGGCAGAAATGGTAGAAGGTATTGGCCCCTCAAGAGAGCAACCTTCAAAATGCCTGTGACATATATTAGACTTCTTTGTTATCAATAGGAGCATGCTATGAATGCTGTAAGAAGGCTACATTGTGGATGCTTACAGTTTTTCAATCTTTGTCCAGTTACCGATGAAATCAGGTATCTTTCCAGAGAAGTTATTGTCGCTTACCCTCCTAAAATGTATCATAGAAACAAACATTAGAAGTCACTGGAGAAACATCATTGTTTAATGCACCAATTACATAGTAAACTTTGAGAAGAAGAGCTTGAAAAGAATTAAATCAAAATTTCCAATAAAAATGTATGTTATGGAATGGTTGGAGCCTCAAACGGAGATTTATATTTAGCATAAGATAATACTTATATATTTTCTTTTCTTTTCGTAACTTGGCATTATGAAAATTTTATAACGCAGTGCGAAAATAGCTGGCTGGCTGTTCATATATATGGCCCAGCTGTCTATTCCAGCAGGGTTTTTTATCACACTGGGTTAAAAAATATCATCAATTGAATGGAGGTGCTCACTTACATATCAGTCAAGTTGGTTAACTTGGCAAGCTCATTTGGCAATTCTCCTGAGAAAGCATTTGAGGACAGGACACTGCAAAAAGATAATGATGAAGTCCAAAATATAAGTAACACGGATATCGCTAATGATCCATTTTAAAGATTAATCTAGTGAAGAGGGCAAGTAAGATTTACAGTTTTTGTAAATTGATCAACTTTCCAATTTTAGGTGGAATGGGTCCTGAAAATCTGTTTCCTTCGATGCTCCTGTAATATGTATAAATTATTATAACTTTAGAAAAAGTGAATGAAGATGGTTTGAAGCCATTCTTAGAACTGGAAATATAAAAGTAGCCATGTGAAGCCCCCGTGACAAAGTTCGTTAACTGGTTCCACATGTGAATTAGATTCACCTGTACAGCTCAAGTCTCTTATATTATCCAAGAGTCTTGGTTTGCTCTAGATTCCATACCAAAGAATTCCGATATCATTACCTCCTAAAAAAGTATATCAATGAGAAATGGATTGATGTATTGTTTCATATCACCCTCAATAAATGGGTTGGGTAGGCATCTATATTAATTGATATAGAAAGGTCACAAAGAGTTTAAGGCGATTCAACTTAGAGGCCTGAGTCCACAGCACACAAACCCAAAGCGGCCATACCTTAACTATAGTGACTTGAATAATTGTACAGTACAAGCAAGGTTTATCGGAGTGACAAAACTATTCCAGCACACGATATTTTGTAAAACCACACACTACCTTGTTTTATCTGAAAAAGTTTAAAAAATTATAATTCAGCAATATTTAACAGAAATGATCATAAGCACTTTGCTCCTTTTTGTTGTGAAATGATGCAAGTCTGACCCGAACCATCAGCATCTAACTTATCATAGCTGTGACATACATTGATTATGAACGCGAAAACAAACAAGAAGGATTCCAACATACAAGTTTGTGAGGGTGGTGATGTTGGTAAGAACTGTTGGGAAGGGACCTGACAAGCTGTTCCCCATTAAAGAGCTGCATATGAAATTAACATAAAGCATAACCTGTTGATATACTTTTTGAGTAGTAATAGAAGGAAATGTAGGAGAAGCTGCTTACAGCTCGACCAAGTGCATTATACCCCATTGGGAAGGTATGGAACCAGTAAGGTAGTTCCGACTGAGATCCCTGCATGAAAGGAAGTGTTTGGAAGATTACCCAGTTGGCTATCGCCTTTTAATATAGATGCAAGCATAGAAAAAATGGATATGAAGTCATTATTTGGTTCACATATTTCTGATAAGTAAATGTGTTTGCTATGTAATTGGTTCAAATTAGAGGAAAATACTGTTTTTTTTTTTTGCTTACAGTTGATTGAGGTACCGAAGCTTGGAAAACTCCGGTGGCACAGTACTCGATAGATTTTGTGCCTTCAAAGCTCTGCATATATCTCAAAAGTAAATGAGAGGAGCATCGCATGTATATCTAAAAAAACTATTTCACACTTAATCCAGAGAGTGCCGCTAAAATGTCATTAAAAATCTCTCGCATAGGTTGAAATTTGGTTTTGAATTTAATAAAGCGGGAAAAGCTTCAAGGTTTTTTGTGCATATGCTTCAACACTTCTTAGAAAGGAAGAAAACCATTACTGAATTAAAAAGAAAGCTAATTCTTAAGGCATCGCCATTTTTCTTTCAAGAACCATGATACAAAGACTGGATAGGTACAGACTATCACATCAGTTTCTCAAAAATATATATATATATATATATATATATATATATATAAATACTAGTAGAATGGTACCCACTTCTTTATAAAAATTATTTGAAATTTGAAGAAATATAAAATAAAAAATAGGTGATATTTTCAAAAGACTGCGGGAGGCAAGTGCTCGGAATTGGAGTCAAGCAAAGAATGCTTGCACCTCGGGAAGAACCTCGGGGCGAGCAAATAGAGCTCGAACCCTGGGTGAGCTAAAACAACTCGCACATACGGCAAGCAAAAGTGCTCACACTCGAGGCGAGCACCATGAGGAGCAACAAAGCATATCCCTTGAAAAGCAACAGTGAGCACCGTGGAGTGAGCGTAAAGGTTCAGCCAGGGACGAACAAAAGCGCTCGCCTGGATCAATGGGCGAAAGTGCTCACAACTCACAGGGTGAGCAAAAATGGCCGCCATCTCAAATATCGGGGCGAGCAAAGAAAGCTCAAACATGGGGTGAGCAAAAGTGAAGGACATGTACCGTGAAGGAGCGTGAAGCATCGTCCAAGGGTGCTCACCACCAAGGCGAGCACGGGATGGCAAAGTGCTTCCCCTGATCCGAGTACTTTGGGCACATACGCATATTTGTTAACGTATGATTTCTAATATTGATTTTATTATATGTTAAAATTTTAAAAATATTAATATTTTTTAATAAATTATCTTATATTTTTAAAAATATTGTTGCTATTACTAAATATATATTTTAATTTTTATTTAAAATTATATTAATTAAATCAAATAAATTATGTGTGTTAGTTCAACTCATTTATATAAAATGAGTTTAAAATTTAAATGAATCGTATCATGTTGACTTATTTCTAATTAATTATTAAATAGATAACACGACACGATCCATTATATAAATGAATCAAATTGATCTATATAATCAAATATTTATAACTTAACACGATACAAACACAATTCAAAAACACGAATTGTCACTCTTAGAAAACAATAGTTAATAGTAGGCCCATTGATCCAATAAAATAAAAAAAGGGAAAATAAAGGGAAAAACAAAGTGTGGATACAACCTATCAAGATGGCAATAGAAAATAGACAGAATAATGATATATACACAACACATTGTATAATATATTGTATAACAATGTTATAATATGAAGATATTTTTGTAAAATTATATTATTTTTATAAGATGTTTTACAAAAATATCTTTCATTTAAAATATAATTGTGTAAACTTTTGTAAAAAATATTATGTATAAATCATTTACCAGACAGATATACAATCTATCTACCTAAGAATAGGGAAAAGTTTTCGCCGAAAACAGGGCAAAATGTCCAGAAAACACTTTGACCAGCAACTGCATGGTTTCACCAAGTTTCGTCCTTTGTCCAGTAGTTTTTTACACCCGCCAATGACGCTCCAAGACGAGAGAAGCTACAGGCCGGTCGGGTGCCTATCCTGTTTTTACACCTGCCAATGACGCGCCGCCAAGTAGGAGGTGCAAGAGATTGTATTCTAAACTTGCATGCATGATAAAAACAAATTTCACAACATCTTCCCCTCTTTCCATGGAAATGGTGCATCTCAAACCTATCAAGTTTTAGAAGACCCGAGACCTGCAGATCATTCAAACTTGTGCAATGTATGAATCTCAAATCGTCAACCAAAGTGCAACCAGAGATCAGATTCCTGGTTGTCCATTGATCAATGACTTGTCGCATATAAAGTTTTTGCAGATGTGGAAGCTTTGTATAACCGCAAGATTTCAACTTACACCCATATAATAACATTAATCCAGTGTCTTTGCAGCAAAAACAGACCAGGGCAAAGTGTAATGTATGTTTTTCTCGACGACAAAGTGGAGATCTAGCTCTTTTAGGTGGTTTTTGACTACCAAATTAATCCACTGATCCATATGAAGGGCCAGTTCTAAATCATAAGAGGTAATACGTACATAGAACCAATTTACGTATACTTTGTTTTTGCTAGAGGTGTCTCTTCAGAGAATTGTCAACGAAATCCATAAAGTTCTCATTCCTCAAATCCAGATTTCCCTCTTCTTGAATCTTGTGCTTCAAAATGGAGAATAAAGTCCATAGCTCTCTCCACCTTTTGGACAACATACTGGTTCGAGCTGCATCTTTTGTATTATGAAGGAGAGAGAGGATGTAATAGATGATGTGAGCAGGCAACGGGTGAAAAGATTCATGGATTCAACTCTTTGGTGCAGGTTGTAATCTTTTCTATAGTTTTTTGCTAACAAGAAGCATCAAAACAATTTCTACAAAAATGTTTCACATCTTATTGCAAGGGCACTAGGGAGAGAGAAATGGAGAAAGGGAGAGGAAAACGGCGCAGGGTGAAGAGAAAAGAGGGGATCTTCGGCGAGGGAAAGGGGAGAGAAATGAATTTTTTTTTTTTTTTTTTTTATCATGCATGTAGGTGTAGAATGGAGTTTCCTACACCTCCTCTGTGGCAGCGAGTCATTAGCGGGTGTAAAAGTTGGGAAAGCACCCATCTGGCCTTGAGCTTTTTCCTTCACATAAACCCACAAGTACAAATATTTTTAAGGCCACCATAGGCTGAAATTTTGTTTCTAGATGGAGAAGCAGCTTCTCTGAAGACTTTTGAACTCTAATAATTATCAACTTTTCAAAAAGATAAATGCAACGATATAAGTCTCAAATAAATAAGTCTTGTATAAATTTTTTGTAAAAGAGTATATCCTACTTGTAAGGAGATTTTTCCCCACTTCACAGGCCCACTAGGCTTCGGCCTAATACCCGGCTCCAGGGTTTAAAGATCACCTATCAAGCAAGATGCCTACAAGGAAAAATAATCAAGTGGCTGACGGGACAGACCTGCCTGACATCGTTTGACCACACCCTGTGCAAGGCCCACACCCTGGTCATGGGGACTTGCATAGGGTGTAGCGGGAAATACGAAGAACCATCGATCCCCTGACACGGGAACATCGACAAATTACCAAAGACAAAATAAAGTCAGGGAACCACGTATCATTAATGACGCCGTCGCAGAGCCACGCCCCGTTAAAAGACTCTAACAAAAGGAATAGTACTAAGGGCACTGACTCTATAGGGACAAACATGATGTGTCTCCTCCCCAGACCATAGTATAAATAGCAAATCCCAGATACGAGAAACATTCTATGATCCTTAAACTCTCTCACTTATTTTCAAACTTCCAAGAGAATTTATTAACTTTGGTATTAGAGACTCTCGCCCCAAGGTCGCCCTGTCTAGTTGCCTTCTTTTCTATTTTTGTAGGCCCAAGTCCTAAAGACTTGAGTTGCTAAAATTTGGCCTAAGTTGTACGAAACACGACGTTAACACTACTAATAACAAATAGTTTTTTTACACTTTTTTTAAGTGGGTCCACGTTTTTACAATAGCTTGTATGAAGCTTATCTATTTTAAATTTATACAAATTATTTCTCTTCCAAACATATGGTATGCAGAAAAATAAATTTATAAACTTCCTTAAGCAGAAAAACTAAACTGAAAATTCTCGGCCTAACCCGACAATCTTATCCAGAGTCAATCGACCCAAACCCGATTTGTGGATTTTAAGTTTCGTACTTTCGTTGACCTGTGGATTGTATAACGCACTCCCCTACGACGTAGGAAATACTTGAGCGCCGAGTCCGAGTAAAAATAAGATAGAAAAGCTCACCGACATGCTGTGCGCAACAAGCCACGCTCTATTTAAATTACTCGATGTGACAACTAATCGTGATATAATTTAAGAGAGAGAATATATTTGTTAAAAGGAAAACAAAATTAGCTATAAACTTTCAAATAGGAAGCAAGCCATGCGAAAAAGTAAAGGGAAAGAAAATTTAGAGATATACATCCTTACGACATGGCAGGAGCTGTTGTTGTTCAAGCTACAGTTACATGTCACAGTGCTCTCGAAGCCTTTCCTTCCATCCTCCAATACCCACCAATTCCCTTCTCCACTGCAAGGATCTATACCAAAATCCCAATCTTTCTTCCCCAGTTTCTTCCCTATCTCTCTCAGTGTCTCCACTGCTCCATACAAACAAACCCAGAAAGAAAGAAGTATTAAGAGCTCAATTTAGTTAACTAGGACTGATTTTTCAATCACAGGCTGTTATCTTCCATTATTTGGAACAGAGATTTGGTTGAGTTTGATGCAAAAAATATGGAATAGTAGAACTGATCAGCTGATTCTGCAATAACAAAATGAATCACCAACTTGATCTGCTTTCTTTTCTTTGCTATATATCTATTAATAGATCGAACAGGGTGTGAAGAAGTTGACAAACTTTGATGATACCTTCATCACTGTGAAGCGCCTTTGCAGTGGCAGCCAATCCAAATGTTGCAAATGAAAACAATGCAGTGGAGAAGATGACAAGTGCAAGAAACAGCTTTGGAATTGCAAAATCAGCCTTCATTTTGATATTGAATTGTGCTGAAGCTCAGCTTTTGAACTCTAGGGAGATATGGAGATACAGATTGACATTGAACTCTAGGGAGGGAGAGAGTTTCTGTAGTTTGGACTTTATTGTGTCGTTCACTACCTTCTGCAATTTGTCTTTTCCAAAAGATTCGCGTGGAAAATGTTGACGTCTCTTGCGGCTGAGCTTGTTTCATATTTTTTTTTGTAATTTGGATTAAATTTATATCAATTTAGTTCAGTTTAATTTTAAACTGTTTAACATTTAAATACTAAACTCTCAAATAATCAAATTCATCTTAACTCAAAATATCTTTACATATAAGATCCACAATTTTTTTCCACTAAACATCTCTTTACATGCGAGACTCATAACTTTTTCAACTTCTCATAAATATATCTAAACTTATCTTAACATCTAAATACATCTTAAAAGAGGTCTACAAAATTCACTTCATCATCTCAACTCACTACTATTCAAAATCTTCCACTATCCAGAACTTCACCTAGGGAGAGAGAGGAGAGATAGAAAAAACACCAATGCTGTAACAATAAATATTTGAGAAAATAAATAAAAACCTGTTCCGTCAAAATTTGATCTATCTATTTTTCTTATAATAGACATTTTTATTATTGGTCTTATTAATTCTTTGCCCAGATCTGATTCAAATAGATCTTGTCCATTACAATAGAGCCATATTTCTATAATTATAATATATTAAATATTCAAAGAAATTTACAAGATTAAATTATTCCTCGTGTTCAAAAAAATTAAATTTATAAGCAATCTACTTTTATCCTTTAAACTATCATTTCTTAAGGGTTATTAATTAAAACTATTGAGAAAACTATTAATTTGGCCAAATAAATACTAAAGAAGCTATTAGTTTGGCTAACTAAAGAAGCAATTAAGCAACATAGAGACCAAATAAATACATTTCATTTGAATGTTATACTTGTTATGATATAATTTTAAATTATTAAATATATAAATTTCTTAAACTTTTGAAATAAATAGTAATTTAACGTGATATCAAAATAAAAAATCTTGACTATGAACTTTACTTTTTTTCATTATAGTTAAAAAAAATTTACTTATTAGATCCACACCAGTGTCAGGTTTGGAGGGTGGGATGAGATACAAAATTTTCATCTCATCTCATCTCATCATTAAACATTTTTCAAATCCTCATACAAAATTTAATAAATAATTTAACTTTTTCAAATCTCAATTCAACTTTTTCAAATCTCAAAATAATAATAATACTAAAACATAATATTTTAAACACTAAAATAAAACACAAAATTCTCATCTCACCTCCCAAACCTGCCCGCGCCCAGTTTAGATACAAAACTCATCTTAACTCATCTCATCTAATCGTTATAACCTTTTTAAATTTACACACAAAATATAATAAATAATTTAACTTTTTCAAATTCTAAAACAATAAAAATATTAAAAAATATTATTCTAACAATATTTTATTCAACTTTTAACTTTCATTTCTACTCATCTCATCTCATCTCATCTTAAGTTACTATTCAAACTGCACATAAATGACTTATAGATATTTTGGCTATACTGCTTAACACAAATAAGAAGTTTACTAAAATTATTATATAATAAGAAAAGAAAAGAAACAAATTAAACTCTTGAAAAAATATGTGAACATCTTATACAGTACAGCCTACTATTCCATTAGGTAAACTTTAGTTAAATTTTGGCTAATATCTCACATTTTTCCTTTTGACAGTCCCTTGCAGCACCTTGTTCCACGGTAAAGGACCCAGCGAGAATTCGGAGTGCTAAGAGTGACAACCGGTCAGCAACACCTAGAGTTTAAAGTAGGAATAGGCATGCATTATTCACATGGAAGTGGTGTATGCGTCAGTAACTATTCAAATGTACCACGGCAGAATAAGTGAAGATTTAATCAAAGACCAAAACACCATTCGTACCAGAGGTCTAAACCATAGCCATGAATGAGTTCATTTATTAACTTCACAAATATCTATATTTCACAAATATCTATATGTTACTTAATTTCCCAAATAACATTATACAGTACCATCCATTTTATTTCCTACAACCAAGTACAAAAAGCCTTACAAATACTAATAACGGAGACAAGCCTATATTGCTATTCCTCAGGTGGGTTTGGTCCTTCTTTTTCAGGTACTTCTGCTGGGGTTAACATTGTATCAAAGTTTACAATTCGGATAAATGAAACCATAGGTAGATTAAATAACTATTGCAAGACCGCTAATGAGAAACAATGCATGTGAAGATGTAATACACAGTTTCATGTAAAAATCTATGAACACATGTATTTGTGTGTGGTGAGGAGTCACCCTCTAAGCAAAACACATGCATTCATAGTCATGATAAAGAATCACCATCTGAGTAAGACACAAGTATATAAGCATAGTGAAAAATCACCCTCTCAAGAATTGCCCTCTATACAAAACTCAAGTATATGTATATATATGTGTCACCGAGGTGAGGAACCACCCTCTTCTCAAACATGTAAAACTCACACCTTTGGCTTCTACTTGACCTTGGAAAGTGGTTTGTCTCTTTGCGCTAACGTGATCCTCACATATTTTTAAAATCTAGTTCCACATTTGATGATTATCCATCTAAACACTCTATGATAATAAATTATTATTATTATTTTCAAATTTTTAATTCTTTAACATTGTTTAATGATACGATCATATTTTCTTATTAATCAACAACCATAAAAGTAAAAATTCCAAATTTAATATACTAATTAAAATTCTAATTCTAATATGAATTAGTCATACTTTACATCTTGGTCTTTATGCACTTTCTAGCTATGAATGTCTATCACAGACTTGGATAACAACTTTGTTAGAAAGTACAGCGGAAAAAATACCTCAAGCTCAGCTTATAAAATTGCTCTACAAGTTTATCCAGATTGACAAATTCCAAGCGTTTCCTCTTAGTGGCGAAGTGTACTACGTAGTATAAAACTAGACTAACACTTAACAAATCCACAGCCCAAATATCTTATCAAGAGAGAACAGAAAAAAGAGAGAGCTTTTGTGTATTTCATATGATGCCAAAACCAAACTGAGGTGGACTATTTATAGTCCACCAACACACGGCTGGCCTTTAAGGCCAGCAATTACACTGTAATCAAATTGCAGCCATTGCAAGCTGCAACAGCATGTAACATATGGCATTAAGCCATACATTACTTGACATCCGTTACAAGTCAAGTAACGTATGGCATCGTTACTCTAAGCATGAAGGGAGGGGGTTAGCCCACGTGGGCGCCCCTCCTGCCCTCTTGCTAACAACTCCCACTCGTACACAGTGGGTATGACCCCATGTCTGCATCTTTCTAATGTTCTTAATCTTGTTCATACAAGTAAATAGGCCGTGCGACCACCAATCACATCTGTAGAAAGGTGGGAGTACATACACCAAATCTCTCACAGAGAAGACCAGCAGAGTAACATCCCTAAAGTGTCTGGTCATGTCCTAGACTCATTCGATCGCATCAAGATCAAGATTTTCGAACCCTCTTGAGTTAAAACTCAGAACAATGCTTGACCACTTCCAAATCATTTCAATGTGTTCACAACCTTTAGCCGCTACCAAAATGTAGCGTCATAGTTTGACGTCAGCAAATACTATCGAAGATACGATATCGAAGAGTCTTCCCTTTGCACTCATATCACTCAATTTTGGTCGAACCGCTTCCCAGTAATGCCTCTTTAGACTGTATCAATCATGGCCATAGACAGTATGCCAAAGTAGCAGACATCACAACCTCCATCTCGTGACATAGTCAAAAGTAAAGGACATTTTAAAAAATAAGACTCACACATTGAGAAAGAGGGGAACCTTTTATTCACTTACTCATATGGTCGTATAAGCACATATAGTATGAAACACATGTTATGGTGAATTTCTCATTCTCAAAGAGCATATGTCTATATCAACACCGTACAGATCTTAGTCTAGTCACTCATTAAGCATCTAACCCGAATTCCTCTATTTGCATGCTTCCAAGGGGTCAAAGAGGATCTCACATCTGGCTAACTACAGGCTATATGGATGGTGGGTAACCCATGCATAGTCCTCTCAATGGACCTCATCTTAGCTCTCACTAAGACGACATATGTTTGTGTCAACCAACTTATCTCTTTGGACAAGTACCTAGGGACATAATGTCTCATCTCTACTCGCTACTTAAGCGCTAGAGGCAATCGCTCGTGTGAGTGAGCCGATCTTAGCCTGTTGACATATCTTGTGTGTGTATTTTAGAAAAAACAATACAATAAAGAACTGAATCATATTGTATTAATATCCCAAAGGAAATGTTACATCTCAATGTCATTTGAAACACAAATTACATTTACAGTCTACGCAATCTTAGATTCCTAACATGAGCCTTGAAGACATCTCTTGTTATAGGCTTCATTAAGGGATCAGCAACCATGCGACTCAGAACCACTTCCTTTTGCGCTACCATGTCTCTGATGTAGTAATATTTGATATCTATGTGTTTGGTACTTCCATGATACTTTGAGTCCTTAGCATATGCAAGAGCTGCCATGCTATTGCAGAATATCGTCACCGGATCTAAAGTATCCGTGCCAATGTCTAAATACTTGAGGAACCTCCGTAACCAAACAGCTTCTTGAACTGCTGCAGAATAAGCTATGTATTCTGCCTCCATGGTAGATAAAGCTATACAGGGTTGTTTCTTGCTGCTCCATGTAATGGCGCCTTTGTTGAGCAGAAAGACATACCCAGTGGTTGATTTGCGCTCATCTAGGTCGCTGCCCCAATTGGCATCACTGTAACTTTTTAGCTGCAAATCTGAACCTTGATAGCACAGCACATAGTCCGTAGTTTCCTTGAGATATTGCATAATCCTTTTGACCGCTTTCTAGTGAGCCAGTCCAGAGTTAGATTGGAATCTACTCACTAAGCCAACTGCATAGCATATGTCAGGCTGAGTACACATCATTGCATACATCAGACTACCCACAACATTAGCATAAGGGACACGAGCCATCTTTTTCTTTTTTCTTTGAATCTTAGGACAACTCTTTAGACAAGTTCTCGCTTTTTGCAACATGAGTGTCAATGGGTTTACATCCATTTATTAGGAAGTGCTCGAGGACTTTCTTTATGTAAGTCTGTTGGGACAAACACAAAAGTCTCTTTGAGAGATCTCTGTAGATTTTAACTCCCAGAATGTATTCTACCTTATCTATATCCTTCATCTCAACATTGAAGGATAACCACTCTTTTGTGACGACTATCAACCCTTTATCATTTCCAGCTAGTAGTATGTCGTCAACATACAATGACAACATAATGAAACTCTTCTTAGACCTTTTGACATAGACATAATGATCATCTGTGATCATCGTAAACCCATTCGAGAGAATGGCTCAATGGAATCTGAGGTACCATTGTCTAGATGATTGCTTCAGGCCATATATAGATCGTTTGAGCTTGCACACTTTGCGCTCTTGACTTTTAACTACAAAACTCGTTGGTTGATCCATATAGATCTCCTCATCTAGTTCTCCATTGAGAAATGTTGTCTTAATGTCCATCTGGTAGAGTTCCAAATCCATGTTTGCTACTATAGCTAGAATCAGGCAAATTGAGGCAAACCTCACCACTGGTTAAAATGTTTCCTCATAGTCTATACCCTCCTGTTGAGTATATCTTTTCGCCACTAAGCAAGCTTTGTACTTATCTATTGATCCATCTGACTTGCGTTTAACCTTAAGAACCCATTTATTCCCAATAGTTTTACGCCTTATTGGTAGATCAACCAGATCCCAGACTTGATTAGTCTTCATAGACTCAATCTCATCATTAAGAGCTTTCATCCACTCATCTTTAGTAGAAGATGAGAGAACCTCATGAATTTTCCTAGGCTCGTTATCATCATGCAGAGCTATCATAACAACTTCCCCTTCAATCTCAAAACGACGGGGAATACTTTCACTTGTGCTTCTACGCGGCTGAGGTTGTTGTGATTGATTGACAAGTGGTGTGCTCCCACTTGAATTCAAATCCTTCTTATAGTTTGTAGGAGTTTGAAGAATTTCTTACTCATTCTCAACTAAATTCCTTAGAGCACTTTCCTCTTGTTCCACAATCTCATGAAGTTCTAAACTCCTATCAATCTCACCCCTACTTGGAAACTCATCTTCAATGAAATCCACATCTCATGACTCAATTTCAGTCACACTTCTATCGGATTGTTCACCTATTAACACATACCCTTTAGAGTGTTCTGAGTACCTTATAAAGATACATTTCTTTCCTGTAAGGCCTAACTTCCCATTCTTATGAGAAAGATCGTAAACAAAACCCGTTGGAACCCCATGGCTGCAAGTTACTCAACTTGGGTTTCTCGATGATCCATAGTTCATATGGGATGGAAGTTACTGATTTTGAGGGCACTCGGTTAAGAACGTAGGTAGTAGTCAAAAGTGCATCCCCCCAAAAAAAATTGGTAGGTTTGCTTGCGCCATCATCGACCAAATCATCTCAAGCAGTGTTCGATTTATCATTTCCGCTACACCATTTTGCTGCAGCGTCGTACTCGGTATCGTCAACTGTCTTTTGATTCCTTTTTCATCACAGAGCCTTTTAAATTATTTAGAGAGATATTCTCGTCCTCGGTCAGTTCTTAGAGTTTTTAAACTCTTGTTTAACTGATTCTCAACCATTCTTAGATATCGCCTAAATCATTCCAATACTTCAGACTTATGGGAGATTAAGTAGACATGACCGTAACGTGAAAAATCATCTATAAATGTGATGAAGTAGACACCTTCGTGTCTTGCCCTCACACTCATTGGATCACAGATGTCTGAGTGGACTAATTACAGTAGAAAAGATGCCCTAGTGGCTTTTCTAAATGGTTTTCTCTTAACTTTTTCCATTAGACAATGTTTACATGTGGGCAAGATGACCTTAGCGAGATTGCCTATAAGACCTTCTCTAGCTAATCAAGCCATTCTATCTTGCACTATATGGCCAAGCCTAGCATGCCATTTATATGAATCCAAATTATCAGATGTAGAAAGAAAAGCAATAGACTCATTTATATTTGAATAATCCAAATTCAATATCATAAAACCGTCTTGAAGAAAAATATTTTCATAAAACACATGGCTCAAATAAAAGGAAACATAATTGTTTTCAAATATAATTCGAAAACCAAGTCTTAATAGAGTGACTACAGAAAGTAAGTTTCGTCGGATCTCGGGAGCGTATAGCACATTGTGGAGGAAAAGAGTGCGGCCACCCTGCAAGTCCGGCTTGTAGGTACCAAGTTCCAGTATCTCCACGCTAGCTCCATTCCCCACCTTGATATAATGGCTCCTAGCTGCAATCCGGTGATACTCCATAAATCCAACCCTATCTCGCGCTATGTGTTCTGTCGCTCCTGAATCAACAGTCCACATAGGATAGGAGTAAGCAACCATCACATGGCTAGTTACAAAAATAATGCGAGAAAAGTCAGAGTGTACCTTCTTCTGCTCAGTGCAGTCACGAGCGAATTGACCATTCTTTCCACAGTTGAAGAACTCTAATTTTGACTTGTTTTTCCTGCGCTTGCCCCTCTTCCTATGCTGAGAAGTTCCTGACACCTTCTTAATTTGTCCAGCAGCTACCCCATTCTTGGACTACTTGCGCTTAGGCCTTGATGCCTTACGCAAACCAGAATCAGCCACATAGGCCATATGATTGGGCTTAGTAGCCTCTAGGCGCTCAGCCTCCAATTCCAAGTGACGCGAGATATCATCAAAGTCTTTGATATTCTTTTTATGCGTCAGGTTCTGGCTCATATTCTCCCAAGAGTTCGACAGTGATCTTATCACTGCCTGTACTTGTTGTTCATCAGTCAGGCTGTTTCATGCCGACTTAAGTTCGTGGATCATAGTCGATATAGCCCTAAGATGCTATTTCATCATGTGGTTAGAGCGCATCTTGTAGGAGTCAAACCTCATGGTTAATCCACGTAACCTAGTGGTTGAAGTTTCACCAAACTTCAACTTCAAAACTTTCCACATGCTTTGGGCAGTGTCATAGATCTCGAATTCATACATTAGATTATTGTGCATGCTACTTAACATTATTATGCGCGTGCACTGACTTTTCTTAGCCCATTGAGTATAGGCTAGTTGATCTATCTTGTGTTGTTCCGAGGTCCTTTCCCCAGGCGTAGTAAGGGAGTGAGATAAGGCCTCCAAGACCTCTTGCTCATCTAAGATATATTGGATCTTGCGATGCCAAATGTCGTAGTTCTCCTCATCCAATTTCTTCCCTTTGTTTAAATCAGCAACTATACTCTTAGATGCCATTTCACTACAATACACAAAGAAGGGATATTACACACACACCTAAGAATCTGCCGCATCCATCCAAGCTAGAAAAAAAATAATTTAGACATGTCGCAAGATCGAAAAATCTCTAAGTTTCAAAATCATCTCTTGCGCCATAATATCTAATTATTAAATTTCTAACCTAATTCCTGAGAAAATTTAAAAATATGGGAGAATTAATCATCATAAATCTCAACCATACTCCCACTATCTTAAGTAGTCATCTAGCCCTAGTCACATGTAAAGACATAACCTACTAAAATCATAGTAACCTTTTAGGCCAGTCTACAAGGACAACTACTCAAACCACAGCAATCTGTTGGGCCAGTCTACAAAGATGGTTCATATAAGACCATTACAATCCATTTTTCTTGTTCCATTAGTGCATTTACAGTTCTTACTGGGGCCACCATGGTCTTTTGGCTATACAGTGCATTTACAGTTCTTACTAGGGTCACTGCAATTCTTTCAACCTATCATTTACATTGACAATTCTAACTAAGACTACTTAGTGAAAATTTTTCTATTTTATCATTAAAGACTAATGTATAAACATTCAAACCTAACATTCATAGATGATAAAATAATCACATATCCACATGTTCAATTCACATATACATGTAATCACATTTAATCTAAAAAATTAAATAAAAGATCACATGTAATATAACATAATGGAATAAAAAAAATAGCATGAATATGTAATCACATTTAATTTAAGACATTAAATAAAATATCACATGTAATATAACAATATATCTAAGCATATATTAAATCATGAAAACAATTTTTTTTAATAGAAATGAAATAAATATATAACAAATACATTTAAAAACCTCCACCTAAACCAAATGTAAGTCGCAACCTAGTAGTGCGCGCTACCTTTGACTGGTGGTCCTGGGTTCGAGTCCCAGGGGTGCTATTTTCAACTCCTTCTTTTTATTTTGTGTTAAAAAAAACTCAAACAGTGTTGGGCTTTTAAAAAAGGATTTTTTTTTTTAAGAAACAGAGAAGGGCCGAATAGCCCAGCCCTTTTGTTTTTTTTTTTTTTTTTGTTTAAAAAACACTAATGGGCCTTGAGGCCCAAGCCCAATCGGAAAAACAGATGACCTAAGGTCATCTTCTACCTCCAAATGGCTATTGTTCACGTGAATAATAGCCTTAACACAACAGCGCCGCAGACGCCGCTTGAGGCCACCATAGGCAGCCTCAGCTACATCTTTCACGGAAAACTAGGTGCTGCCGCACCACTTCGTTGGTGCGCGCTACACCTTCGTGGTGCACGCAACACCTCGCTGGGGCGCGCTGCACCACGGTGGTGCACACAGCACCACAGTGGTGCGCACTGCACCATCTTGGTGTGCGGCGCATCACCTGGTGCACGGCGCATCACCTGGTGCTGCGTGCTGCACCTCTATGGTGCTTGCAACACCATCCTGGTGCGCGCTGCACCACTGGGTTGGTGCTCGCAGCACCTTGCGATGGTGTGCACAACACCTCTGCGTTGGTGCTCGCAGCACCTTGCGATGCTCACCGGCTTAAAAAAAAAAGTTTTTTATACAAAAAAGGACAAAAAAGATGGCATCCAGATTTTCAAGCATTCGTAAGAAAAAATATAAACTGGAAGCAACTATAAAAGCTCTGATACCAATGTTAGAAAGCACAACAGAAAAAATACCTCAAGCTCAGCTTATAAAATTGCTCCATAAGTTTCTCCAAATTGACAAATCCCAAGCGTTTCCTCTTAGTGGCGAAGTGTATTACGTAGTATAAAACTAAAGTAACACTTAACAAATCCACAGTCTAAATATCTTATCAAGAGAGAACAGAAAAAGAGAGAACTTTTGTATATTTCAGATGATGCCAAAACCGAACTTACGTGGACTATGTATAGTCCACCAACACACAGCTGGCCTTGAAGGCCAGCCATTACACTGCAATAAAATTGCAACTGTTGCAAGCTACAACATCATGTAACGTATGGCATTAAGCCATTCGTTACAAGTCAAGTAACGTATGGCTTAATGCTATACGTTACTCTAAGCATGAAGGGAGGGGGTCAGCCCACGTGGGTGCCCATTCTGCCCTCTTGCTAACAACCTTTTTAATTCTAATTTCAATTAGATTAAAACAATGTATCACAAGAACCTTTTGTGTTCCAGTAAATAAAAAATAAGCAAACCTTTATTGATCATTAAAATGAAATCGCATATTCTAATAAAAAAATCAGAAAGAAACAAGCGAAATTAAAAACACAATGAAATAAGTAAAATCAATGTTGGTTGAGAAAAAAATAAAAATAAAAAATAAAAAAAGATGATTGAGCTACAGTGCTTCTCAATTATGTTGAACTAAGTTAGTTTAAGTAGGTAAAAAGCTTGGATGACTTTATCATGACTAGGCCATTGCAAATACTCTTAGGCATGCGTATGCATAATATTAGAAAATAGGATGTTGGACGGGTTACAAAATGGCTACTTAAACAAAGAGGCAATATGGTGGCCAGACAGCATAAATGTGAGAATTAACATTGAAAAATTGGTTTTCAGATGGTAAGCTACTTTCATTGAATTTTTTGTTTTTTGAAGTAATAGGCAAACAGAGAATTAGCCTTTTACAATGTACAATAATACTAGAGATCGTTGTTCCAAGATGATCTTTTTTTATGTTATTATTGATTAAGCATTGAAAAAATAGACGATTCTCCGCCACTGCCCTATGGGGAGATGGGTGGGGAACAGACTTCACTTGTGCCATGCCAAAATCAGATCAAAATAGAAATCACAATTGACAAAAAAAAAACCGTTTGGATCAAAGCGTGTATATAGAAGGAGAGGAACAGCAAAGAAAAGTGTCGGGGGTTGCAAGAGGAGCTGGAGTCATGAAGATGACAGAAGCTAAATGATAGAGGGAGGAACATAAGCTTTGGAAATGCAAAAGAAAATTTCATTAAAGTAGTTATTCTTCTGGTGCAGCACAATCATTTTGAAGAGAGGAGTAGGCATGTAGTTTGTGTGTAATTGACGGTGTCGTTAGAATAAGTCTTGCGATGTCATTTTATTGTTGTACGTTGTAATGTCTTTTAAGTGTGAAACTAATACGCTAACGTTTTGTCTTTTAAACTCTAAACACAATACGATGTCATTGATGGAAGTATATAGTTGGAAAGAAGGGAATGAAATCATCAAAATTCAATCAGTTTCTTCTTCTATTCCTTCTCTGCTATTCTCTTCTCTCTTTTCTTCTTCTACATTATGGAGAGTGACTAAAGTATCGTTTGGATTCGAAGATGAGTTGAGATGAGTTATGAATAGTAGTGAGATGGATTGTGAATAGTAGTGAGATTTATGAGTTAAAGTTGCTTAATAGTAGTGAATAGTAGTGAGATGAGTTGAGATGAATTGAGATAGATTGTGAATACAAACCGGGCCTAACTCGAACTAAGTCAAGTGAAGTGGATCCATTACAAGTGGTATCAAGAGCCATGGTTGAAGGCACTCGGTCCTACGCTTAAGTGTTGGATTCTTTGAATCATCTGAGGCAGTAGCAAGATTGACAACAAAGTAGATTGAAGACACAATTGCAATCTTGGTTCAAAAGCAAGAATCAACAAGAATTGATAGAGAAAATCAAGAAAATAAATTTAATGATTTGTTCCAACAAATCTCAAGAATCTCGATTAATGCATCAGTAGGAAATGATGCTCGGTTAAGAAATTGTCAAGATAACCATACTTTTGGGCAGGATGTACATGAAGGTATGGTGGAGGTGAATCATCGTGACACTTTTGACAGAGGGTTTACTAAAGGTATCAAGTTTTGATTTCCAAGATTCAGTGGCAAGAACCCATCTGCATGGATTTATGGAGCCAACCAATATTTTCTATACCATCAAGTTACACCTGGTTAGAGAATCTTTATTGCTTTTTTTCCATGGATGATGAAGCACTGTTGTGGTTTTAAGATGCCAGTGAAGCTGGGGTGTCTTGTAGTTGGGAAGAGTTTATTTAGGCTGTACAAACTCGATTTGGGTCATCCCCATAAGATGACCCAATGGAGACTCTTACAAGACTGAAGTAGGTTGGCACAATTACTAATTACAAAGCAGAATTTGTGGTTCTCTCTAATAGAATTCGTGGGATCTCAAAAAAAAAAAAAATAACCTGAGTTGTTTCTTGTGTGGATTACGTGATGAGATAAGGCTGCCAGTGAGGATTCTGAATCCTACAAATCTCAGTGATGCATTTGGGTTGGCCAAGATTCAGGAGCAATATGTTTGGAGCACTAGAAGGCAGTGGAAGAATGGGGTCTTTTTATAATACTCAGTAGAGTGGAGGGCCTAGTATGTTTAAGCAAGGGCAGCCTAGTTTTATTTTGGGCACCCCTAAGTCTCAACCTTTTGCAAAGATGCCTGTGCAAAAGATGATTGAAGCACAATGCTCCTTGTAGAAAGAAGGAATTGTGTTATTTTTGTGATGAGAAATATCATCAAGGGCATATGTGTGTTAAACCTAAGCTCTATTTGTTAGAGGGTATGGAGTTGCCTAGTGATGTTGATGCAGATTTAGACTTGGGAGAGGAACAACAGTCTAATTTAATGGAAAGTGGAATGGAAGATGGTGTACAAATTGCCTCCATTTCTTTGCATGTAATGGTGAACTCACCAAGCCCTAGAACAATGAGAGTAGTGGGAAGAATTCTCAAGAAGTGGGTGATCATTTTAGTTGATACTGGTAGTACCCACAATTTCATGGATACCACAGTGGTTTCTAAATGTGGATTGACAGTGCAGCAATCTCAGTCAGTACCAGTAAAGGTGGCTAATGGAGATGTTTTGTTGAGCAAAGGGAAGTGTGCTGCTATTGATGTTCAAATACAAGGTACAACTTTTAGTATAGATCTTTTCACTGTTTTATTGGGTGGATGTGATGTTGTCCTAGGAGTTCAATGGCTGCTTTCATTAGGTCATGTACTTTGAGACTTTTTAGAACTAAAAATGGAGTTTACATATAAATGGGTACTAACTTGTCTTAAAGGTTTGCCCTTTAATAAGTCCTCATTGATTGATCATAAGGAGA
The DNA here is from genome assembly GCF_004785595.1 of Juglans microcarpa x Juglans regia. Classification (NCBI taxonomy): domain Eukaryota; kingdom Viridiplantae; phylum Streptophyta; class Magnoliopsida; order Fagales; family Juglandaceae; genus Juglans; species Juglans microcarpa x Juglans regia. The sequence goes on along the minus strand of NC_054597.1, from coordinate 18,592,258 downwards.
TTTGTCAAATATCTCCTATGGAAACCAAAGGCTTATTTTTGCAGTTGATTTTTGCGGATTCTAAGGAGGAACTAAATGTGGTTGATTCTAAAGAAATATCTGAGTTGTTGTCTCAATTTGATAGTGTTTTAAGAACTTAAAGGGTTGCCTCCTAGAAGAAGTCATAATCATCGAATTCAGTTGAAAGAGGGAACTGTACCTATGATTGTCAAACCATACAAGCATCCTTACTATCAAAAAAAGGAGATAGAAAAGATTGTAGGGGAGTTAATGCAGTTTGGGGTAATAAGGCCTAGCCAATCTCCTTTTTCATCTCTTGTTTTTTGGTTAGGAAGGTTGATGGCACATGGAAGATGTGCATGGGTTATAAAATCCTTAACCAAGTTACTGTTAAAGACAAATACCTCATACCAGTTGTAGATGAACTGTTGGATGAACTCTTTGATTCAACAGTTTTCTCTAAACTAGATTTAAGGAGTGGTTATCACCAGATTCGTATGAGGGATGAGGACATAGAAAAGACTACATTTAGAACTCATGAAGGTCATTATGAGTTGCTTTTCATACTATTTGGACTCACTAATGCACCTTCTACATTCCAAGGCCTTATGAATGATGTCTTTAGGCCTTTCTTAAGATAGTTTGTCATTGTGTTTTTCGATGACATCCTTGTGTATAGCAAGGACTTTAATTCACATCTGCACCATCTCAAGACTGTATTGCAAACATTGGAGCAGCACCAGTTATATGCAAAAAAGTCAAAATGCAGATTTGCTTGTTCTGAAATAGAATATTTGGGCCATCTAATTTTAAAAGAGGGTGAGAGCTGACCCTAAGAAATTAGAATCTATGATTAATTGGCCAATCCCTAAGAGTGTGAAGCCTTTAAAGGGCTTTTTGGGGTTGATTGGTTATTACAGAAAATTCATAAGAAGTTATGGACAAATAGCAAGCCCTTTAATTGAGTTGCTAAAGAATGACAGTTTTAACTAGTCTGAGAAGGCTACTGAGGCATTTGAGAAATTAAAGTTGGCAGTTACAAGTCCACCAGTTTTGAGTTTACTTGATTTTACTCAAACTTTTGTAATTGATTGTGATGTGTCTAGCAGTGGGGTTGGTGTTGTTCTGTTGCAAAACCAGAAACCTTTAGCTTTCTTAAGTTAACCATTGAAGGGAAGAAATATTTTGTTATCCACATTTGAAAAGGAATTGCTAGCATTGGTGATGCAATGAAAAAATGGAGACCCTATTTGCTTGGAGGCTTATTTATCATATGTATTGACCATCATAGTTTGAAGTTTCTACTTGAGCAGAAAGTTGGAACTCCAGCATAGCAAAAGTAGATTTCAAAATTAATTGGCTATGATTTCTCAATTGAGTATAAGAAAGGTGTGGAATACAAGGTTGTTGATGCCTTGTTGAGGAAAGAGGGTAATGAGGAATCCTTATCCTTATCTACCATTTCTTTTCCTAACCCTTCTTGGTTGTAGGAATTAAAGAGAGCTTAATGAGGTGTACAACAGCATCTTGATGGGCTTAAGGATGGTAACTCTCAGCATCCTACTTTCAATCTCAGGCATGGAGTTTTGTTTAGAAAGAACAAAATTTGTGTTCCTAATTCTATTGAATTGAAGTTGAAGATTCTGCAGTTTTTGCATTCTAGTCCAAGTGTAGGCTATTCTGGGTTTCACAAGTCATTGCAGAGGGCAAGGTCAGAGTTCTATTGGCCAGGATTGAAAAGTGAATTGAAGAAGTTTATCAGAGAATGTGATGTTTGCTAGAGAAATAAGGTGGAGAATATTCAACCTGCTGGATTGTTACAGCCACTTCCAATTCCACTGACAATTTGGACTGATGTGTCAATAGATTTTGTGGAAAGGTTACCTATTTCAAAGGGGTATTCTGTTATTATGGTGGTGGTAGATAGACTTTCGAAGTATGCTCATTTCATTGCTTTGAAACATCCATTTACAGTTTCCAAAGTTGCATCTTTGTTTGTATCAAATATCTTTAAACTTCATGGGATGCCTAAAAAGTATTGTCTTTGATAGGGGATCTACTTTCATTAGTTCTTTCTAGAAAGAATTTTCTAAGCTACATGGAGTTATTCTTTCATACACTTATGCTTACCATCCTCAAAGTGATGGGCAAATAGAAGCTGTTAACAAGTCTTTAGAGCAGTATTTGAGATGTTTTTCAGGAGATAAACCAAGGGGTTGGTTTGAATGGTTACCTCTTGCTGCATGGTGGTGTAATACCATAACTCATTCATCAACCAAGCTGACTCCTTATGAAGTTGTTTATGGGATACCTCCTACTAAGCTTCAAGCTTATGTGCCAGGGTTGACTAGTAACCAGGCAGTGGATGAGATCTTGAAGACACAGGAACAAATCTCTGAGTTGTTGAAACCTAATTTAGTTTCTGCTCAAGATAGAATGAAGACATTCTATGACATACATAAAACTGAAAGAGAGTTTCAAGTGGGGGATTGGGTTTATTTGAGATTACAGCCCTATAGCCAACATTCAGTAACATTGAGAAGAAACTTGAAACTGTCCTCATGATTCTATGTTCCATTTTTTGTCACTCAGAGAATTGGGAAGGTAGCATACAAAATTGATTTGCCAGCTGCTGCTCAAATTCATATTGTCTTCCACATGTCATGTTTGAAGAAAAAGTTAGGCCAACTGATGTCACCTTTAACTACTCTTCCTCCAATAGATATGCATGGTGAGTTGAGACCTGAAACTCAGAAAATTTTAGAGCACCGCAGCAAACAAGTTAACAACAAAGCCTTGGTGGAAGTGTTGGTGAAATGACAAGGTATGAATGAAGATGAAGCTACATGGGAGTCTTATTGGAAGTTGAGAGATGCCTTCCCTCACCTTGTGGGCAAGGTGATTTGAAGGGGGAGGGTATGTCAAGGGCTGCAAGAGGAGCTAAAGTCAGGAAGTTGACGAAAGCTAAATGAAAGAGGGAAGAACATAAGCTTTGGAAGTGCAGCAGAAAAGTTCGTAGTTATTCTTTTGGTGCATCACAATCGTTTTGAAGAGAGGAGTAGGCATGTAGTTTGTGTGTAACTGACAGTGTCATTTAGAATAAGTTGTGTGATGTTGTTTTATTGTTGTTCGTTGTAATGTCTTCTAAGTGTAAAGCTAATATGCTGATGTTTTGTCATTTAAACTCTAAACACAATACGATGTTGTTGATGTGAAGTATATAGCTGGAGAGAAAAAGAGGGAATAAAATCATCGAAGTTCAATCAGTTTCTTCTTCTATTCATTCTCTGTTATTCTCTTATCTCTCTTCTTCTTCTACATTCTGGAAAGTGACTATCTCGAATTAAGTCAAGTGAAGTGGGCCCATTACAAAAAGGAAGAGCGCGAGGAGGAGGAGAAGGAAGAAGAAGAATGGATAGCAGATAGAAGTATAGATGAATAGGAGAAAAGACAGGCAAAAAGTAGAGACAAAAAAGGCTAAAGAAAACCTAGTGTAAAAATGTATAAAAACGTAGGGCATGCATAGCTTAGAGACTATATATGTACTATGCAAGTGCGTGGTCTTAGAGACTAGATTAAAAACATTTACTATTGTTTTACTGTTCAACTATTTCTTTTTCTATTGTTATTTGAATCTGGATTAAAAATTTTAGAATATTACATTCTTGCATAATCTAGAAGAAATGTCAATTTTTATAAAATTGAATTTATTTTGAATTAATTTACATGATTGTGTTGGTTGATTGAATTTATTTTCTTCTAAATTATGCAAGAAGTTTATATTTTAGAGTTTTTAATCTAGATTCAAATAGTAAAAGGAAAAAAATTAGATAGTAAAGTATTAGTAAAAGATGTGTAAAGGTATCATTATCCTTTACAGATAGGTCTTGCCTACAATTTGTCCCTATTTGCATGTATTAAACAATTTTTTTTTTAAATAATATTGTTTAAAATTTTTTACATCGTACATTATTTATGTGGTATAAATTGATTTATAATATTTAAAATCTAAAATTTATTTTATAAATTAAATTATGAAATATTGAAATATAGATAATTTATAATGTAAAAACTTTCAAATATAGATGCTCAACCTACTTGCGGAAAGCGACGCAGGCTCAGTCCTATCCTTCTTACCGTAATTTATTATTATTATTATTATTATATCTCTGTTCAAGTGTGAACGGACCACCGCGTCGACTTTCCACATTCAAAGTCTCCATTTGATAGCGCCTTCTGTTCCATTGATTAATCAATTGTCTGCTGAGAAGTGATGGCAAGAAGGCTGAAGGCATGTGGGCGGTGTTGGACTGGAGCAATCCAATGATCCCTACCATACGCGTTTTAATTAAAGCAGTAATTGGGATCAACTTCACAACCTAACACCGACATATTTCACATTCCGCACACCGCATGCAGCTGAAGAGGACCATCTCTTCTCTCCTCTTTTATCAATCTAACATCAAAAATTTTTATCTATAATCACTTTTACGTATTCTTTATACACTTCATTGATATATATACTTGACTTAATGATTATTATTTTCTATTAATATAAATTAATTATTTTGATCAATTACATCAATAAAATGCATAAAATATATACAAAGCTAACTATATATAACAAAACTCCTATGACATATATCTGCTGCGTCCCCTTTTAAAATTCTTATCAAAGGCCCACCATGTCCCAAAGGGCAGTTCTCTATTATTTTTGGCACGGTGGAGTACTATTCCCCTTTCTCTACAAAAATTAATTTGGAAATTAACATCAACTCTATTGGAAAAAAAAAATATATATATATATATATATATATATATATATATTCAAGATCTCTGCTTTTTGTCATTTAATGCAAGATCTCTACGAGCAAAATCTTTCTTTAATGTTAGTTGATTGCTAAATATTGACTCACTTGGTTGAAAATCATGCTTTCCTTTGAGCAAAATCATAGCTTATTTTTAAAATAAAACTATAACTTATTTTAAAATGAATAATTTACTGTACTCCCTAATTTATATTGTTTACATTGTCTCCTTGGCGTGATACTACAATGTGAAAAGAGAAAATATAGATATCAAACTACTAAAATTGTTGTCGGTAATTATTCTAATTGTCATTTAAAAAAAATATATAAAATTCATTTTCCTCTTAAAATTTAACCAATAATATAAAAGGAAATAAAAAGCATCGTATGCTTTTAATGTTTAGATGTTAAAAAAGTTGATAAATCTTAAAAAGAGTGATAATTTGAATAATGAAATGGAAATATTTTTTTTTTCAATAATAATACAATTATTTTGTCTATAATAATATCATGTCAATGACTCACTCATACAAAAACAATAATGTATAAAAAGTATAAAAGAAATGATATTTACAATCGTAGAATATGTAAGTATCGTGTAATCTCTTTAAAAAAAATAAGTAAATACGAAATTTACATGAAATAAAATTAATTTTTAAATTATGAATCACACTTTTTTTCAAAAAAATTATTTATCATTTACATACTCTAATACTCTACAATTATATCTAATATTATTCGAAATACAAATGTGTAAATTTTTTACTTATTTTACTTGAAAAGGAAAAGTTAACATAGACAGATGTCTCCATCTCTGTACACTCGTGCATGCATGGATCGATCCACAAAAGTTGCAAGTTGTGAAGCACTTACGAAGATGGTACGGCCCATTGACTCAAGGAAAACTCGAAAAACAGTATATTCAAGTTGAATAATAATAAATATAATTATAGATTGTGAAAATGTTACGTATTTTTTTTAAAAAAGAATATAATTTATTATTAAAAAGTTATTTTTTATATAAATTTTATATTTATTTATTTATTTCAAAAATAATACTCGACGTTTATATACTCTATAATTATAAATATCATTTACCATCCAAGTTATGCTTTCCATAATATTTCCGAAACACCAACTTAACGTTCGAAAGGATAAAATATCTAATAATTCTTCAACTTATCTTCTAATTTATAATAAAGAAATTATAGAGACGAAAACTCCTATAATTTTCTTTATAATATTTTTAAATGAAGGACATTTTTAAAGTAATAATATTCCTATAACTCTTATAACTATTTTATACGTTATTTTTTTAAAAAAATACTATCCGTTTATGACAAAATTGTAAAACATATTGCGTCTATAATACTACTTAGTTATCTGAAATTTATCGCTTAGATAGTCATCTTGAGATGGTATGCCACATGGTTTATTAAAATAATTAAAAACATAAACACAAATTGGGTAGAGGAAACCTATGGTTTATCAATTTTAACTTTTCTAACATGGGTAATTATGTCCAATTTTTAATAGAGAGGTTGCGTTGCAAATTTTTGATAGTCAAAATTGATACTTTGGGGCAATTATAAATTGAAAAGGCTTTTTATATTTATCTCAAACTAATAATAGTTGAAACGACCTACAAACTTTTAAAAACAACTTAAAATAAGAAGAAATATCCTTACGTACAATTATTTTAATCAACTAATGTGATAATGCAATTATTTTGCGCTCAACTAATATAATATCTTTTTTTTTTTTTTATAAAACATATTTCATTCATTAATAACGGACATTACAACTTTGACCTAAAATATACATAACAAATCAACTACAATATTAATAGCTCCCCAGTACAAAATTGTGATTGAAATGGTTTAGTCTATGCTGCAAACATCTACAGACCACTGTCTGAGAGACATTACAACTCTATTCAAGATAGAGTTTACAAAACCTATACTCTGTCTAAGATGGAGTAGAGGACACAGTCTATGGACAAAAGTCCAAGAGACATACTCTATAGACAAAAGTCCAAGAGACTATGTGTTTTTTGTTTTTATTTTTCTAAAAAAAAAGACATAATAAAAATTAAAGATACATGAGAAAAAATGAATTATATATTGGAAAGATATAGAATTGCATTTTCAACATGGGAGGAAAAAAAGACAAACAAAGTGACTGAATGGCGTGTGAGAGCTAAGCGCCACCCTGAGAGTATGATGGTCAATCAGGTCTGAAGTAACTGGTGGTACTGGACCCAGAAAAGCCGTGCGTGGTGGCAGAAGAGCATCCTTAGCTGTGATGCGTGGATTTCACGAGCCCATTTTGTACCACGCCGTGCGTGTGCGTCACACGCAGTGCCGTTCAGTGAAATTCTTTGCCCGTCTGAGGAATCATCGCCTTGAGAAACCTACAACAGGGTGGGTGGTGGTCGCCAGACGCTAGAGAGCAGCAAATCGACCTTCTGCCATACTTAGCATTGAAAAAACAATCAAAAAAAGAAAAGGAAAGAAGAAAACTACAGAGGAGATGGAGGAGGAATGAAGGAGGGAGGAGGGGGGAGCTCCCTTTGCACGGGTTTTGATTTAGTGGTGGTTTCTAACAAAAAAAAAAAAAACTAATATAATAGTGTTACTCCATCTAAAATAGTAAATATTTTTATTTAAATTTTAAATTATGCATAGTTTATCTATTTACAATAGAATTGTCGTTACTCTCTTAATATAAGATAGGCACAATATTAATTTTATAATTATAATGCAAAAAATTTATGTACAGTCACTTTTGTATATTTCTTACACACTTCATTAATGTAATTGACTGTATTATTTTTTTAATATAAAATAATTGATTTGACTAATCAAATAAGTAGAGTACATAAAAAGTATGTGAAAATAAGTGTATATAATAGAATTCTAATTAATGTGATAAATAGATCAGCAGTATTATGTAGATATATCAATTAAGGAGTTTGAAGTTTGAACTTATATAAAAGATTAATAAATAAGAAATATTTAATCACAAAATTGTTTATCAAAACAAACCTACGAATTAACGTATTAAATAGCAGAAAGAAAGGGAGAAGCCGACAAAATGCGTGGGCCGACTAATGGAGGCGGTTGGTGCTGAGAAAGCGCGTAAACGGGTCCTCTTTGTACTGATTGCGTAGAGACGTGAAGGAAGGATTCTTATTGTGCCAATGAAACCCATGAAATTGATTGATAAGGCTTAAGCTGCTCTTTCTTCTGTCTCCATTTCAATTCTTCTTCTTTCTTTTTAAATTTTATTTACGTGTCATAACCAAAGTCAGTAAGTTGACTTGTCTCTGTAATCTTTAAACACGACAAGAATCACTCGCAGCAGCGATCATTATCAGCGGCCTTCGACTTGTCTTGGATTTCAGTTCCAAGTTTCTTTTGTAATTTTTGGTATTCTCGAAGGGAAATCATATCCTTACTATTTCCAACAATTGCTTTATTATTCATTCATTTTTTTTTTCTCTCTCTTCTATCTTCATCCTTTTGAAATGAGTTGTGAGCGATTTGCTCAGCCCACCCAAACCAACCTGAGCCCAAACCATCTCTCACTCTATCTCTCATTTGCTCTCTCCTCTATGTTAGGGTCTGATATTGAGAGGAGAGCCGAAAATGTTTGGATCTGAGATTTCCTGAAGGATCAATGCGAAAATGAAAATTGAAAGGTAACCATTGAGAGTAGGAGATTGAGAGGAGGAGAGGTGCGAAAATGAAAAAGAAATAAAGAGAGAAAATTTTCAACATTTGGAAGAAAAAGAAAATGGTTAATTACATTTTATTCTCTCGCACTTTCATTCAATTCACAATGTGCTTCCGAAACTAATAATTGTATTAAAGTGGACCCTCAAAACTTCCCAATCCCCCATTCCGTCTACCAGCAGTACTAAATCTAACGAAAATTCAATGCATGTGTTGCTCATGTGCATAACATTCAATGCAAAGCTGTAATTTTTGTTTCATTTATTATTATTAACCATATAAAATATAAAATAATATATGCTATCAATTAATAATAAATAATAAATTATTAAATAACTTTTTTATTAATTTATATATGGTTAATGAATATTAAATAATTTCATTGTTTATATAGATTATTCATACTTGCTTGCAACTTAGATATAAAATAATTTTATATATGGTTAATGATTTATTATTAATTGATAACATATATTATTTTATATTTTATATGGTCAATGATAATAAATTAGACAAAAATTACATCTTTACAGTGAATTTCCGTAAGATTTGACGTTGCTAGTGGAGGAAAGGGGGGGTTAGGAAGTTTTGAAAGTTCGATAGTCTATTTTAATGCAATTATTAGTTTTGGAGGCACATATGAATTGAATGTAAATTTGAGAAAGTAAAATGTAATTAACCCAAAAGAAAAAATAATGCCAACATTGGATGGGTAATAAAGCGGTTGTTATGGGGTAGTAAATGTATCATATAACCCATTGTCGAAATCTACTAAAAGAGTAATGATACATTTACTATTCCATACTATTGCTATGCTACCTACGTTGTTCTCTTTTTTTTTTTTCCTTCCACTTTTAGCACAGTTAACAGAACCATTTAAAATTTAAAATCACATCTCAGATTTTGCATCTCTCTCTTCCTCAGCCCTCCTCTCCTCCACATCGCACCTCTTCCTTCCTTACCCTTCAAATTTCGCGTCGCACCTCTCTCAACATAGCCACTGTTTGACGACATCACAAACATTTCAAAAATCACAAGTCGAGCCTCCTCTCCTTTGTGTTGAGCCTCCCGACGTGGCCACCGTTCGACAATGTCGTTGAAGGTCAAATACCCATCGAACCCATTCCTTCACCTCTCTCTCTCTTTGAAGCTCTTCATTGTGTTGTAGGTCGAGCATTTTCTCTCATTGGTGCATTGCGCATCCCACGGTGTGGCCATGGCCAATGTTCAATAATAGGGAAAATCATTGGGCTTTGTCTATATAAACAAGGTCAGGTCTCCATATTGCACACCAATATGGAGACCTTTCTTTGATTTGATTAAGCCTATTCTTTTATTTGTTTGAAGATAATAACTCGACTTCCTCTATGAACATGGTTGTGATGAACAAGACTTCTTAGGTTTTTGTGTAAATTATTATCTTTTTTTTAGCCCAAGAGAGTTTCGGCCCTTGTAGGAAATTAGTGTTTTTGAAGCCCAATGAAATTAGGGCTCATGCCCAACTTAAGGTTTATGCATGGTGTTTGACATCCAATGAGGTTATGTATAGGGCTCGATGAATCTAGATGGAAATAAGGGAAAAGAGGTGAGAATGAGCTAGGTTTTGGCTTACACGCCTATCATAGGAAAATCTAGCACATTTTTGCCATGTGTCACGCATGCATGAATATCTTTACTTGTGGAAGGAAGCCTTTGACACATGTCACTATGAGGAAGGAACCTAGAAGGAAATGATTAGGAATATGAGAAAGTGGAACTAAGAAAGGCCCAAGGTCATGGACGAAAACAATGGGAGAGCAAAAATGTTACTTTTTGCCAAGTGTCTTCCATGCATGAAGGTAGGTAAAAAGGTTTTTTTGGGAAGGGGCAAGATCAAGCTTGTAGGGAGGCTACACGCCCAAGGCTTCTAGAAGGATGTTTTGTATAGGAAATCCCTTGAAGTAGATGGCTAGGGCAAGGGTTTTTGTGCCAAAAAAGACCAATCACTTGTTTGTCTTAAAGTGTGGTGAAAAGCAAATCTTTTAAGGAAGAGTAGGGTTTCGGCAGTCCATGCAATGCACACACACTCCACATGCCACTTGGCATACATACACCATTGTAAGAGATGGAGGGAAATTTGAGTTTAGTAAAAAACCATTTAGCCATAAGATACATTGAATTAAGACAAGAAAAGAGAGGGTAAAAGAGGAAGTGAGGTTCGGTTGGGGGAAGGAGGACGCCACATGCTAGAAGATATTTTAGGGTTTCCGACTTGAGCTAATGATGAGCTAGAGGAAGAAGGTAGTAGGGCTACACACCACTTGGCAATCATGCATGACCTTGCTTCATGCAAGAAAGCCCTTGAGTGTCTATAAAAAGGGAAGAGCCGAAAACCCTAGGACCCTTTTGGCCATCTTTTTGTTTTGCTCTTGCAAGTTTCTGTCATCCCCTTTTCTTCCAAGTATCCACCACTTTCTCACCATCCAAACAACCCATTGAGAGTAAGCAAAGTGAAGGGGCACTTGCAAGAAGAAGACCTAGAAGGTATGAAACTAACTTCTCTTTTGTTACCCACACACACATGCACGACTTCAAGGAAGAGAGGTCTCGATTTTGAGTCAAGTTCATCTAGAACTTATGCTCTCACACACGCACACTTGAGCTAGGAGAAGAAAGTTCATGTTTGAGGAAAGTGGGTCATGGCACTAGTAAGTAGTAGCTAGGGTTTATATTGAAGGCAAGTTTCGAATTTTAAAGAGGGAAGGGTTCAAAAACTTGGTTTTTCTCGGAAAGAAAAAGGTGTAAGAAATACTACACATAAACACTTGATTAGGGTTTTTCTTGAGCAAGGATTCTAACTAGTATTATATATGATTTTTCAACTTGCTATTATTAAAAATACATTTGGGATTTTTGTAAGTATACCTCTAACTTGTACTTGGATATTTTATGCATATGGTTTGTGACCTTGTTGGTTGATTCAATTTTTGTATGATTGTTTGGAACTTGATGTTCTTCCATGTGTTATAAACTTATTTGTTTTGATTATTTTAAAGCATGATGGAAATGGTTTAAGGGAGATGTGTATGATATGAAAAAGGGAGTAAGAATGCCATGTTAAGGTTCGGTTTCTACTATGTTTGTCTATGCACGAATGGTTGTCACTCAAATGTTTTAGTATGGGGCTAAAGTCAAGAAAATATTGTCCATAACCACAAGGGAAGGTTTCGGCCACCTATGAGAAATTCTTTGTTAATTTATGTTCAATACATTAGAAAATTTCAAGTTCATGATAATTGATTAAAATACATGTCTACTAAGATAAAAGGTTTCGGCTAACCTTTTGAATGAAGCATGATCATTGGAGTCTTAAGATTGAGGTGTTATGAATGATGTTTGGTTAGGTAAGGGTTCTATGTGTTTCGGCCCTTACATGATAATGATTGAAATGTATGCCTTCGATTGGTTCGTATGCCTTGAATTGTTATAAGGGAATATGTTCGCATGTTCTAATATTTTCAAGCTGTAATGGGATATGCATTGCATGTATGGATGCTTTATTTTATGATGAATATTTCAGTATTCATGGTTATGATGAAGCATTATGATATTTCATGTGTCTCATGAAAGTTCTAAGGTTCATTGTCATGTCACATGCATTGAGATTGTGAAAACCCTTTTTGAAAGGAAAATAGTCTTTTTAAAAAGTAAAATTTTTATCACGACCCCAAATATTGGGATGGGGGAATGTCCTAGTAGAACTTTTCTGTCCTCTCAAGAGTGTTTAAAATAGAAGGATACCCTTGAGTCAACGAAGTACTTAAAAAGAAAAGAAAACCAGAGCGGGATCGCACCTAAAACTAGTGGGTGCACCTATGATGAAGGCAAAATGTGAGCTGCCGTATATGAAAGACAAGACGTAGCCACCTGGTCAAAGTGGCCAATGGTTGATGCTGTAACTAACGGGGAACACATGGTGCATAGGGGAACTGTGAGGTATCCAATGTTATGTTATATTATGATATGTTATAAGTCAAGAAATGCTACGAGCTCATAAGTATGAAATGAAGAAAGCAAGTTTTCAAAAGTCAAGGTTATGAAAGTTATGTTTTTATACAAAGTCTTTGAAAGGTCAAGAGCATGTGTACAAGTCCATATACATGCATTTATTGTTAAATTTGCTGCATATGCTTATGATATCTGTTGCACATTATTTGTTTATTTATTGAGATTTCTCAAAACCTCATTGTTGTATTTATCCACTATCATTCCTCACTCAGAATGATAGAAGTTTTGACAGGTAGTATGGACAAGATCAGTGAAATAATTAAGGACGAGTTCACTATGGAGGCTCGCCGACAATCCACTTTAGAGTTGCTTAAAGTGTCAGCACAACGACTCAAAAAGATAGTAGCTTTTATTAATGAGTCTGATGTTGGTATTTAGTCATTGGACCCTCAGAAGATGTTGAGGCTCAAGCAGGATGTGAATTTTGTATCAAAGCATTTAGAACAAGTTAAGAAATTTGTCATAGAGGCTAAGGAGGTAGCCACATAATTGGGGTTGGAGATAGATGTTCACCCATTGGGGGAATATTCTTAAGTCTGCTTGAGGATGAGACCCTAGTTCTAACTCATTCAACTTTTGGGAAAGGATCACCTGTTTAAGTTTTTTAAAATGTTTGGTCCCTTGTTTTGGGAGTTCTATAGAAACTCATATCAATTATGTTGACTCTTTTGGTTTTATGCAAAAGTATTGGGATCTTATATTTCAGTACCATGATTAATATTTCCTTATAATTGACTTAAGTTGACTTTTCGCTGCGATATACTACATATTGTTAGCTATCAATAGGTGCATTGCATCTTATCTATCATGTACGAGGGGCAAGTAACCCTGGTGTTGCATGTCTTGGCTTTTCAGTTTCCCTCAAATCCCAAACGGGGGTTGGGGGCGCCACAATGGTAGTATAGAAATGCTAGGATTTCCTTTGCCTCTTTATGTAATTTTAAACCATGATATCGACTTGCTTGTTCTTTTTGTGGGGTTAATGTTTTCTTGACATCTAATGGATCTTATGTAGAATTTTAGCTTTCCTTGCTATGTGTCGATAGTTTTAGTGCCTAATTGAATTTGGTTTTCATGAATGCCGTCAATTGTTTAGTGATTGTGAAGTTTCTTTCGAGTTTTGAGTTTGAGGATAGCTTTTATATGGCGCTAAAATTATCATGTTTCTCATACCTTGTTTATAATCCCCTTTCAATTAGGCACTAAAATTATCGACATAGAGCAAATATCATGGTTTAAAGAAACTACCACCTCTGTCCACGACAGAGGTGGTAATTTTAGTGCCTGGGAAGTTACTAACGATTGTAATTGGCTTGTTTTTCAAGTCAACTTTATAAGTCCTCTCTTAATGAAGGGTAATATCCATTTTATCAAAAAAAAAAAAAAAAAAAAAGGGGAGGCAAAGAAAATCCTAGCCTTTCCAAACCATCATGTTCACAGATGATGTCGAGTTATTATTATCTTCAAACAAATAAAAGAATCGGCTTAATCAAACCGAAAAAGGTATTACAACTTCCGATTATTGGTGTGGAATATGGATACCTGAGCTTGTTTATATGGACAAAGCCCAATAACTTTCCCTATTATTAAACGGTGGCCATGACCACACCGTGGGATGCGTGACACGCGAAAGGGAGAGGAGGCTCGGCTTATGATTTCTGAGATGTTTGTGACACCGTCAAACGATGGCGACACAGATAATGTTAAAAGCCTATAACATCTCCTATAACATCTGTACCAAAAGAGATAAAGTTACTCGATTTAGAAACTTCATGTATGAAATCCACCCCTCCAATATGAAATAGTGGAGAAAAACTACATCCATTTAAGGAACACGAATCTTAAAATTTCAAGTGATGGGAAATATTTTTAAACGCCTTTTGCCAAAGAACTTGCATCATATGGGCAGATGACAGCACATGCTTTATAAGCAGGTAATGATAGGCTTGCATTTCTTTTACTATTGATTTACTACTCAGTTATTATTTTTTTCCTTTTACTCTTTTAATTTGAATTGAAAATTTTAAAAAATAATCTTATTGCATAATTTAAAAGAAAATAAATTTAATCAACCAACATAATCTGTAATTTATTTAAAAATAAATTTAATTTTATAAAAATTGACATTCTTCTACTTTTTGAGTTAATTTTTATAAAATTGAATTTATTTTTAATTAAATTACACGATTACGTTGGTTGATTGAATTTATTTTCTTCTAGATTATACAAGAATGTCATATTCTGTAATTTTTAATCTAAATTCAAATAATAAAAAAAGAAAAAAGATAATAAAATAATAAAACAGTAATAAAGGAGATGTAAATGTCTCATTATCCTTATGAGCATTTCCTCCCACAACATAAAAGATCACCTTTCCATGCTCTCACTTTTTCCATTATTATTATTATTATTATTATTATTATTACTAAAAGGGGCTCTTGCATTGGAGTTGTAATTTTCTTGTAATTCGAAGGTGCACGTACGGCCAAGATAAACCACAGAAAAACTACCTTAAAAAAAAAAAAAAAATCTGGAACAGCAGAAATAATTCCTTTTCTGGCTAAAGACATTCAAACAT
The DNA here is from genome assembly GCF_004785595.1 of Juglans microcarpa x Juglans regia. NCBI lineage: Eukaryota > Viridiplantae > Streptophyta > Magnoliopsida > Fagales > Juglandaceae > Juglans > Juglans microcarpa x Juglans regia. The sequence goes on along the minus strand of NC_054597.1, from coordinate 18,577,088 downwards.
CCACAAGCTGTCTAGAAAAAGACTCATAATCAGAAACGGAATCCAGTAATTTATTAAGGCTGGATTTAGAACCTTTAGTAAAGAGAAGCACTCATCAGCATGGAGTAGATGAGAAATTGAAGGGTAGGCCGAAGGAAAACTATAAGAAGAAATCCTTCCTTCAGAAAACAGTTTTAAGTACTAAACCACGGCTAAATGGCTCTTCACTAAGGATGAAGAGAAAATGAGAAAGAATATACCCTCGTCTTAAAACCCAACTAGAGGGAAAGAACTAGAGGAGCCATTCCAACTTACAAGAAATTTTGGAGCTTCATAGCAACTAGAAATTAATAAAAACCATTAAGGAGAAAAGCCAAAAGGCAAATAAAAATCTTCTCAAATAAGGCCATTCAACTCAACCAACGGCCTTAGCCATATCTAGCTTGATCTCTTGGGGGTTATGAAGTGGCTTGATAGCCACTTCATGAGCCTTGATGGGGTTACACTTAGAACGGTTATTTACATAGCTCCTCCCCCATTTGGATGAGGTGTGTGTGTGGAACAAAATAGAAACGATCTCTCTCTCAAAAGTATTCTCTCTAGTTCTGGCATCTAGGCTGTAGAATTTGTGAGTGTTGCTGTGGTATTATCACATAGCACACTCCACCATTGATACATGAAGATTTCAGATGAACAATGATGCCGGAGAATCCGTGAAACAACCGCACTGGATCCAAGATATTTCTGATGAGGTAATATCGCTTTCACTGTATACTTTGATCTAGTATTTCTAACAATCAGGACCAAGAGTTGAGTCCAAAGTTGCATAGATAACACAACTTCTTTTAATTACTCTGAAGAATGATCATTCATGAGCATAGAATTATCAGCATCATTGACTAAACTAAGAATAGCATCTAGGAAGTAAGAAGAATTAGGGACACCACCTAAAGACAAATGAGTTGGAGAACATTCAATTGCTACATTATGAATCAAAGAGTTGTCCTTTAAAAAGAACCATCAGGAAGCTTTAAAGAGGAGTTATCACTGACTCTCCAGCGAGGATCTTGTACTATTCTTGTTCATTCTTCTTCTCAAGACTCTACTTGTATATTTTTTTACTAATGTAGTAGGAAGAGTTTGTTAGGATGGCTTGGTAAGCAAGCAGGCAGGGCACCAAGTCCCAATTCTCTCTCTTCTTTATATTTTTATTGCATTATTATAGATATAATTTCCTTCCTAATGTCAGGAATGGTGAGACGGGGAACTAAAGAGATACGTTTAAGTCATATTAGTTAGTCTAGCTTTACTCTCTCAATAGGACTAAAGCATACTATCTTTAGTTGCTAATAGTAGATCAAGAACTTTTGCTTAGAGTCCTAAGAAGAGTTATAATCTTTTCTAGTTTTATTTTGCGATTCATTTATTTTTAGCTCTACTTAAGTGCATAATATATTATTACTGATGTTAGTGCATTGGTAATATATTATTCACATTTTTTGATACTGTACTACTAGTATTTTTTTTGGTTTCATAAAAGACTATTTCTGGCGAACATAACTCGCTGAAAATATTTTTTTGGTCGCAAATGCATATTTCCCACGATTACCACCGTGGCAGATAAGTATTTCTGACCCTAGTTAACCATGGTTGACATACTTTTTGCGATGAAAGTTTTCACTTTTGCGACGAAAAGAATCGCCGGCAAAAGAGGAAAAAATTATTTTGGACAAAAATATAGACTAATTGTGACAAAGTCACTCGTGGGAAAAAGGCTAATTTGTTGTAGTGAAGACAACAATCTTCTTTCTTTTCATTCTTGCACATACAAGTCTGCCTTGAAGGGTTGTAAGTAATAGAAGGAGTCTTCCATATAAGTCCTTAAGGCAAGACACATTGGTTCATTCTCTCACTCCCACTTGAAAGAGTATTTAATATGGATATCTCTTCAGCCCCACTCCAACAATCTATTGAGTTTAAGCTTCTGTCACATTAGTTAATGGGTGCTTTACGAACTGAAATAGAATGCTAACAAGAAAGTAAAGACTACAATTAGTATTGTTATCATGTTAAATGGCCTACAAGGCCACTATACCATAAGGGCTTAAAACAAGAGTTTGGTATTCTCACATAGGGTCCTACTTCAAGTATTGTTTATAGGCCTTGAGAATAAGAATTGACATGGCACAAAGAATCGCCAATGACCAATGAATTCCTGCTTGTGTTATTGGTTAACTCGTTACAGACCAATTGTAGCCCCATGTAAACCAAATTCATTAGATTGTATTCATCAAGAAGGGCATCCCTCACCCTATTCCTTCCAAAAGTAAGTAACCAAGCTATGGATGAGCGTTATTTATCATTCTGAAGGAATTCTCCAGCACGAGGCTTCTATTTACTCCTCTTTAGGTTTGGGAGTGGAATTGTCTTTGTTGAGAAGCAGGTTGTTGCTGCTGGAATCTGACCTCCGTTGATGGATGTTTGGTCTTAAGGGTGCTCGTCTAATGCTAGGTCTGGGAATGGTGCTAGGTGAGGGGGCCACTTTGCCCCATTTCTCTGCTGCAGTCATTGATCACGATCAATCATTTTTACTCTCACTGCTACAAATTCTTTGAAAACCTTCTCCAATTAATCTAAGTGCTAAGACACACTCGTCCCCTCATGTTTACCATTGCACTGAATTATATGTCAAATCATTTGTAACAGAGTGGCCGGATTCTTAAGTGGAAGAAGATTTTTAATTTTGAAGATGAAATTCTTTTATAAGAGGGAGAGGATGTGAGGCCCAACCCACAACAAGGCCTAAAGCCTTAGGAAAAGCCCATCACATTCCCCAAAAAGACGTTGTTTTGGCCATGGGATATCAAACTCTAATACCCCATTGTCCTGATTTTCCTCTCATTCTCTCTCTTCCTCCCTGCTTTGTCCCCTCACCTCCCTTTACTTCCCTCTGCCCATGAGCCTGGGCACTGCTCTTGCACGCTAGCAGCAGACCCACACATTGCAGCTCGCCCAACCCTATATTACCACCGTCTGACTGCCACCCACTTTTCCCAATCACCACCGAGCACTGTGCCACCAGTGAAGGCGGCTTCTCGGCCTATAAATAGGCCGAGACTCCTCCCCCTCTGGCCTTCCCTCTCTTCCCTCTAACCTTTACTTTAAGGATTAGTAATTTATTTTGGGATTAACAAGTACTTTTGGGATTAATAATTTCTATTTGGTACCATATTAAATTGCTCAAAGCTTTACTAGTTTTAAATTATTTCACTGTGATTATTTCATACTACTAGAAACATGCTAGATGCATTGCATGTTAACTTGTCAAGACTCCAAGGAAACGACCAAGCTGCCAACCATGTCATGATAAGCCTTGACAGCCCCATGAGCCATGCCTTGACACTGCCGTTGACAAGCCTTGACAACCCCATGTCCTATGCCATGACAACCCCACAAGTACCCAGCGAGGTTGGCCACGGCTTGGCCATGACAACGCCATGGTCGTGCCATGACGTGCCCCAGTGCGCACCACAACAGCTAATGCCCAAGCCCATGCTTGGGCCAAGATAGCCCCATGCGCACAGCAACAGGCAATGCCCAGGCCCCTGCCTGCGCGCAACAACACCACGTCTAGGCCCTCGCCTGGGCAAGGACACCTCTTGCGCACAGCACCCAGGCCACATGGCCTGGGCCAGGCGCACACCAGCAGCAAGCCATGACCATGCCATGGGCCAGCCAACAACAGGCCAACCCAGGCCATGAGCTCATCACGGGACCACCCAAGACATATTTGAAAGGGGACCATTTATGGTTTTCTCTCCTATGTTATTGTTTTAAATAAGTCTTTTTGACATTTCATTTGGATCTTTTGGCTAATTTCTTTTGTGGACGGCTAGTTGTTCTTAACATTTTTTTGTGCTTTTGCACTTGGGCTTTTTGGGTGAAATTCGTGAATCCCGAGGAGAAGGACATCACCTTGCAATTTGTGAATAGGTGGTGATTCCATTATTATCTTATAAAAATTTCTTCATTCTCCATCCAATTATCTATCCTTGTTCATTCATTCTCTTGCAGTTTCTCTCATATCAAACATATCTTAACCTCATCCTTCATATTCTTGATTCTTCACATTATAATCTCTCCTAAAAAAATAACCCGTCATCCATCACCAAGTGCCATAGCCAAAACCCTAGCCTCCATACAATTGCCATAGCCGAAGACCCTAGCCTCTATAAGAAAGTCCTATAATTTAGGACCCAAACCCTATCCTCCCTTATTGAATCCCTAAACTCAAGGAATCAACCTTAGCCTCATCCAAACCACCAAATCACTTCCATATTTGACTTAGCCGAAAATCGTAGCCAACCTAATCACCTCCTACATTGTAGGATATCATCTTCCATCTTCCAAACCCTAGCCTCACTTCACATCCAAACCCTAATCACCACCTAAGAGGCGCCACCTTCAAGGAACAACATCAAGTCATGCCACATTGCGTCATACTCACAAGTACATCTTTTAGATCACCCCAACAGATCATCATCAGTTTAATCGTATTTTCCACCATTAAATACCAAACCTCCATTAATCTAGAGTCCCTTCATTGCCATAATCAATCCAAGACTAAGCAAGAAGACAAGGTGCAATCGGTCATTACAAGGAGAGGCGAGCTAGAGGACCTTAGTGTTTAGGGACTTGACCGAGGTCCCTAACATTAATTAGTGCTTTCATTGAGAGGTTCAATCTCGCTTGGTGATTCTAAAGGAGTTCTCACTTCTCTTCGAGGTAAATGGCGCGTTAACTTGAACTTTGTGATTGGACTAGAGAGTCCCTCTTGGGTTTTGTACTGTGTGCTTGTGAAACTTGTAGTTTGGGGGTTGAGGAGGAGGTCGGAGTAGTTAGGTTGTAGGGGTCAACCACCTAAGAAGGTGGAGGATCTGAGGTTGGACTTTTGAAGTTGTAGGGGTCGGCCACCCAAGAAGGTGGAGGACCTGAGGTTGGACTTTTGAAGCTTGTTGCAAGTGTTCAAGAGGTCCAAAGTTGCTGTCCAAGTTTCCCAAGTTGTTTTTGAGTCAAGACTTTGAAGCAACAATGCAAGAGGGCACCCATGAAGCCACGAGACAACAAAGTTCCAACCAAGAACACATTGAGACACTTGAGGGGCATACCACAAGGCTCGCTAATGTCCTTGATGAGGTCACTACCACTATGGCCGAATTAAGGATGGCCTTGAATGCCACATGCCAAGACAGTGAAGAGAACCAAAGAGCCATTGAAGCTATGAGAAGAGAAACCAATGCAAGTATTGAGAGGCTTGAAAGAAGAGTTTTTGAAGGGATGACCATGAGCGACTCCCGAATCCGAATGGGCAAAGACAAAATATTTTTGTTCATGGTGTTGAGACAAGTGTGACGGGGTCTATGCAAGAGCCACTAAGAGCTGAGTTTCAAAGAGGGGCGAAGAGTTGAGAATGAGCATGTTGTCGTAGAAAGGTGGATCCGAAATGAAGACAATGTACCAAGAGCCCTTGTGTGAGAAAAGAACCTCAATATGTGAGGTTTGAACGTCAACAAGAAGGGAATGCTAGCAAGTGGTGGAGGTGGATCCGTGATCAATATGCAATGGGAAAGAAGGAAGAAGGGGGCAAGCAAGAGAAGTTGCAATTGCTACCGAAGGATGTTAGAGAGGTCATGGAGGACCATAGAGGGGTTCTAGAGTTGCCCACTACCTTGCCACCTTCTAGACCCTTTGATCATAACATTGTTTTGGCGGATGAGAAGAAATCAGTGAATGTGCCTCCTTACTGGTATGTTTATTTTCAAAAGGGGGAAATTGAAAGGCAAGTGGATGAGATGTTGAAGATTGGGTTGATAAGGCCAAGCACTAGCCCATTTTCTTCTCCGGTTTTGCTAGTGAGGAAGAAAAATGGATCTTGGCGGTTTTGCATGGACTATAGGGCCTTGGAAGTAACAGTAAAGGATAGATTTCATATACCAACAGTTGATGAGATGTTGGATGAGTTACATTGGGCTAAGGTCTTCTCCTAGCTTAACTTACGGGCCGATTATCACTAAATCCGTATGAGAGAAGAAGATGTCCACAAGACAGAATTTAGGACTCATTCCAGGCACTTTGAGTACCTAGTGATGTCATTCGGGTTGTGCAATGCCCCCTCCACTTTTCAAGTAGCCATGAACACAATCTTTAAGCCACTTTTGAGGAAGTCTGTATCGATCTTTTTTTATGACATCTTGGTCTACTCCAAGTCCATTGAAGAACACAAAGAGCACTTGAAGATTGTGATAATGATTTTGGAAGAACACAATTTTTTCATAAAGGCATCAAAATGTGCCTTTATGGAAAAGGAGTTAAGAGTATCTTGGTCACTTTATCTCAAGAGAGGGATAAGGGTTGATCAAATGAAGATCAAGGCCATGGTGGATTGACCATTGCCTAAGGATGTTTCGGCTTTGAGGGATTTCTTGGGCTTGACCAGGTATTATAGAAGATTTGTGAAGAGCTATGGTCTCATTGCCAAGCAACTCACTTCTTTGCTCAAGGACAATTTTGAGTGGACACAAGAAGCAAGGGAAGACTTTGAGAATTTGAAGAGGGCTATGACCGTGACCCCTGTGCTTACATTGCCCAATTTTGAGAAGCCATTTGAGGTGTATACGAATGCGAGTGGGGAAAGAATAGGTGCTGTTTTAGTGCTAGAGAAGCGGTCATTGGCCTTTATTTTCAAGGCACTTGGGCTATTGAAGAAGGCATGGAGCACCTATGCAAGAGAGATGTTGGCGGTTGTGCATGTGGTGAAGATGTGGCGGCCTTATCTTTTGTGCCGCAAGTTTACTATTGTGACCGACTAACAAGCTTTAAGGCACCTCCTACAAACAAAAGATTTTCACTCCCCAGCAACAAAAGTTCATTGTTAAGCTAATTGGCTTTGAGTCTGAGATTGTTTAACAACCGGGTAAAGAGAACAAGATGGCTGATGCATTGAGTAGAATAAAAGGGAGTTCACTTTTGAGGGTTGTGTATGAGGAGGATGAGTCCTCTATGATAGCCTTGAGTGGGGCTGAATGGAAAGTTTGGGACAAGATCTGAGAAACTACAAGAATTGATGTGAGAGCCCTTGAGATTATTGAAATTTTCACAAAAAGAAGGGGTAGTCAGCTTCAAGGTGAGGGATGGTCTTATATACTACAAATACTATGTTTATGTGCCTAATATTCCAAGCTTAAGGAAGATGATTCTTGATCACTTCCACAATAGTAAGGAAGGAGGGTATTCGGGGTGGTTGAGAACTTACATAAGGGTGAAGCACTTCTTCTATTGGGAGGGGCTTAAGAAAGAGGTAAAGAAGCTAGTGGCTGAATGTGATGTGTGCCAAATGGTCAAGTATGACATGAGACCACCAACTGACCTCTTACAACCATTGCCAATTCCAAACTTGATTTGGGAGGACTTAACAATGGACTTTGTGGAGGGGCTACCTACTAGCAGCAGAATGTGATGTGTGCCAAAGGGTAAAGTATGACACGAGACCACCAAATGACCTCTTACAACCATTGTCAATTCCAAACTTGATTTGTGAGGACTTAGCAATAGACTTTGTGGAGGGGCTACCTATTAGTGGTGGTGGATCGACTTAGCAAGTATGCTCACTTTGTTCCTCTCAAGCATCCTTACACGACCAAGAGTGTGGCCAAGATTTTCATTGATAATGTGGTGAAGCTACATGGGTTTCCAAAGAGCATTGTGATTGATCGGGATAGGATGTTTATGAGCTCCTTTTAGAAGGAGCTATTTGAGTTGCAAGGGATCAAGTTGAAGGCAAGTTCCTCTTACCATCCTTAAACCAGTGGGCAAACCGAGGTGGTGAATAGGACACTTGAGCAATATTTGAGATTTTTTTGCATGAAGAGCAAGTGAAGTGGGGTGATTATCTCGCGTGGGCTGAGTATTGGTATAATACATCATTTCACTCTTCCATTCAATTGAGTCCTTTTGAGGTTGTTTATGGAAGACCACCACCCAATTTAGTGAATTATGGGAGAGGGACAACTAAGAATGATGAGGTGGAGAAAAATTTGATTACTAGAGATAAGATCCTAGTGAAGGTGAAGAGGGAGCTCAAGAGAGAATGAAGAAGTACTATAACCACGGGAGGCGTGTCATCGCCTTTGAAGTGAGGGATTACATGTACTTGAAGCTACAACCATATGGGCAAAAGACCTTGAGGAAGAAGCTTAGTTTGAAGCTGTCCAAGAGGTATTATTGGCCTTTCAAGGTGCTTGAGAAATTGGGACAAGTGGCTTATAAGTTGGAACTTCCTCCAACCTCCAAGCTACATCCGATCTTTCATGTGTCAGTGCTAAAGAAACGGTTAGGGGCACTAGGCTAATCATTGAGGAGTTGCCTACCTTTGATGAAGAGGGAAGAATGTTCTTTCAACCAAGGGAATCACTTGAGTATAGGGTGGTCAAAACGGGGAGGAGTAGGAGAAAGGTGTGGCAAGTGTTGATACAATGACAAGGAGTGCCAAGGGAAGAGGCTTCTTGGGAGGAATATGATGAGATGACATTGAGATTTTCAGATTTGACCCTTGAGGGCAAGGATGTGCTGGAAGGGAGGGGGAATGTCAAGACCCCAAGGAAAGTGGCCCACGGCCAAGTTGCCAACCATGCCATGACAAGCCTTGACAACCCCACAGGCCATGGCTTGACACTGTTGCTGACATGCCCTGATAGCCCCACGGCCCATGCCTTGACACTGCCGCTGAGATGGCTTGACATTGTCGCTGACAAGTCTTGACAACCCCACAACCCATGCCTTGACACTGCTACTGAGAAGCCTTGACAACTCCATGGCCTATGCCATGACAACCCCACAAGCACCCAGTGAGGTTAGCCACGGCTTGGCCATGACAACGCCATGGCTGTGCCCCAGCGCACACCACAGCAGCCAACGCCTAGGCCCATGCTTGGGCAAAGATAGCCCCGTGTGTGTAGCAACAGGCCATGCCCAGGCCCCTGCTTGTGCAGCAGCAGCACCATGCCCAGGCCCACACCTGGGCGTGGACACCTCCTGCGCACGGCAATAGCTCATCACCCAGGCCACATGGCTTAGGCAAGGTGCATGCCATGGGCCAGCCAAGGAGAACCACGGGCCAACCCAGGCCACGAGCCCATCATGGGGCCCACCTAAGACATATTTGAAAGGGGACCTTTTAGGGTTTTCCCTCCTATGTTATTGCTTTAAATAATTCTTTTTGACATTTCATTTGGATCTTTTGGCTCATTTCCTTTGTGGACAGTTTGAGTTGTTCTTAACATTTTTTTGTACTTTTGCACTTGGGTGAAATTCGTGAATCCGAAGGAGATGGACATAACTTTGCAATTCATGAATAGGTGGTGATTCCATTATTACCTCATGAAAATTTCTCCATTTTCCATCCAATTATCTATCCTTGTCCATACATTTTCTTGCATGTTCATATATTTTCGTGCACTTTCTCGTATATCAAACATATCCTAACCTCATGCTTCATATTCTTGATTCTTCACATTATCATCTTTCCTAAAAAAATAACCCTTCATCGATCACCAAATGCCATAGCCGAAACCCTAGCCTCCATACAATTGCTATAGCCGAAAACCCTAGCCTCCATAAGCAAGTCCTATAATTTAGGAGCCAACCCCTATCTTCCTTTCATGAATCCCTAAATTCAAGGAAATAACCTTCGCCTCATCCAAACCACCAAATTGCTTCCATATTTGACCTAGCCAAAAATCGTAGCCAACCTAATCACCTCCTACATTGTAGGATATCATCTTCCATCTTCCAAACCTTAGCCTCAGTTCACATCTGAACCTAATCACCACCCAATAGGTGCCACCTTCAATGAACAACATCAAGCCATGCCAAATTGCATCATACTCACAAGTACATATTTAGATAACCCCAATACATCATCATCAGTACAATCATCTTTTCCACCACTAAACACCAAACCTCTATTAACCTAGGGACCCTTCATTGCCATAATCATCCCAAGACCAAGCAAGAAGAGAAGGAGTTATCGGTCATTACAAGGATAGGCGAGCTAGAGGACCTTAGTGTTTATGGACTTGATCGATGTCCCTAACATAACTGTTAAACACGAGGGGTGTGTAACCTTGAGTTGCATGTCCTGATACTTCAGACACCGTCCAATCCCAAGTGGGATCTAGAAACGTTGCAACTCTTTAGCTCTTTCAACTTGATTGGAGCAATCCTATAAGGTGCCTTATGCACTGAAACTGTCACGGGTTCCAACTCAATCAAAAACCTAAGTTCCTTAGGAGGTGGTAATTTTGGCAATTCCCCCCATACTTCTGGGAAATTCCTTATTACTAGTAGTGAGGTAATCATTCCCGGCATTGATTGTAACATACTGCCCCAGAATACTCTATTATCTTCCATTCCAGGCACTCGAGTTGTCACTGTCTTTTGTTGGCAATTTATGCTCGCAAAATGCCTAAATAACCAATTCATGCCTAAGATAACGTCGAAACCTAACAGCCCAAAAACTAACAGATCGACTTTCAAGATAACATTGTTTATCTCTAAAGGACACTCTGCAATCATTTTGGTGCAAAACATCGTCTCCTCATTAGTAATGCTACTGAAACATTTTGCTGCATTAGTTCTGCTAGAAGGCGGCCCATCCTAGCAAATGTAGTGGATACGAATGATTGGGATGCACCCGAGTCAAATAGGATACTCGCATGGTACTTGAATACTTTAACTCATCTTGGAATGATTGAACAATCTGTGGCTTACGCTACACTACTAAAATTTTTAACTAACTAATTAAAGTCAAGTATCATATTTGTTGTAACAGCCTGCCAGAAATTCAGTGGATGAATTTCTTTAGGCTTTAGGAACATCATGAAACCTATGAAAAGGTCACACGATTTGAACATTTGTGTAAGTTTGATTTTGTTAGCATAGTAAGTTTCTGGCCCACTTAGGTATCAATAATGTATTTTTTATTTATTTGAGATACTTAGAAATGTGAGGATGAGAAACGGTCTACGCTATTAGTCTCAGATGAATAATTAGGATTTTACAGAGTAATAAAACGAGTTTTTGTTTTCCAGACAACAACTATTCAAAAACATGTTTTGATTTGTTCGAGGCACTTAGGAGTGAGATTTCGTTAAGCGAAGTATGCTCCTTGTTTCTTAGGATTATTTAGGATTTTATGGTGTAAAGTTATTTTCACAATTTTCAAAGTGAATAATAACACCAGTGTTAGCACAAAGTCTAATTATTTTCAGATTGCAGTGTGAAACGTCCAAATCAATCTAGAGAAGTTTCATTTGGACACTTGGTAAGATCTTAACCACAATTGGTGAATAGACACCAAGAGGAACCATGAGATGAAAATGTGAAAGAAAGGAAGGATAATCAAGCATTGTGATGCCACCTAAGCCAAACACTATTCCATCTAAGCATTCATTTTTGTGTCAAACCAAAAAGGATTTTAACCCTAGTGAAAGCCCAAATACTTGAGTTCTAATTAAACCCCAAAATCTTGGTGAAAATTGAAACCTAAAATAGTTTCCCCAAATCCCAAATGGTTACCCGAAACCCTAATGATAATAAGTTTTAGATTAGTGTTTAATAACTTGATTAAATCATTTCCACATGCTATTAACCATTCAAATTCATGCCATCGTACCCTTATTTATTGTTTTATACCATAGTATTTTTATTAGGTTAAGAAAAATTAGATTTGGGCATGATAGAAACCGAAACCCCGAACCAAATCCTATTGAAAATAAAAATGAGACCTAATTGGTTTAGGCCCATTAAGGCCCACGAAATTGCACCACCAATGCAAGTCTTCTAGAGAACTTTTTCCCTTGACATGAGTATCCTTTCACTGCTGAAGTTATCCCCAAATAGTGCTTGGATGGGAGGCCAAACAAGTAACCTCAAAACCATCACCCTTCTTGGCCAAATGTAACCCAAAACCATGGGCAGTATGGCATACAATTTTCATCACTTTTGGCTGACAAACCATCACCAAAAAGTTACCCTCACATCACCTCTCACCCCCTCCAGTAGTATATGTGTCGTCCATGGCCATTCCATTAATCTTTTGTCACTTTTAAAACATTTTATTGGATAGAACTTAAGGAGAAGCTTTAGATAACTTTTCTGGCCTTTTTTTTTCTCAACTTTTTTGAAGTCTTTATAAGTAGATTCTCATAAATATTTCTTCACATAAGTTGTTCCTTTACGAGTATAGTTTCCAATGGTATATTTTGTGTGATTTTTAATGAGGTTTTGATTGGCGAAGGTCATACTAGGCGATAAACTGGACAGTGTGTGGTTCTTTAATTTTTTTAATGATGTCTTGGCAAGATCTTGGTATGATTTTTTTTTGGTTTGTAGTTAACATGCTAACTTGCAAGTTTGATGAAAATGTTTTGCATGTTAAAAGTTTTTTATAAGAGTTTTGCATAGATCTAGAAAGTTGGAAACTCGGGAGTATGAAAATAGTTTCTGTTTGGGAAGGCTTAGGTCCTATGACTTTGATATTCACATATGTCACTATTAGGACTTTGATATACTTTTAGTAATGTTAATTTGAAAATTTATGATGTTGATCTTTAGGATATGAATTTTTATGCATGAAAAGGTCCGGTTAGGTCTTATACTTGAGGCTCATGGATGGATTTGTGTTTCTATGCAAATTTTGCCATGTGATCTTAGGTTTGATGCTTAGATCTATTTTAGATCTTGAATATGAAGCATATGATATTATTTCTTGATGATTTACTTCATAGAGAATTCAAATCTAGTGGTTTGACAAAAAACCAAAACATATAGTACTCGATTTTGGACTATAGGCATAAACCGATTGTTTTGAATGTTATTTTGTGACTTTTGTGGTTTTGGTTTAATTGACTTGTTGCATGAACGTTTGTGGGAGTATCATTTGCCTTACATTGAGTTTGCATATAATTGGAGTGATCGTTTTGGTGTAAGGAAGACTTTGGATGTATTTCATGAACATTTGTGCAAATATTGTTTGTCATTCATTGCGTTTACATATAATTGGAGTATTCATACTACTACTAAATCTTCTCATTTTGAAATTGTTTATAAACTTAATCCATTTACTCCTTTAAATTTAATACCTTTACCTGTTGATGACAAGAGTAGCTTGGATGGACTTTTCCAAATTCTTGAGCAAATTAATGATAATGCATATCAAGTGGATCTTTCAGGTAGGTATCATGTTTATGCTATTTTCAATGTTACTAACCTTTCTCCCTTTGATGCAGATGGAGATTCAAGGTCGAATCCTTTAGAGGAGAGGGGGAATGATGGGCACCAAGATGGACCTAGTCTTAAAGATCTTTTGCAAGTTTCAGATGAGCTAATTACAAGATCTTTGCAAGTTTCAGTTGGGCCAGTTACAAGATCAAGAGCTAAGAAGATCAAGGAAGCAATGTAAGGATTGGTGCAATCCACTTGGGATGAAGCTGGCAAGAGCCTAACACACAAGATGAACTTTAAAGAAGAATAACCAGTTCTAATCCACACAAGCTATGGAATAGTGCAACATAAATTAGGGCCTATTATTATTTTTATGTGATTAAATGCCTTGAACTTGCTTATTTCATTAAAGGGGCTTATTTTATTAGTTATAGGAATTAGTCTAGAATAATTGGGCTTAAGGATGTTTGGCCCACATATGTCTTATTTCTTATGAATTAAGGTTTTTGGGAAGGCCTTGTACTTTGGCGAATAGCTTATTTGGAAAGTTACTCTTTAGGAACTAGGGTTTAAAGAAGTACTGTAGTGAGTTACTGTAACCGCGGTACTGTAGCTGTGATACTATTCATCCAGGGGTATTTTTGGAAGAAAGGGATTTATTTTGGTTGGGATTTTAATTTGGTTTTGGTTTAAATACTCTTTGTAGCCTCATTTTAAGAAGTTTATAAAATTTAATGAATTTATTTATTGTGAGTTGAATTTACTCCTCTTGTTCTTGATTGAAATTTTAAATTTATCAAAGGTAAATCAAAACCTTTGTGTCGTTCCTCCTTGTAATTTGGGTTCTTGAGACAGGTTCTTCAATGGGTCTAGATTTTAATATAATCTAGGTACTTGAAACGAGTTCTCAACTAGTGTAGGCTCTCCATCCATTGACTTGATTTTGGCTTTCTTGAGTGAGTTTTCAAATTGATTGTAGGTTCAAGGGATTTCATTCTCACGGGTTCATATCACAGAGTATGTCACAAAAAAAGTATTTTTTCAGCTAGTCATGCTTGGGATACTTGTGGAGTAATCACTATGATTGTCCAAGTATCTTCATTGATAATTCACGTAAGGTACTTTTGGCGTAATCATTTTGGTTATTAGAATACCTTTACCAAACTGCTATGGCAAAATCATTCTAACTATCAAAGTATTTTCATTAAAGCTATTACTAGGTACTTCTGGCATAATCATTCTAATTGTTAGGGTATCTCATTTAAAATACTCATAGCGTAATTATTTTGATTGTCTGAATATCTCTAACAGAATACGTTTGGCGGAATCATTCTGATTGTTCACTATTCTTGACAAAACAACTGGCGAAATCATTTTGACTGTCAGAGGTCACGTTCAGTTCATGTTCAGTTTTGCGTTCAGTTCATGTTCAGTTTCATGTTCAGTTCATGCTCAGTTTCGTGTTCAAATCATGTTCAGTTTCAATTTCAGATCATGTTAAGTTCAGTTCATGTTACGTTCATGTCAGTTACAATTCGTATTTAATTAATCAGTTATTTATGAACAAGATTCCAAGCTCATGTTCAAGTTTAGTTTCATGCCAGTTACAAGTTTCAGTTTCATGTTTAGTTTCGTGTCATGTTATTTCATGTTCATGTCAATTCAGTCTCAAGTTCACATCAATTCAATTTAGTCCATGTCAGTTCAAGTTATGTAAGCACATGTCATATTGTTTGTCAAGTCACGTCATTTTATTTATATTTGCATCCGCATTCATGTTTTTACTGTCATGCACGTATATGTATACTGCTAGTTAAAGTTATTTGTTAACTTGCTGATATTTATAATCAGATCTCATTTGGTAATCCCAACTACTATTGCCCCCAGACTGGTAAATCATGTGCCAGGATCAGGTGACGTGACCGATGGTCGATTGAAGGAGATCGATTAGGTGTCAACGTAACGACGCATAGCTTATAGCCTCGATGCTCCATTACATCGATAGTATGTTAGCTTCCTTGGCCAAGTTGCTTGAGCTATTGAAGGATTATCTTAGTATATTTTAGTAGTCTTTACATCTTAAGGAGTGCTGTCTCCAATGCTAGTGATGTTACAGATCTTTGGACATATGGTGTAACTTTTGAACATTTGTTATGTGGAGTTTATGAAGTATGTTTATGTTTTTGGGATACGTTACTTCTAGTACATAGTATTGCTCAAAGCAAAAAAAAAAAAAAATATTCGTTACGAATATTGAATATTATTAGATGCATGCTAGGTGCATTGTATATTTAATTGTCATGAACAGAAACAGATAACCTTGTATTGCATGTTCCGATGCTTCTGAGTTTGTCAAATATCAAGCAAAATCTGGGGTGTCACATTTGTGATGACGCCTATTTCATGGGCTTTTAGGGTGTTCTAGTTGAGTAAAAACATATACCCATGCTTGTATTGCTTGCCTTTGGCCTCCCAATCCTATACCAAGGCTAGTTCGCTACACTGGCATTCCTTGAGGGCAATCCTTGGCGTAATGTTCCGATTGCCCACAACTATAGCATGAGAATGGGGTTTGATGACACTCTCCCTCATGAGTCCTATGACAAAGACCGTACACTAGTGTCCTTCCTGCCATAAGTACTCCAGGAGTAGTTGGCAGGCGCACTCCCATCCTCGACACA
Organism: Juglans microcarpa x Juglans regia; assembly: GCF_004785595.1. Classification (NCBI taxonomy): domain Eukaryota; kingdom Viridiplantae; phylum Streptophyta; class Magnoliopsida; order Fagales; family Juglandaceae; genus Juglans; species Juglans microcarpa x Juglans regia. The sequence goes on along the minus strand of NC_054597.1, from coordinate 18,561,147 downwards.
AACTTTTGCAGCGATCCTAAACTATTTCACTCACCTCTGAGTGTCCTCCTCTTTAGGCCAGTCCAAACAAGCATCAAATTATGTTGCTCGCATTCAATCATAGAGGACACTTGTACCAACTTTTGAAAATCCTTAATCTCTAAACACACTACTTGTGCCCTGATATGTGTTTGCAGTCCATCTTGGAATTGCTCTGTTCTTATGCTATCCATAGAAAGGAGATAAGGAATTGATTACGCCTAAAGAATAATGCGATAGTTGTAGCACAGTTTTGGGGTGTCGATTCCATAGAAAAACAAATTAAAAGAATAGCAGAGGAACAAAGAAACTAGATAAAAATATTAAATGATTAATGGAGAACAAAGATTAATTTTAAATGCAAATTAAAGTGAAGCAAAGTGACTAACGAAAAAAGTACTCAAATTTGACGAATAGAAAAGCGTCGAGAATCTCTTGCACAAATCCAGTATTTTAATTATTCTTAATTTATTGAATAACTCAATTGGGAACTTAATTTCCAAAATTTTCAATTAGAAGGTATAGATTTATAAACTAAAATTAAACCAAATGTAACCCTTTGAAAAATTATTCACAACTTTTAAAATATATAAATTGTTATCACTATTGAGAAAATCCAACGACGACAAACTCAGGGAGCGATATTGCAACAAAAAATTAAATCAATATAGATACATAATTGATCTAAATATAATCAAAAAGCTAATCCATTCAATAGAAAAACATGACTGAATCCATAAACAGAATAAATTCTATGATTATTTGGAGAAGAAAATATCAACAATGAATTGAGAATGATAAAACAAAAAAGTTTTAGTAGTTGAAAACCAAATACATAAATTAAAGATAAATTAAAAATGCCATTTAATGTGCAAGTTCATCCCTAGCCCTACTTGAGAATTTAGTTTTCCATAAATATAATGGGTAACAAAAATCTCAAGAGAAAAATAAAGCAAACGGCAGCCATGGAGGAAATTATCTTCGTTCTTCAGTTTGTCCTCTGGAACCACGATTCCCCTGGTTCTTCCTTTTTGAATATATATTAGGTCCCTACGTCTTGCATCTCCCCAACTTCCAAAACTTCCAAAAGGCCCCTTTTTGTGTTGCGTCTTCAAATCAAAGAATTAATTTCCTATAGGTCTCGTGCCTCAGTTGAAAACCAAGCCTTCTTCGTATCTCGTCCAAAAAAAACCCAAAACAAAAGAAAGGGGCCCGCATGCGTAAAACTCTCTTGGCCAAAATGTGTACTGCGTCCATTACTCTCCAAACCAAATGACCCTTTCTTCTCTTTTTTTTTTCCAGCATGTGTACTATGAATTTCTCCAAAGTTCCAAACCAAAAATTGGCTCTCACGTGTGTGTGAGTCCAATGAATAAGAATGAATTCCCCCTCCTAGGTCCCGCGTGCAGATGTGATTTTTTTCTTCTTTTTTTATACTTTTCATTTCTTGACCCTACAATCCAACAGAAAATGACATGGGTGGGAGCATAAATTGAAAACTTTAAAAAATGCTAAGTGTAAAGCCCAATTGCAAATTATCTCTCACCAACCAATAATGCAATATTTGAGATTTAAAATATTATAAAATCATGCTCAAATATATCACAGTGTGAATAGATATTAAATTTAATAATATAAATTATATATCATTATTTCTATTCACATTTTAGCATTTTAATCCAATAATATGGTATTTAAAGTGCACTTTCGTGCACTCATCAGGAATGAACCTTCCTAGCTCCATGAACTTAGTAGCATGCTGCTCAACCGTCATGCTGCCCTAGACCAAGTTAGCAAATTCCTTCGACTTTTGTTGTATTTTGATGGTGGAAAAGTATCAATCATTGAATTCTTTCTTAAATCATTCCCACGAGATTCTTTCCATGGCTCCCAGCTCCATGGTAAGAAATTGTCTCTTGGCACCCACCATAGTGCCACCTCTTCTTGGAGCAAGTAGCTTGCTATAACATTTTCTGACTTTCGGTGCAACCACAAATCTCAAAAATCCTTTTAATATCTGTAATCCACATCTCTGTCTTCATAGGTCCTTCTCAACCAAATCGTTCATACGTGCATATGTGCATCCACGCAGCTCATCCTTGGGGGAATTGACATGTTGGATTTTCATGTGGTGTGAATAGAGCTTGTGTTGCTATTGTAGCACTTCCAAAATGTGATTAAGCACCCTTTCTAACTCGCTATCTCTCCTTTCACACAATGACTCCCCCTTATGACTACCTATTGGGATTTTGCCATGGAGAACTCTCAGTTGCACCATGTTCAGAAATTGCCACACAACCGAACCTATCACTTCCTAGCTTAACCCCTGCCTAATATATGCAGATCAAGCCTACAATACTTTAAGATCCAAGCTTATGATACTAAAGATAAAGTCCTATATCTGGTATTGGTCCTATGTGACAATATGGATTTACCTAGAGGCTTATAAATGTGATTTGATACCAAGATATGGTGCCCCATTTCTTAGTAAAGGACCTGGCCGGAATCCATGGTACCAGTTGGTCGACAACACCAAAGATTTAGATCGAGATCCGACATGCAATGTTCACAAGGAAATGCACGTGTAATTGAATGATCTTTTAAACCGTAACGGAATAAGTAAAGGTTAAGTGCTATTTGTACTATAGTTTAAACCAGAAATAAGTTCATTCAATAAACACCCAAATATCCATAAGTTACTTCATTTCCCAAAATAATATACAGAACCATTTGTTTGTTCATATGACAAACCGATCATTAATGATTGTTGGGCTAAATAATACAACTCAAAAGAAAAAATACAATTACAAATAACGGAGACATGCCTTTGTATCTATTGCTTAGTCGGGGTTGGTCCTTCTTCTACGAACCAAGTGAACGCTTCTTCGCCCATGTGGTTAATGATATTGTGCACTTTAGTGCACTGTGTGTAAAACACACACCCAATGGGCTGGGCATATGAATTACTCGACCACTTGAGTTGTACGTGCTCTGTGCACTTTAAGTATACTGTGCACTTAAATGCACAGTATAAGAACTGTGCACCCAAATGCACTGTGCATGTGCATATATAGTAGCGGACGAACACTGTGCACTCAAGTGCACAGTGCCACGCAGTGCATGCACCACATAACTTGTTATGCATGGCTTGTATGGTGCCGCATGTAATGGATGCACCTAGCTGCTCGTGGCTGTGAGGTGGTTGCTTGCTGCTCCTCACGAGTGGCTCTGCAATTCGAATACTGCATCAATGGACGACATAATGAAGCTAGCGGGGATTGGCCCGACTAGTTCAATCCGTGCAAGGTCCACAGGCTTACGCGGCGACAAGGGAGCTAGGGAAGCCACTGGCCGCCACCACTTGGTCATCGGCGGTTTCTATCTTCGAGGGGATAGTCCCCATTTTTGAACTGCCACAACGACCGGAGTACCCACATTTAGGGTACACAACCTACGAAAAGCTCATAGTTCAACTATTGTACCGGACACCCAGACAGAGCCCCGGGTAGCGGTGCCTTACTGGTTCCTCTCTGTCTAGCACTTGGAGGCTGGCAAGTTACAACCTGCCAGCCGCTGGTGAGCTAAAAAGGTCACAGTTGGGCACGCGGGCACTTTCTGCCGCCAGCATGCTGGTCCTCGATGATAGAGAACTAAGGTGTATGAGCTAAAAAACTCATACTTCACAGCATTCGCCTTCCACCAACTTAATATATCAAACTCTCGTGAAAATGGTTAAAGCTTTGCTGCCAAGTATCTGTCTATCTCTAACTGAGCCTCTGTAGAACTCTGAACGAAGGGTGTCTGCTCCAACCTCTCACCCCAGTCCAAATTACGTCTTTTTCCAACCTCGACTTCTAGAACTAGTGGAGGGTAGATGTAGATGTAGTAATATTACCACATTGCAAGACAGTAAACTCATCAAATAATCTACTGAGGATTTCCCTAACCCTTGCTACAATATGGTCTACCCATGCTTGCCCGTACGCAATTCCCAATCCAAATACCATGTCATCTTGCTTAAACCAAGGGTGAAAAACAATAGCTACATATAACAAAATATTAGCCCTAGTGAAATATTCACAATACTTGTTGTACTTTGTCCTCATAATCAATATCATCTCCTGCAGCCTAATGTGACCACTCGTGACCATGCCATCTAATTCTTCTTTTACCCTACATATTTATTGACATAATTGATGGGATGTAGCATACAAAGTGTCAAATAGTACCGTGGTGACCTCGTAGAAAAGTATAAAAAAATCTATGAAAATAGATACAACTTCCCAACCATCATCCACGGGTTTCCCCAATCCTCCGTGATCATGAAAATATTTTACATATTGGATCTCTTCATCACCCAATAATGCAAATGCCAACTTATATTCTTGGGCTGCCTCCAACATAAAAAATGTTGAGTTTCAGCGTGTATGCATATCAGTACAAAGGCCATTCTTGGATGTTAGGCCTGCAGATCTCGCATCAACTTTGAATTTCTTCAATATCGAATGAGAAGATATCACTCGTCTCACAGTAGTCCTAACCTGAGCAATCGAGTCATGAAGATCCTTCAAACCATCAGTGACAATAAGACTCAAAATAGGTGCCGCACATATTACACGCAGACACTCACCATCCATGATTGTCTTATTTGTCTCTCTAAGATAGGTCTTAAGATGTCACAATGTAACATTGTTAGACGAGGTATTATCAACTGTAATTGTAACAACTCGTGTCAACTCCCACTCCTTTATTGCAGCCTCCAAGACCCTCCCAATCATCTCACCATTGTGATCAGTGATTTGACAAAATTTTATAATTTTCTTCTACAATATCCAATCACCATCAACAAAATGCACATTTAAAGACATATAATTAAAATTTGGACTGATGTCCAAGTATCAGTGGTAAGGCAAACAAATTGACCCACCAATTGACTCCTCAACTTCTCTTTTTTAGACAAATCATATTTTTTACATTCTTTGCCACCGTGTGGTAAAAATGAAGATCAAACCTTGGTTCTAAGTAGTGAGAATACGCTTGGAACCCTTTTCCATCAACAACTTGAAAATGTAGCCCGTCTATGATGACCATACGAGCTAGGTGTCTCTCCTACACTCATCTGGATCATACTTAGTATACCCCCTCAATGTTGTATCTCTACTACTCTCATCCACCATTTTTTTAAGTCCAATTTCTAGCCTAAATTGGCTCTTCTCTTGTAATGATCTTAATATTGGACATTTTTTCCATTGCTCTTCTAAGTGTACCTTGAATTGTAAGGTCCCATATTTCCTATAGTGGCATCCATAAATTTTTCCACAGTGGTTACACTTGGCTTAGTGGTTATTGGGGTCACCACCCTCTAGTTTGGTGAAATGAGACCAAATTATGGAAGTAGGTTTCTTGTTGGGCTTGGGGGCAGGGCAAGGTTCTGTTGACGTAGGGGTAGGCGTTGGGCCAAGAGTAGGAGTAGGAGTAGGAGTAGGAGTAGGGTAGGGGTAGGGATACCTTGGGTGGGAGAGCTTGCACTAGAATCTACCGGATACTCCATGAACTCAAAGCAAACAACAAATTTGAAATTATAGCAAACGTGCCAAACAATTAACATCCAAGCAGGTAAGTATTAACATCCAAACAAAAAATAAAAAAACATTATCATTTCCTTTTATTTTGGAAAAAAAAAAGGTTATGCTACCACCGAAGGTAAATTAAGTCGTTCAGACGTTATAAATTTTATAAATGTACTTCCATAAATGTCTTCCATGAATTAATTGTTGGCTACAAAAAGTAGCTTAGTATATATAAAAACCACCCAAAAAACAGTAGCTTATCTAAACAACCACGCAAAAAATCTGAACTCATATGTCCATAAGCCTTGTAAAAATTATAAACCTTAGCATTTGTTGAGTAGTGTTTGGTAGAGACGATTTTCATAGCCATTATAGTCATAGAAGTTTGTATCACAACCACTACCCCTTACGATTCTTATTCAAGCATATTGCAAAATTTACCATCCAGAAACATAAAAACTATTCAAAAACATTGTCCAAGTGTATTAACATTCATTCAATGAATCTCTATATTACAAAATTACGTAAAATCAACACTACAAGCTAATACAAACTAAATATATTGCATAAACTGGACATGTTTATGGAAATCAAGTGTTACTTCTATTTGGAAGCCATAAGAACATCAAGCTTATCTAAACAAACACCCAAAAAATCAGAATGATTTTATTTAAAGGCCATGTTTGTAGAAAATAAATTTAGGGTATTTCACAATCCTAAATTAATTTAGGTTTCAATCTTTGAAACTCCTAAATTAATTTTGGATTTTGGATTGGTGGCTTAAATTAATTTAGGGTTCCAATCTGAATTTTAATTTAGCCACACAAAACAGATTCACACACTTAAGTCATCAATCATCAAAACACATGCACTATTGAGTCTCCATAGCATACAATTCACAAACATAATCCCATCATCTATCTCCGATTAAACCCCATCATTCCTCAAATCTCCATTCCATAACTCAACAAAAAATAAAAATCGGAGACTGAGAGTGTTGAGTGAGAGCAGATTCTTACCTTCGGCGACAGAGATGCAGATGGACGGTGACGGCGTAGTGGGAATGATGACAACGATGGATTTTCTCTTGGACGGTGAAGCCACGACAGAGATGAGAGAGTGAGAGAGACTTAGAGAGAGAGAAGGGGGTTCACGGGGGAGGGGGGTTTCTTAACAGATAACTAAATGGCACCATTTTTCGTTTAGTTATTTGTAATTAAGTAAAAAAAAAAAACTCATGCCTGGGGTTTTTTTTTTATATATATAAATACATATATATATATATATTTATATATATGATAAAAGAGGGGGTGGGGTGAGGGTGCCAGATGTGGCCCTGCCCCCTCGTTGACATCACAGGGAAATGTAACATTTTGGGTTAGGCTAGTGCTGGACCCACTCTACCCTCGTAGTGCAGGTTGGGGTAAGTTTTCGAGTTGTCCCAATGGCAAAACCCTTCTCCCTCGTGGGGGGGACAATGTAACCTTTTAGGCCTACCTTTCTCGTTGTGGGGAGGTAAGTTTATTTGGACAGTTTGTCACTGTACTCGCTCCTGCCTGTTGACACTTACGAGGAAGGTATAGTTTTTGATTTCGGGTAGCTTAGGACTAACCCACACTCCGTGTGGGAGGAACAAGGCAACCTTAAGGCTTACCTTTCCCTGTGGTATCCCATGAGGAGGTAAGTTCGGACAATGAGTTAGCTGACTGCTCTTCACCGTGATAGGAGTCGGGGTAAGTTCTTTGGGCATCCTTGAAGGCAAGACCCGCTCTCCTCTGTGGGAGGGATAAGGTGGCCTTTAGGCTGGCCTTTCCCTGTTGAGTCCAGCATGAAGGTAAGTTGTTCTAGCAGTTTGTTATTGGACCCGTTCACACTCGTTAATATCACAGAAAATGTAAGTGTTGGGTCAGGCTGGTGCTGTCCCACTCTTCATTATGGCTAAGGTCGGGCTGGTGCTATCCCGCGAGGAGGTGATTTAGGGCAGTTTGTGACTAGACCCGCACCTGCCTGTTGATGTCTGCAAGGAAGGTAAGTTTTCATCTTTGGGTCGCCAAAGGCTGACCCACACTCCACCGTAGGAGGGATAAGGTAACCCTTAGGCCTTCATTTCCCTGTGGTGCCTCGCGGGGAGGTAATCTGTTGATGATCTTGTTGCCGCAGATTTCGTTAGCCCCGTATTTTATTGTTGGCACCTTACTAGTAATATGAAAGCGTGGAGCAGAGATTTTGCATTATCCTGAAAAGTTGCATTTTTATTAAATAAAAAGGAAAGTACAAGCTAGATGAAGAGGTGTTACAAAATTAAGGGACATAGAATTCCGGTCCGGGAAGATCGTCACCCATCCTTCCTTTCAAAGCCATGCGCCGCCCCTTTCCCTCCTCAAACTTCCCTCATTCCCTGGGGAGTTGGAAACTTCATTTTGAGGTGGTTGATCGATGTGATGGCCCTTAGGCTATTGAGGGTAGGCGTTCTGATGATGGCATTGTATGCTGACGGAGTCTTCATTACAAGAAGTTGACCATAACTAGGGCTACTCCCCAACTACCAAGAAGTCAACCACAACAGGGGCTACTCCCCAAAGGACGGATAGCGTGACGGTTCTCACAGGCTGAATAATACTTCCAGAGAAACCTTTCATGGGCATAGGGGTAGGCTACAGTCGAGCGACCTCAATACCCATCCTAGTGAAGGCTCCCTAGAACAAGATGTCCGCGGAGCTCCCATTATGGATGAGGATTCGACGGGTGGTGAACTTGGCAACGAGCATAGTGACCACTAGGGCATTGTCGAGGGGGTACATGACCCATTCTTCATCGGCCTCGTGAACGAGATTATCAAAGTAAGGCCCGTCTGGAGTGCTTTCCTGCTCGACAAAGTAACACCCCCGCCCGCGAACCCTCCAGCTGTGGTTCGAATTTCCCCAAAGGGGGGTTCTTGCCTTGGTGGCAAACGGGGGTGACCCGATGGTGGTTCTCTTATCGCTAGTTGTCGTTGAGGACTATTCACCAGCCTATTCCGATCGCCTCGATCCTAACTCCTTTCTCTCGTTCTTTCCCTCCTCTCTCGCTCTTGCCTTCTGGCTAGGGAGTGGCGTCTTTTTTGCTGTTCTGCATATTCCTTTCTTCTCTTTAGGGAGAAGCAGTCTTCGGTATTATGTGAGGTGGGCTGATGGTATGTGCAGTAGCGGCGCATTATTCCCTGGTCATCTTCTTTTTGAATGGCAAATGTTGGTCAGTCGTACAGTGGTTCAGATCGCTTTACTGAGACTTCCTCTCGCCACTTCTCTTGGGAGCCCCTCTCCCATTTTTCATAGGGCTTGGCCTTGGTTGGGGCCTTCTCCCTCGTCTCCACGTGCTCTACTTCCTTCCTTTGTGGCTCCGTTAATGCCTGGAGAGTGTCTTCTGAATTTATGAAGTTATTAGCCTGGTTCATGAACTCTCACAATGTCGCGGGAGTCTGTCTAGCTAGCTTGGCCATAAACTGGAAGTGTGGCCAAACCCCCCCAGGGGCGCTACCAAGGTTATCTTCTCGTCTTGGTCGTCCGTGGTCATGCCCTCTTTGTTGAACTGGGCTAAGTAGGATTTCAGGCTTTCGTCATTTGTTTGTTTAATAGTGAGGAGGTACGCAGCCAGACGTCGCCTCCTCCAACTAGACATGAACTGGGTTAGGAACATCCTGACTAGTTCGTCGAGGCCGTCCACCGATCGAGGTGCTAGTGACCCAAACCACAGACGTGCTGGCCCTTTCAAGGTTAGTGAAAATGCTTTACAGGCTATTTTCTTGGGGAAGCCATGTAACGTCATGTGAGCCCTGAATGTTTCCAAGTGCTCGAGGGGATCCCTTCCTCCATCATAAATCTCCATAATGGGACTCTAAACTTTGGTGGCAGAGGCGCTGCCATTACTTCTTCAGTATAGGGTAGACCCGTGCTTATGAGCAGTTGGTCCACCGTTGACGACATACGTACTTTTCTTGCTATCTCCTAGTTCCCCCTTGAGGTTGTGGAGCTCGTCTTGCTTGTTTTTCTGCTCCCCTCCTTTGTTAAGTCCCACTTGCGTGTTTCAAGATCCTATGTACCCGTTATCGTTGGGTCCCATCCAGTCGTCTTGTTCCTGTTGGGGTTTTTTGAGCTCTTCGTTTTCTCTACGGAGTGTCTCTACTTCGCTGATCAGTTTCGTTACCCATTCCTCCATGGTTTTTAACCTTACTTCCATAGTGTCTACCATATTTCTCCTGAGTTGTTTGGAACGGGTTGTCGTAGGCGTGAGAAGGACACACAAGATTTATTATGATCCCACAGATGGCCCACTGTTAACGTTGTGTTTCGCACACATTTGAACCAAGCTCCGACAACTCAGGTCTTCGATAACGGGCCCTGCATAAGGTAGAAAAGACTGCAGCTTTGAGATGATGGCCTTGAGGTCGGGTAACCTCCGATGCCAAAGTTAGAAAATATTATTGGAGGGTAGTAAATAAGTAAGGGAGTCTAGGGATCAAAGAGATATTCTCATACCTGGGAACTGCTATTTATACCGTAGACCTGAGGAGCAGATAGTGCCTGCTACCATGATGTCTGGGTCCCAATACTGTTCCTCGTGTTAGAGTCTTTAATGTGGCTCTACGACAACGTCATTAATGTGGCGTGTTGTCCGAGTGGTAAAGCCATTAATGCGGCATGGTTATCCGACCTCCTTCTCTCAGTTTATCTACCTTCTAGCCCGTTCATCCCCTTTCTGTCAGTAGATCAAGGGCTTCCCGTATATTACGCCTTGTGTGTGGGCGGGCACTCGAGGACTGGACACTACTAGGGAGGGCCTCAGATCGATGAGTCTCATCCGTTGCAGCATTATTCCTCTTGCAGGTTGTGTACAGAGGAGCTTTCCCATGGGCTGGGTTAGGGGTTCGTTATTCCAGGCTGAGCTTTTGGTCTTGCTCTCGTTTATGGGCCTCTCTGGCTTAGTGGGGAAAATCCCCTCACACTACCTATGATTTCATCCGTTGGAACTGTAGGCCTTGATGTAGACATAGTCCGATAGACGGTTCCTGAAATGGAATTAGAGACGGAGGTCTGTCTCCGTTATTAGTTATTTCTATTAGTAGGAATGTACTATTTAGTCCAGCAACAAATCATATTCGGTGTGTCATACTTGGACGAAAGTGATGAACAATTGGTGTTGTATAATACTATTTAGGAGGTGACAATGACTTGGACCAGAAGGCGCGAAGATTTGGCGAGAAGGCTCTAGGCAGTTAGATTAAGCAACTAGTCTAAAAGACCAACCTAAACGACATCATGGGCAACAACTAGAAAATGCGAGAGGAGTCTTTCATCTTGGTTGAGAGTCTTTCCATTCGGTAAGGGAGGAGAGGGCCATGTGGTCCTTGTGACCTCTACGCCCGTTCATTTGTGACCTCTACGCCCGTTCATTTGTGTCCTCCACGCCAGTTATATTCAACACACACGATATCTACCCAGTGGGACTCTTCTGAGTTCCGCAATCAATCTATTGATGATTAAATCCTTCCGAACTCCACAATTCAAGCCACATATCACTGAATCTTCCATTTTAGATAATTCCGATATTTTTGAGATAATTTCCTTTTATATTAACATCTATCTTTAAAAACTATTTTTCAAATTTTTAGGCTAGATTATAGCCGCATTTATGTTGTTTCTGGATTTAAGTTTTGGCATCTATTTAATCATGTTTTGTGGGATGAATAGAGAGTCTTGGTTCTTAATCTTAGGTTTAGTTTTAGTCTTGGTTTGAGTTAAAGAGTTCTGAATCAGAGTCGAGAGTTTTATGTTTTAGAGTCTGAGTTTGAGTTTAGAGTTCCAGAATTTATTCTTTAAGTGTTCTTTCGAGAAGGCAGAACTGGAGGGCAGAGGCGAGAACTGCATGCTTCATCAACCGACTTCAACGAAGAACACCAATTTTATTCTTTTTCTTTTCAATTTTATTATGAACTAATTCTATTTTCTAGAACTTTGATGTAGCCTAACATTGAACACATAGTTTATATTCCATGTTATTTTATTTTCAATATTTTCGTCATTGAGTGTTTCTTCATTATTGTTAATGCTTAAAGTTTTCTAGCTAACTATTGTTTGATCTTTTGGATTGCAATGAGACCGAGAGATTATTTGTGATTAAAGCTCTAGGATTAAACACCATTAGTTGACTTGTTACGATTCTATGTACTTGCAGATATATTTTTTCTGGAACAAGTTTTTGGCGTCGTTGTTAGGAATCAGAAGTGCATGCCCTGATCTAAATCATTAGAGCATACACCTTTCGATCCCGAAATTGAAAGAACCTTACGTCGGATCAATAAAAGAAGAAGAAAGAGGTTACTGCCTCTAAATTTAAAATGGACGACCTGGAGTACAAGGCGTTCAGATATTATGCTATGTCTGCAATTGAGGCTTAGTTGGCAAATCTATCCAAACAAATAGGTAAAATGAACGTTAATGCTATTCAAGCTAACGTTGTTTGTGATCATCGCGCAAGAAATCATTTAAGTGTAGATTGCCAAGTGGGAAATCCTTTTGTCTAACCGAGTTATTAACAAGCCCATTACATGTCCAATTTCCAACGTCAAAATAATCCTTATTCAATCACATTCATTCATGGATGGAGAAATTACCCTAATTTTTATGGAGCAATAACCAAGTGCCGGTTAAATCACCTCAACAGTTTCCACAACAAGAGAAGAAGCCGACACTTGAGGATATGTTTATGCAGTACATGCAAAAGACTGAAATGGTGATCCAAAACAACTCAGCTTCAATCCGAAATCTTGAGGCACAAATCTATTAGCTCTCAAACATGCTTATTGAGAGGACAAAATGGAGTTTACCGAGCAACACTGTGACCAATCCGAATGAACATATCAAAGCCATAACATTGAGAAGTGGACGGACATATGACCAGCCATAGTCGGTAAATACCGAGCGAGATGAAGAAGTTGCCAAAAATGTGGAGTCCGAGAAGAAGGAAACTGAGGATGAGGTGAAAGAAACCGATCGCAAGGCGACTGACCAACAAGTTGAGAAGACTAGAGAGAATAAGGGGCTGCAAAATTCAAGAAATCCAGGGATTTTACTTCTAAAACTTATTCTCCTTCAATTTATGATCCACCAATTCCTTTTCTGTAGAGATTAAGAAGAAATAAGATTGATAATCAGTTCTCTCTATAGTTGGCGACCTAGGAGAGCAGTGCAATTGTACAAAAGAAGCTGCCGCCTAAGGAGCTAGGTCTTGGAGAAGCAAAGCCGACCACCATATCTCTACAGTTGGCGATTGAGGAGAGCAGTGCAATTGTACAAAAGAAGTTGCTGCCTAAGGAACTAGTTCTTGGAGAAGTAAAGCCGACCATCATCTCTCTACAATTGGTGGACATATCCATTAAATACCCGAGAGGACTCATTGAGGATGTATTGAAGTTGATAAATTCATCTCCCCGACCGACTTCATTGTACTCAATATGGAGGAGGACAAGGAGATCCCTTTGATACTGGGCCGACCATTCCTTGCGATGGGGAGAAGTTTAATTGATGTCCAAAATGAGAAACTCATTTTGAGGGTCGACGAGGAGCAGGTCACTTATGATGTATTTAAATCTATGAAATTTCCTTCCGAGATACATTTTTATTTTCAAATAAGCGAGCGAGACGTGGTAATGGCCGACGAGACTTATGGAGTTGAATTCTCAAAGCTACCACGTAAGGAACCACCCAAGCTTGAACTCAACCCACTTTCATTAAATTTAAGGAACAAAGAGGCCAGGGAGATCTCCAAGGGCTACACGGCTGCACCTTCAAGGAAAATATTCAATTGGAATATCAGAGAAAAAAAAAAAAAATCAGGGGAGCATCTCTTACCTTTTCTCATTCTTTACTTTAGTTTTTCTTCCTTTTTTCCCATTGAGGACAATGTGATATATAAGTTTAGGGGGAAATGATATTATTTTATTTTAATAATAATAATAATGATGATGATGATGATGATGATAAAAGCAATATGGTTTGATGAATAAAAAATGCCTATGATAAGAATATGATTGAAATTGATTATAATTTTTAGGAAAAATTCTCATTGCTTAAGTCTAGTTGTTAATTCTTTGCTTGATCTTACTTAATTTGATATTTTCTATGTTCAATGAGTGTTTCTTATGATCATTAATTGTTTTGAGTACCTAGAGAAATTTTATGTGAATTTTGTGAATTTATATGGTCTCAACTTATTGTAGAACTTGTTTGATTGCACTCGAGGCGAGATCCTAGATAGAATATTATTGGAGAAATGATTAAGGCATTTTTCAGACCGATTGAGCCTTTCAAGCTTACCTGTTTATTATCTTTATCTCTAGTTGCCCATTTGAGCTTCATTGAAACATATTTTGGCCTTAGATTCTTCTTTCTTGTAAACCTCATATTTAGAAGAGCATGAAAGGAAAGACAGGTAGAAGATCTACAGGTAAAGTAATTATAGCAATATTATTAAAATCATAAGTTTGGGGTGTGAAAAGTTAACTTGTCTACTGTGTGGCCAACAAGAAAAGGTCGACGAGAGTTATCCACAAAGTCAGTTGAAAAGGTATGGAATATTTTCTAAAAAAAAAAAAATTGATTTGGCGAATAGAGGGGTAAATAGAGAGATATTTCAAAGTGCAATAAAGAGAAGTATGTTGTAGAGATTTATAATGATTGAGAGAGATGTTTTTGTTAGAAGTGAGAATGTTCTATTTGTTCCATTGATGTTCAAACTTAAGTTTTCTTGCTTTGTTTGAATCCTAGATTTTTTTTGTAACCCTCACCTTACATTACAAGCTTAATAAATACCTATTGATCCCTAGTGATAGTTTTTGTTCTATATTAGTAGAGAGTGATTTGAAAAGCAAGCCTATTGAGCTTTTAGAGATCCAATATTGATTTACTTGTTTGCATAAAACTATTCGGAGAGCTAATGATGAAGTGAGAATGATGGATATGCATGAATGTGAGGATGGATAATGCGGTGGAATTAAGATTTGAATTAACTTTTGGACTTGATTGATCTTGAATGATTCCTTTGAATTATAGACTTTAGACAATATTTGAGGTAATAAATTTTTGTGAATCAAACCAATACTTGTTTTAATTGTCTTTCTTTCTTCTTTGCTCGAGGGCGATCAAAGCTTAAGTTTGGGGATATTTGATAAATGTTATTTTTGTGATTTTTATCACTCTTTTATTTATGAAAAGTGTCATTCTCCTTTCAATACTATTGATTTTATTTTATTTACATATTTTTATTTATTTTCTTAGATTTGAAGGAATGAGAAGATTTAGTACAAAATAAGAGCATTTTGGGACAAAAGAAAAGACTACGAATCCAGACCGATGAGAGGTAGAGAGATTTGAAGAGAGCCGATGAGATTTGGGCGAGGAGCCTTGTCCCGTGGGAAGCAAAGAGATCTCTTTCACCCAAAGGCTAGAAGACTTCCCTTTCGGTAGACGAGGAAACTCGCGAAAGGTACGACCAGAAGGGGCGAAGATTTGGGGACAGGACTGTAGACGGTTAGATTGGGCAACTAGTCTAAACGACCAAGTTAAAAGACCAACCTAAATGACATCGAGGACAACAACTAGAAAAGGCGAGAGGAGACTTTCATTCCGGTCAGGAGTCTTTCCACTCGGTAGGCGAGGAGAGGGCCGTGTGGTCCTTGTGACTTCCATGCTTGTTCATTTGTGACCTCCATGCTAGTTATATTCAGCGCACACGACATCTACCCGATGTGACCTTTTCGAGTTCTGCAATTAATCTCTTGGCGACCAAATCCTCCCGAACTTCGCAATTCAAGCCGCATATCATTTTAGATAATTTCGATATTCTTGAGATAATTTCCTTCTATGTTAACATCTATCTTTAGAAACTATTTTTCAGATTTTTAGTCTAGATTGTAGCCGCATTTATTTTGTTTCCAAATTTGAATTTTTACATCTATTTAATCTCTTCTTGTAGGATGAATAGAGAATCTTGATTCTTAATCTTAGTTTTAGTTTTAGTCTTGGTCTGAGTTAGAGAGTTTTGAAATGGAGTTAAGAGTTTTTATGTTTTAGAGTCTGAGTCTGAGTTTAGAGTTCCAGAATTTATTCTTTAAGTGTTCTTTTGCAAAGGCGAAACTGGAGAGCAGAGACGAGAGCCGCATACTTCATCAACCAATTTTAACAAAGAACACAAGTTTTATTTTTTTTCCTTTCAATTTCATTATGAACTAATTCTTTTTTCTAGAACTGTCTGCTCAATGACTTTGATGTAGCCTAGCATTGAACACACAGTTTATATTTCAAGTTATTTTATTTTCAATATTTCCATGTTTGAGTATTTATTATTTATTCTTAATGCTTATAATTTTCTAGCTAACTATTGTTCGATCTTTTGGATTGCAATAAGACCTAGATGTGATTTGTGATTAAAGCTCTAGAATTAAACACCATTAGTTGAGCGAAAGCAAAGATGCTTTACCGTGACTAGTGTGATTTTCAAGAAAAATTCAAAAAACTTAATGAGTCTCCAATTAGTTAAATTCACATAGAGATATGAAGTTATTCGTTAGAGATATTTTTTATATTGTTTGAGAGAAAATATTGAATAGGTAAGGGATTTTTATCATCAACTTACGATAATTGAGATTCTATAATAATGAAGAATAAATTATGTAGAATTTGCTGAGTGGTGTCAAACACTCAAGATCTATTCTTATTATCTTTAAAATCTTATTTTTAATGTTTTTGTTTTCAGTTTAATTTAGATAAACAATTCTTCAAATTTCGGTTTTCAAATAGTAATTAATTTAGTCAATTTCATTGCTCAATAGCATAATTATTCTCTATGGGTTCGATAACCGTTTTCTTTAAAACACTTATAGATATATTATTTCGCGAACAACACATATGTTTCGTTTATACTTGCATTCCTTGTGAAATAATGCACACCTATTCCCGACCTAAATCTAGGGTGTTGCCGACTAGCTCGCATCTCTAGCACCATGGATCCTCACCAAACTCTTTATTGAGGAATGGGGTTCCACACACGTGCCGAAGATCTTTTGTGCATGGTCGGGCTCAGGACTGCATGGTGGTTGAGCCCATGATTGCCTCAAACTTACGCCTATTTCTTATAAAACATCACTGTTTGGTGGAACAAAGGTATTGAGCAAACAACTTGAATGCTCCCGAGCACTTGGTCAGATTCCACCTAATATCTTGGTCTTGCTCGCTACTGTGCATCGTTCGCTCTCTAACTTGCTCGCTCTCATGCATTGCATGTCCTTGCGGTGGGACTTTTATAAAATGATTTTAAGAAATGACGACGGAAATTACCGTTCGTTTTAAAACTTTTTACTTCCATACCCAGGATGCAAGACTCTACGTTATAAAATAAAATGTGATTTGAGAATAAAAATATTTTATAGCGGAAAACATCAATCTTAAAATAAAAAGGCCTCTCATACAGTTAAAACTCTAGTGCCTAGACTTTCGTACTCTTCCCTAGGGTTGTTTCCGTCCTGAAGCATACTGCTCATTTAGTTCTTGTGGGGGGAGGGGCATACATAAAAATTAAAATGAGTCGAATACTCAATAAGCATTACTTCATATCGTTAAAATATAATAACATAGGTTTTCAGTCATGCATTCATCATTTCATACATACTATACGTACATGCATATATGCATTCCTTTGAAAACATCACTAGGCGGGATTTTTATTTAAAAGGGGTTTTCTTTTCGTAAAACATATCTCTCGTCAGTGCCTTCATTTCTTCAAGAGTTCAATACATTCATACATTCTTTCTTATCACATTTTTTGGCCGGTACACACTGTTACGTCCCATGTGTTTGGGTTAGCGGTTTTCCTTTAGATTTGGATTCTGCCCGTGTCCACGGGTTGGGAATCTCTTTCAGTCAAGGGACAGCACTGGGTGCACTACCAATAGTACTTACCCAGCATTGCAATCTGCCCAGTCCTTTGGTACTTTTTTCATTCATTCAGTCATGGTCGTTATGTATTTTCATATATTAAACATTCAGTCATTTCTTTCAATTCAGTTCACTCCTTTCCTTTTCAATCTTTTTCATGTAACAGTTCATTCATGGAAAACCATTATTTAAAAGCATGAGCTTAAACATCATCTTTCTTGGCATCCATAAAACATCAGTTCATAGGGCCATTTTAAAACACTTTCTTCGCGTTATTTAAAACATCGCTTAAAGCATAAGGCATAAGCCTCACATCTCATTTCATGAAAATACATACAATAGATACTGAGTATGGTCATCCATTCGCATGCGTACAATTAATACTTTGGTTGCATAAAAAGGGACTGCCAAGAAGGGTCATACATACGTACACCTTTGAACACTTAGCACGCTTTTCGTAAAACATTGTTTCGTTTCGTTTCGTAAAGCATCGTAGAGAGAAACATTTCATTTTCCATTTTCATATCGTTTAGAAAACTCTAGAAGAGTATGAATATAATACTTATCTGGACTCCATGCTACTTTCATATCATGCAGTCCAGTCATGTGCGTGTCAGATGGCAACCTACATGTATACATATAACCTTAGCGTTATTCTTTATCTAATGCATAAGCAACTAAACTTAGAATATAACTACACTTCACTTGAAACACTCTCATTTTATCCAGTGCTTTTACGTGTCCCTTTACTATGTTAAAACCTTTGAGGACCACTTATGGTCACTACCTCTTCCAAATTCAACGTTCTACTTCTAGTGCCTTTCCACTAGAGTGAATCCATAATTCACCTTAGGATTAAGACACTAAGACTTTTGCCTTATTCTTTTTATTAACCTCATCCCAATGCATGATTCAGACTAAGTCACGCATCCAAATCCTAGACAATACATCCATCACCACTTTTATGCATCTTAGCTCACACTAAATCTTCATTCTCATCCATGCACGCCACACGGCTCTAAGCCAACTCTAAGGCTTAAGTACCGTGTAACCATGCTTAGGACAAATTACCCATTACATATGGTGAATCTGTTCGGCACTTGTGTCTAACTAGATGCACATGTACCATACTCCTTTATCACCTAGGAACAACATATAACACGTTGATCACCTGTTTGTGTAAACAAGTCCATACTTCGATACCAACCTTCTCTTAACGCACTAGCATGACTCTTCATGCTACCCGTCCTTCTTGACAGTTCAACCCAACACTTAACACGACAAGACTCTATTCATAACTACACTTTAAGTCATGTCATATAGCTCGAGACTACTTCCAAGCTACATTGTGACCTTGTCACATCACCTGACATTCCGTTACGTCATTCTTACGCTAACTCTTAACTCATAATGAGTACGGTCCCTCACGTGCTCCTGTCACAATTGACATCTTCTCACGTTCCTGATACGTCATTCTTACATGAACTCCTGACCCATCACAAGCATGACTTTTTATTTAGCGATGTCATCGTGACATTCCCCCATCATGCTTTCGCTGCACTACTCTGATACTATCATGCTACTTCACACATACTCCCAGCCATAAGTCAACTACACGGTGACACCTTTTACCTAAAGACTACAGGCCACATCATAACTACTTCGGGACACTATTCCACAGTTCCCGACACTACTCATCACGCTTTACACTCATCAACCACGCAACCATCCTTATCTTCACGACACGACACGCCACACAATGTATCATTGCACCTCATGGAGTACACTCCACATCACACACACTAACATAATAATGAGGATAAAGGGAAAGAGAGTTATACCATCGACGGGATAACCCGTGCGTCGCTCGCTGTCCAGCATGGCCAGTGACGTCGGAAACCACTAGCTTGGGCGGTAGCGGTCAACATGGTGGGGAGTCTGTGGGTGGCGGCTAAGGCCGAGTATAGTGACGATTAGCCATGTACAGTGGCTATCCACTGTGTATGGTGGCTGCTTTAGCGTGGGAATAGCTAGGTGTGGTCTTGGAAGGGCTCATGGTGGCCTAGTGGTGTCGGTGAGGGGCGAAACATGGCGGATCTAGCCGTGTATAGTGCACCCGAGAGAGTGAGGGTTCGTGTGAAGTTAAGGGCTGCTGGGGACTACAGCTGGCCATGGAAGGGCTTATGAGGTGCCGTGGAGGGGCATGGTGGTGACGTAGTGGCGACATGGTGGCTGGAGGCGGCGGATTTGGCTTGGGGTGGAGGAATAGCCCATGAGAGAGTGAGAGAGAGTGAGGGAAGAGGGAGGCACAGCTGGGCATGGGGGTGGCTAGAAGAGGTCGCCGGTGAGGGAGGAGGCTCCTCGTGGTGGTGCAGTGGCTGTGGGAGGAGAAGCTTGGCCATGGGTGGAGTGAGGCAACGCCGGGTTGAAGGATAAGAGAATCGGGTGAGAGGGAAAGGGGCTTCCGTCAGGCTCAAGGGGAGAGGGAGGAGAGAGAGAGGGAAGGGAAAAGTGAGAGATAAAGGCTAGGGCTTGAGTAATTAATCCAAATCCTTTACCTTGGGAACTTCAAAACGATTTAACGGTAAGAGATTAAACACCGATTTAACTTAAAAACATTGAGAGAAATTAAGATAGAATATTATTTAAACTAAACTTTAGTTTATAAAATATATTCTTTCATTATTAATAAAATGATAAAATCTTATTTAATATCTTTTAGAGAATAAAATCATTTAATTAATTAGAGTTTTTAACATAATTTAAATCACATAACATTTTAAATAAATGAAATCATTTTAATAAAATGATATTAAAATAATTTCCTACGATTATAATATTTTTGGAGCTCTTTAAAAATATTATAATTGTCTTATTTAAAATCATGCTTGGTTCAATAACACTGGAAATACCTCATATAAATATTTATAGGACATTTAAAATATTCAAGGGCTTTAAAACACTGAGCTTACTTTAGAAATCACATAATATCTTTAAAAACATGCTATCGAGATTTGGCACGCATAATGAGACTCGCAGTCGAATTTACTTACATCATAAAGAAGAAGCGGGGTATTACATTGGACTTGCTCGGTATCACATATTGCTCATCCCTTGAACTTGCTCACTACAGTGCATTGCTTCCCTTGGACTTGCTCGCTATCGCATACCTCTCTCCCCTAGACTTGCTCACTATCATGCATTGCTTGCTCTTGCGCATTGCTTGCCCTTGGACTTGCTCACTATCGTGCGTTGCTAAGTCTTTGAGTTGCTCACTTTCACACATTGCTCGCCTCTTGAACTTGCTCGCTATTGTTCATTGCTCGCCCCCTTGGACTTGCTCACTATTGCATATCGCTTGCCCTTGTTAATCCCATCTGTCCTTGCTTGCCTTAGTCATTGCTCGCTCAAATATTACGTTCTCATAGGCCCAGGTTAGATGTTGAGCTGAGTTGAGATGAGTTAAGTTCTTTATAAATAATAGTGAGTTGAGATGGTGGGGTGAGTTGTGTGAGAGCTCACCTAAGATGAGTTTAGATGTATTTGAATGTTAAGATGAGTTTAAATGTATTTATAGAAAATTGAAAAAGGTTGTGGGTCCCGCGTGTAAAGATGTGCTGAGTTGAAAAAAGTTGTGGATCCTATGTGTAAAAAGGTTTTGAGTTGAGATAAGTTTAGTGATTTGAGAGTTGGGTGTTTGGATGTTAGACTCAGTTTAAAATTAGACTAAATTGAGTTGATCTCAGTTCAGTTGGACTTCCAAAAGGGGCCTAACAGGTTTGAGACGTTAGAAGAGACACAAAATTCTCATCTGATCTCATTTTATCTTATTCCATCTTATTCCCAAACATAATTCAAATACAAAATTCCTAAACTAATCATTACAACTTTTTCAAACTAATTATTATAATTTTTTCAAACTTTCAAATAAAAAATAAAAAATAATTCTAATTTTTTCAAATCTTTAAACAAAATAATATTATAAAACTATATTATTACAATATTTTAATTTTATAATATTTTTTATTCAACTTTTTTTCTCTCATTTCTCAAAACATAAGAAATACTTAATTCAAACTATTTTCCTACTATTTACAAATTATCTTCTTATTATTTATAAAATTATCTACTAAGTCTTCGTTCATAAGTGGCTTTGCTCACTTGGCTGGGGTGTTCTGCTATTCTGACACTCTTGATGATTATAGCCATTTTTACAAATATACTTTTCTTTTGCATCAATCTGAAAAGCTTATTCTAAAAAAAGACACTATTAAAATAACTATACATACAATATAGGTAAATTTGGTCATATGCTCATGTGGTACGAGTTATTTAGAATCCATATGCTCCAATTTTTCTGTCCATCACTAGTAATCGAAAATACATGGCCCAATAACAATCGAAAATACATGGCCCAATAACAAGCTACAACATCTCAACCTTAATCTTTTTAACGAAAAATAAAATTATTTAAAACAAATAAAACCTTTTATAAAAATAGTTTTTATTATAAAAGCCGATTTATTTATTTATTTTTAGAGACAAAAACAGTTAAAAAAATCGCATGTGGTGGCTGCCACCCTGCCACCCTTGAGTGCCTTACGTGGAAGATGTTGAAAATTTGGATGGATTCTTTTTTATTTTTTGGCAAAATTTAGATGGATTTGTTTCGCCTGAGCTATGGCTCATAAATTATCTAATGGGGTCAAGATAGTGGCCCAGTAATTATTTTAATAACTACTTGTTAACGAGTTAATTTCGATTTAGAGATGAGATGAGATAATTTTAAAAATAATATTATATATTATTTTAATTTTTATTATTATTTTATTATTTTATAATATGACATTAGATGATTTAAATGCCACATCATAAGATGATGAGAGGATGCTATGGAATGATGAATAGATTTTTTCTAATTTTAAATGAAAGGTGAAAGTTAAACAAAATATTATTAGAATATTATTTTTAATATTATTATCATTTTGAAATTTAAAAAATTTGAATTAAGATTTGAAAAAGTTAAATTTTTTATTATATTTTGTATGAGAATTTAAAAAAATTGTAATGATGAGTTGAAATGAAATACTTTCTAAATATAAACGAGACCTAAATAATGAAAGTCTCGCTATATGAAAGTTATATATTTTAAAAAAAATAATACTATATATCACACTCTCATTCTATTTTGATAATATTAAGTGGTATGTGATATATTTATCACAATTAAATGATAAAGAAACATGTAATTAATGATTATTTAATGATGATAAATGTGTCACGTCATATTTAATGAGATAAAAGTAAGATGTAGTATAATGTATTGAATTTTCTTTTAAAAAATATAATATCAATTTTATTTAATTATTTTCTATTTTAAATAAAATTATAAAATAATATAAAAGTATTGCAAGTTTATTATTTTCTTGTCCTAAAAGCATTGCCCAAGGACGTATAGTGGGAAGAATTCTAGCTCCCCAATCCGAATCCGCCAGGTATAAAATCTCATTCACCGCCTCATTCAACTAAACGATCGAGCTGGCATCTTCAAGGCCTTTCTGCTGAGCCACCCTTGAACAAAGCACCACCATTCCCATTTCAACAATTCTCCGGCGCCGCAGATCCTCCGCTTTTCTTTCTCCGTGGCTTTCGGAAACAGACCAGAAACTTGCATAGTTTTTTCCACCAGCATTCACGTGTTCCAAAAATCGCTCAGAAATTGTAAAAAATTGATTTGGATTTCTGGTCACCATCGAATGAAATTAGAACATCCTGATTATTGGTTTTGGACGAGAAGAAGAGGAGCTTGTAGAGGAAGGAATTGATTCCAATGAAGATGGAGTTGCAGCAAGCGAGGTGAAAACAGAAAGATAAGAGAAGGGAGAGGGGCAATACATCTACAACTATTGCATTTTAATCCAAGCAAAAGGAGCAAACAAAGTCTGTGCTATTGTTTGCAAAAGTAAACACCGTGGCAATCCATTTCCCAATCCCTGAAGATATAATCTTCCACGCCCTGGTTAAGTTTATTTTCCAAGGTATCCACTCACTTTTGAAATTCTATCAGTCAGCTACTGTTCATTTTCATATATTATACTTATAATTTTTTATCCTTAGACGTAAGCTGTTTTACATTGAGTATAAGATATTTTTTATAAGAGATGTAAAGTAATGAATAGTGACCGGTAAGAATTTTTTTTTTAATTTAAATATTACTGCACCTTCATTTTCTCTTATTTTAAATAATTATATATTTTTTATGAGCCTTTATTTCGAGTAATTGTAGATCTACCATAAAATCTTCTAACTTTAAAAACCCATAAGCAATTGAAGAAAGTAGAATAAAAAAGGAAAAAAAAAAACTATAATTTGAGAATTGAGTAAACTCATAAATTAAAATGATTTAATGTAATATATTAAATTTATTTTATAATAAAAATAATTTTATAATTTAACATTCATATCAAAATGAATATGTAAAATTATTTTATAATTAAATTATTTTTCATTAAAAAATAATTGATATAAAAAAAGTACGAGAAAAATTTTAAGTTCACTGTTATTATTATTATTATTATTATTGATGTCAATTGATTTAAAATTTTTAATTGGTTTGATATATTATAGCCTAGTATTTCTCTTTCTTTAAAGCAAAGGGATGCAACAAACAGCAGCAACCGGAAAACGACCAAATGTGTCTGCTTGACTTCGTACCTAACTCCTTAATCATTATTAATAGGCTATTTCTGCCGAATCCATTTTTGCAATACATAACTAACTATTACCAGATCGGATCTCTATTTCCCGTATTTTTCTCTATATCTCTCTCTCTCTTCTCCTGTATATTTCTTGACAATGTCTGCAACCTTTTCAGGTTAGTTTCACATTCACGCTCTGGGTTATGCATTTTGGTGGTTTTATCAGATCATGATTTTGGTTTTCATTCACTAGCTGTATGGCATTCTTTTTATATGGGTGTAACTTCACGTTTTATGTGCGATCCAGTACTCTGTTTGGTTGCCGGGAAAACCCTCGACATAATGAATGAAAATGACTTTTGAGTACTTATGATTTATGCTACTTTAGTTTCTAAGAAAAGTCTCAAGATACAAAAAGGCACTGCTTAGCTCAAGCAAACAGATATATCAAAGTTTGTTTGAATTTGTATCTTTTAAAAGTGACGTCAAGAAAATTAAAAAATCATCTGACTCGAAAATAGTGGGTACATAAACACACTCAGACACACCTTTCAAATTTTAGTTCCTGTATTGTGTCTGCACAACCTAATTGATCAGTATCGATATTAGTCGAACTTGGATTTTGGAAATATTTTTGCTAGTTGTGATGGTTTTTTTCCTGAATTTGGCGATTTTAGAGTGACTTGATTTCATTAGACTGGCAAGTTAAGAGTTTCAGAACAGTTTCTTTGTCATTTTTTCTTATTGGAACTTACTTAATAAAACAAAAATTTTATTGGAATTTATTCACTCTGAGAATTTAAATAGCAAGGATCAATGGAACTTACCTATGCAATTCTTAACTCATCTGGAGATATGTAAAGGTGTCTTAAGACCAGGCTGATTATCCTATGCTTGAAATGTTGCTTATATGCTAGTATGTAATCTACATGTTTTAGATAGTACATGTTGATTTGGTGGAAACTGAATGTTATCAGTGGTCATTGGTAGGTTGGAGTCTACAGATGGCTTTTAGTTAGGATAAGAAAGGAGATGGTAGAGAGTGATTTGGATACAGAAATTGCTGAATACACGGGAGTCAACCACGCTTTGAGTGGAAACCAAGATTCAGGCCTACGCAGGGAGCCCTCATTCTCAGGCTGGTGCGATGAAGATGGGAGAGTACATTTGGATCATCCATTAGGAAACAGAAATGAATGTGTAGAAGAAGACTCTGACTTTGAGTTGCCTTTGCTTCAACAGGGTGAGGTAGAAAACAAAATTTTTGGCAGGGAGGACTGTGGCAAGTTGAAGGAGACAAGTATGCACTTAAATGGTAGTGAAACCATGGTTGATGTTCCTAATCATGCTGGGAGGAATGAAAGTGAGAAGTATGTGCCTTTTGATATTGAAAATGGGTCTGCAAGGGATAGAAATGGTGTTGATGTCTCCATCTCAATGGATAATCACGAAGCAAGGACACCATATTCTGAGGATCCTATTTCTGTTGCCACTGTGTTGAAGATATTGTTTTTTATACTTGTATGGTACACTTTCAGTCTAGCTTTGACCGTGTAAGTTCTTTGTATACTCAGTCTATGATTGAATGCATTATGCTTCAATTAATTTTCTTGTTGATGCCATGAGAATTTTCTTTTTTTTCTTATCATGTGCTTGTTTGATTAGGTATAACAAAAGTCTGTTAGGAGAAGATTTGGGAAGGTTCCCAGCTCCTTTATTGATGAATACTTTCCATTTTACATTGCAAGCTGTTCTATCAAGGGCCATCACATGGTTTTGGTCTCATAGGTTTGAACCTAGAGTTTCCATGTCATGGAGGGATTACTTTGTGAGAGGTAAGATTTTCAGTTTAATTTTCTTATTTCAGTTTTCTATTTGAGAGCTGATTAATTATTCGTTTTCTTCCCTTACATAGAAAGAGCTTGTATCCTTTGCTTTGAAATTATTGTTTGTTTGGATTTCCAATACTCTGTGCTTGCTAAGATAACCTAAAAACAATTTTCTTTTTTCCTGATCTGAGGATTTTCCTTATTCTTGTGTTCTTTGCGCTGAAGATCCTGACTTTTTTTGTATCTAACAAAATAGAAGTTTATACTAACTTTAACTCTGTCGCTCTTGTGTTCTTGAAACTGACAAGATTTGGGTACTGTTTGGAATGGGAATCTCTGATTCTGAATGCACTAAAGCAATGTGTTCATTCATAGTTATCTTTCTTTCATGTTTTTGTTCTTTGGTAATGCCTTCTTGGATTCTGTTATAGAGTTATGATGTTATATTAAAAAATGCACGAGAAGTTAGGGCATGTTTGCTAAGTGAAAATTTCTGTAATGTTTGAGAATTCTTGAAAAACTTTTTAGATGTGTTTTTTATTGGTTTTTCTGAATGTGTGGGCTACACCTTTTTATTACTAAAATTATAATTTTACTTACTGAAAAACCTATCAAAGAACATTATGGTAGCTTAGTCAACAGAGTTTCTGTTGTCATGTTAGGGATACGGGTGAGGGCTATCAGCTATCATTCATAGAGTAGTGTAGATAAGACAAAAGAAGAAATAACTTAGATAATGCATGGGGCATTTTGTATGCCTATCCCAAGACTACAATGACACAAAGATGAAGAAACTTAAATTCTGATAAAGAAATGAAGAAAGGAAACTGTCCTTTTTTTTCCGAGCGTAATAAAATAGGAGGAACTAGGAGTGGAAAAAAAGCATACAAGTGGGACTAGAAAACATGATAAAAAATCCCTTTGCTCTCATAGAGTGCAAGGCTAACTGTTTGTTATGCAACTTTCGTTAGAGGCAAAATAATGATAGGGTATGTTGAGTTTGAGCTATAATTAATTGTATAATATGCTTTGAAATTGTACATGAACACTTCCTTCCACTTCTTTCCAAACCCAACTGATTTTTGACAGACGTCTAATGGGGTCCTAACTCCTTTCACGTCTTTTCACTTCCCATCCTTATATGATGCGCAAATGTGTAAATCAATTTATTTAACACACTTTACTCCCAATCCAAAATCAATTTATTACATACTTTACTCTCAAACCAAACTTGATCTTGTTATATGTATAGTTAACTTGATTTTTGTGGTAGTGATCACTACCTTCCTCATTCCTTGTACTACATTGTGGGCTGTTGACATATGGGTTATATGATTGGGTCACCATTGAATTGAAGATACTTGGGCAAATTTCAACAGGACTTCTTATGGAGTGGGATGGGTGATGAGTATAAATTTCATCTAGTAAATTGGCAAAGTTATGTACTCCAATCTGGGGGGAAGGGCTAGGAGTTCGTAACTTGTATGTTTTCAATTGAGCTCTATTGGGAAAATGGTTGGGGTGATCTCAACAAGAAAGGGAAGCTATGTGGACGGCTGTAATAGCCTCAAAATTTGGTGGGGCTTGGGGTGGATGGTGCTCGAATGAGGTGCATGAAACACATGGGTTGGGGTTTGGAAGCATATAAGAAGAAGATGGAGGGCTTTTGCTAGACACACTCAACTTCAGGTGGATAATGGATCTAGAATAAAATTCTGGCAAAACCAATGGTGTGGAGGTAAAATTTTCAAGGAAGCTTTCCCACAAGTGTTTGGGGGCATGAAACCTCAGTAGCTGATCATTTGGAATTTTTTTGTGGTTCTTCTCAGTGGAAAGCTTTTACAAAGCAGCACAAGACCGAGGCCATTGATGCCTTCACAGAGTTTTTAATCTACTTCACTCTACAAAGGAGAGAGCAAGAGATGTAGATAAGGCCCTTTGGTGCCCTTCAAGAAAAGGAAGTTCACTGTCCATTCATTCTATCAAGTTTTCATTATTCAAGATACTAACCCGTTTCCTTGGAGGAACATTAAAAGACTATGGCATCTATCTCTAAAGGATATTATTTTGTTGGATAGCTTCCTCAGGGAGGATTCTTACCATAGATAACTTAAGGAAACGTGGGATTATTGTTGTAGACTGGTGGATCGCATAAAGAATGGGAAAATTGTAGATCATCTACTAATGCACTGTGAGGTAGTCAAGTTCCTATTATGACTTCTTTGATAGGACTAGGTTTGGCTTGGCTTGGCTGATGTCTGGAAGGTCGGTTAATTTTCTAGCAAGCTGAAGGAGCTTACATGGAAATCCAATCCACAAAATGCAGCAACATAGAAGCTTTGAACGATAGAAACTTCATCTATTGTTCAAAGCTTTCTTCATCTACAATTATTTAGAGAATGGAACTGGATAGAAGCTTTGAAGATCGTCAACAAATGATGGATGGGCTTAAAGCTTTCTTCATCTACAATTATTTCATTGGGCAATTGCGATAGATTTGAATGGATTGAGTGTCTATGACTTTCTTGTATTGGTAGTTAATTCCTCATAGGTGTCTCTTTTGTATACATCCTGTGTTCATGGGCTATGCCTATTGTTTTCATTAATAAAAACCATAATTACTTCAAAAAATGATTTCTAAGAGCACGGTTGCGCTTTGATGTTGCTGCTCATCTTTGTTTAGGTCTATATCTGTCAAAGGGAAGATAAATTGATATTTGGACAATAAATTTTTATAATATTTCTTCAGTCTCACTAATAATTTATTGCTTGCGATTTGTCTTCATGGTTTATTACATATCATTCTCCTATGCCCAGAGCTTAATGTTCTCTAATTACTAAGCGCTTACACGTGGGTTTCTCAATGCAAAATTTCTATATTTCTTATTAAATTAACTTTTCTATCAACTAATGCTACAGATGGACTTTGCCTTTAACAGTTGTACCAACTGGGCTTGGAACAGCAATGGACATTAACCTGAGCAATGCATCACTTGTGTTCATATCAGTCACATTTGCCACAATGGTAGGTTATCTTTTTATCATCATTATGTATTTATCATATCAATAAAAGTTTTTAATATTCATTAAATCTGCATACTATCATCATTAATCCTTTTTTTTTTTTTTTTTTTTTATGCAGTGTAAATCTGCTTCTCCTATATTTCTCCTTTTATTTGCTTTTGCTTTCAGGTAAATCTGTTGCCAATCAATTTGTTTTACCTATCTCATTCATATATCCTGCACGTTTTGGAGTCGGTGAGCCATCATCTATTGTTCTGCATGTTGAGCTTCCAGTTTCTTGAGCACCTCATAGGCCTACATTTGATATGTAGTTCCATATCAAAGGTAGTACATATGATTCGAACACTGGATATAGCCGACCCTTTCTCCACCTGGGTTTTTTAGCCCGGTGGTGACAGTTTAACCTATGTATTACATAAAAAAATGGGACTGTCTTTGTTCTTATTAGGTGATTATGTTCTGTTGCTCCTTTGTTTCCTTCCTTTTTTCTTCATGAGCTCCCAGATTTGGTTTTGTTTTCTTAATGCCTATGCTATAGAATAAACCCTGATATTTTTAACTTCCTACCTCAATTCATTCATCTTGAACCCATGATTCTCCATATTTTTATTTGGAAAGACGAGCAAACTTTGAAAAGTTTAACCCACATCAATAATAATTGAAAAGCATGCCCCAGTTCCTCTCTTCAAATGCCAGGTAGGAGGTTTGTCATGTGAAGAGAAGATTAGTGATTGCAAATGTAAGGAGGAGCCGAATTATTCTGTTTCACTTATGCACAATTGGAAGGCTCAAGAGTATACATGTTGAGGACATCAAGCTGTGGAAAATTAGTGGTCTAGGAATTATCAAATAATGTAGCCATAGATGGGAGTTTTATTTATTGCATTCAAGAAAGCTCTATGGTTTTGAGTTCTCTAATTTTCTTGCCATATTCCATAATCATGTTGTGAGCTTCAATTCACCATCATCCACTACAAATGCTTCTCAATTTCAAACATAAAACGTTCATGAACTCTTCATAAGTAGATCTCTTAACTTTGTAGAAGTCGACCCATTTTTTCCTTCTCTTCTTCTTCTTCATCTTCATCTTCTCTCTCTCTGTAATGGTATATTGTTAAAATGTCATGTACCTTCTTCTATTATATGCCATGCATATTATAATCTAGATATCTAATAATCTTTTTAAGTATTTAACACTTGACTTTATTTGGCAGGTTGGAGTCTCCAAGCGTTAAACTCTCTGGCATAATTTTAATCATCTCAGTTGGAATACTTTTGACTGGTACATCATCAGTAGTTGCATTTATTCTCCAATAGTTTCTGACTTTTATATGCATTTGTTTGCTTCTAAAACAGATAGCACTGTCAGTGTTAGGATGTACTAACTGTTTTACCACTTGGGAGAATGTGAGTTTCCTATAGTGGTGATAGTGTGCAGATGTCCCTGGTTTTATGTGATGCAACAGGTGGACCACCTAGTCAAATCCCTTACTGGCTATGTTGACCTGGGATTCCAAATGGATGACATAGTTTCTGGTTTTATTGACCTAAAAGGTTATTCAATTAAGAAAATGCAAATGATGTGAAAGCCTTCTCTTTTCCCTCGCATCCATTGTGATGCCTTCAAATTCCGCTTGAGATTTGATGGAGCTTGAAGCGTCAGAACATGCAACACAAGGTTCCATGCCCCCGTTCGTGACAGTTAAAGATGCAGTGCACCAAACCTACATCAAACAATATGCTATATTTGCAGTGAATAATTTTTTTCTTTGAGCAATACACAAAGTACCAGAATGCTAATCCCAAACTTAACTACTTGTCCATAACTATTCACATAAACCAAAATCACAACCTTACATGAACAAAAGTAGAGTCCCTACAATATGGGCCCTCTCAAACCTCAAAAGAGAAGTAATTAGTACAGATTGTAATATCCCAGTCCTCGTCCCATACTTCCATAAAGTGATTAGCTAACACGAAGGGATTCTGAAGAGTGAGAAACTCTTCACATAAAGGCAGCCATAGGGGCTAAGGATTACCGTCCAAAATTCCCACGAGCTTCACTAGCAGTATAGTAATATTCATGTAGCAGCCTATCAGTCGGAAGCGATCGTCTATAGTAAACTTAGTGCTATTTGGTTCTGGCCACGCCAACTTTAGCCTGGTCCAGTTTGTTTCCATTGTTTCCTGTCACAACTTTTACCATTCCGGGTGGAGTTGTAGTTAGGATTACCAAGTGAGATTTGATTATAAATCTCAGCAAGTTGTAAAAACTACCATTCACTTTGCAATCACCCCATCAAGTTACCAAAAACTTGCAATATCCATAAATAATTGACATAAATAACCTTGATAAAAAGAATTAAATAATTTTTTTTTAAAAATTTTAAAAAGTAAAAGAGAAACACACACACACACACACACACACATATATATATAGATTGAAGAATTAATTTTTTTTGAAGCAAAGCATGATTCTTCTTAAAATACGAAAGTGAAAAAATTTTTATTTTAAGAAGTATTTTTTTGATAGAAAAATTTTTATTTAAAAACATATTGTTTTTGTAATTAATAAGGGTATTTGTCTTTTTTTTTTTTAAGGGGGAAATGGAGTACATGGCACGGCAATGCTTTGGTAGTTTGGGGTGGGGGGAGTGATTGCTAGTTGGATGGTAGTTTGATGAGGGGTTTTTATATTTTCCCTTTTTTTCAATTTTATCTCTGCTTAGTTTTAGATTTAAACATTTGGTATTACCCTTGCAGTCTCTCTGTACATGCTTTTTGCTTTTGTTTGCTTATTAACTTATAAAAAATAAAAAGATAATGAAATAGAAAAAAAAAATTCAAATTTTACTTGTAACAAATAAAATCAAATTTTAAGGTGTTGTCCTTGTATCAATTTTTATGTTTTCATCTTTTTAATGGCAGTTGCGAAAGAGTCCGAATTTGAGTTTTGGGGTTTTGTTTTGGTTATGCTTGCTGCTGTAATGTCTGGCTTCCGCTGGTCTATGACTCAAATTCTTCTACAGGTAGGCTTTCTTGGTGTTTCTGATTTATTTTCCATTTGCATTATATATGGATTCTGACAATTTTTCCCAGTATCCTACATTGTTTATCTTCTTTATTATTGTTATTATTATTTTTTAATTTTATGATGGTGTACTTACTTAATTCTTGTTGTTGGGACCTTATTTGTCATTCTGTTAAACGCGCCTCGATGCCAAAATCAACATCTAGAAAGAATCCTATGGTAAGTGCTTTGTTGCTTTCTTGAATCCTAATTTTAGCGAAGTCTCATTGCTACAAGGTGCACATGTGTCCATATGATTGCATTTGGACTATGATCATTAGGTACCATCATTGTAAGTCTGACACACACTCTTGCTAGTCGAACTGTCAGTATTATACGTGAAGATGGGCATCCTTATACTTTTAATTTCCATATCTATAGAGAGAAGCAATCTCTCTCTGGTCGTGTCTCACAATGTTTTCTTGTCCTTTCTATCTCTAGCTGACAGCAGTACACACATTACCAGAGTTTCGTTTGTTTTAAAGGTCTTGTATTTTAATCCTAGGAAACCCTGCTTGTTTAATTTTCATTTCCAGTATGCCTGATATACATTGCAGGCACACCTCTTCAAAGCTCAGTTTCTAGATAAATTGTGTCCAGCAGCAACTTTTTTGAGTTCCCATGTCAAGTGGTTCTTTCTTGTTGACAAGTGATCCAAGTGCTGTCACTTCATGTGGAAAGGATGGAAAACAATTTTTACTACAGACATTTATAGGACTCCTGCTCGTAGAAGAGTGTATAAATCATTAGCTAGCATATTTTAGAATAGGAAAATGCTACTTTGCCCCATGGTTTTGTCCCCTCATTTTGACCACTTGTGTGTTTTATTTTTATTTATTTTTCCTTAATGGTTAAGGAAGACTATTAATTAATTGGTGTACTTTTTTAAAATCTTTTTTAGAGATGTTTAGGGGGGGGTGGCGCGCGACTAGCGGTACATGTTGGGCGGCTGAGTAGCATCGCCCTTTAGAATATATTAATTTCCGAGTTTGTGCAGCCCGTCCTTTAAGTAGTCACCGTTGTGACTTGTAATTTATCTTGCTTTATATTCCTATCTAAAATGATGTGTAATTCAAGATTCGGGGATTGTGCTCGTCGAAAGTAGTTGTTGATCAATTCTGGCATCGAAGTTAAAGCTCAAATTATACTCTATGATTCTAATAATGGAACAATATTTTCAAAAGAGCATTTTGTTCCTTTTAGAGTTATTCTCATGTGAATTTTCTACAAGATACTTCACATGGGGGTGGAGCTACAAGAAGCTCATGATGTTCCATGTCATACCCAAAGGTCTTTAGTTTGAAGCCGTGCCATAAGACTCATTCTCCAAATTGGACGGGGCCAAGGCTTTAGGTTGTTTAAGTAGGTTGGGTCACAGATCGGCCATAGGCCCCATCACTTTACATGAAGATGATAGAAATGTAGTTGAGTGCTAAAAGTTGTAAAATTCAGCTCACAGAAGAGGATAAAGTCAGAACCATGTGTATTTTAGAATTTGAAAGTTTCTCACTTTTCGCAGGACGTGCTTTAAGTAATCTAAAGTAATCTAAAACTTCGTCGAGAGAAAGTTACGGAGAGAACGTGTCATGAGACCTCCCTCAGCATTCTTGGAACTCAAGGCATTTCTTAATGTAAATTTCTATCTGGAGATGTCTAATTCAAGATTCAGGATGATGGTGTTCATAGGAATTTGTCGCCCATCCTTTTGAACTAACAAAGCCTATGTTGAACGTATACTCCATCTGCTTTATGGGACAAACTTCCGACCCCAAAATCAAAAATTCTAGCTCAAAGCTAGGGAACTCATTATTGTGAAAACCCTAGACTAGCTTGGATAACAATAGATCAGTCTATATATTGTTATGAACTCCCAAGTTTCCTGTCAAACACAGTTGAATAGAAATGTACTACTTGGTAGGGCTTATTATAAAAATCGGTGCCTCATATGCAATGGATTATGTTCTGCCTTTGTATATGAAAACACATACTTTTTGTAACAAATCAATCTCATAAAGACTGTCAATTATGTTACTATGATTCTTTTTTTGTTTTCTCTTGAAATTTAGAGAAAACAATGCTGTGAGTTTTTAACAAAATCATCCTAAGATGCTTCTACAGGTTTGAAGAATCCACTTACCTTGATGAGCTATGTGACTCCAGTGATGGCAGTGGCAACTGCCCTTTTTTCTCTCCTGTTAGATCCTTGGCATGAATTTAAAACAAGCAACTACTTCAACAGTCCATGGCATGTCACCCGAAGTTGCTTGCTAATGCTTCTTGGTGGAGCACTTGCCTTTTTTATGGTAAGAATGTAGGTGGTACTTATTTTTGTTCTAACATACATTCTTATTTTTTTTCCCTTTACTTTCCCTTTTTGTCCAGCTATTTCTCTCCACTGGAATGGGTTGGATTTTAGCTAATTACAAATGTAGACCAAACAAGTTGTTTTGCTTCGCATGCTGCTCTCCCCAGATATTGTTCCTTGAGTTATATATCTATCAATTTGAGTTATTGCTTTTAAAGTCTTATCCCATTGATGTTGTTGCAGGTATTAACAGAATACATTCTTGTCTCAATAACTAGTGCTGTCTCAGTAACAATAGCAGGTGTTGTCAAGGAGGCTGTCACTATATTGGTATAATTGCTCTTTAGATTTTTCTCCCTTTATTAAATTATCATCAATTAAGTTAGCCCCTCTGCTTGTTTTATGGTTCAGTTTGATTTATGTACTTCCAGGCTATCATGTTGTAATTTTCTGTAGCCATGCACAATTTATTTTCTTGATCGTCTCACATAGACTCTGCTATGACAATCAGTTGTTAGCTTTGCAAAACAGGTGATCGTATAACAACTTCTAGTTTCATTCATGTGCATGCAAGTTTTCCCTTGGATGTCGGATCAGTCAGTAACTTTTTCTTTCGCATAACATCGTGAGCTATGTGCAGATAGTTTTAATGATTTGTCAATGGACATTCCATTATTTTGAAGCTCACTAGATTAGACTGAATTGGAGACTCTGAGTGAATTCACTTTGATGTAGCTTGTGCCTCTTTTGGCTTCTTTTATATGAGTTGAACTGCTATGGCCTTCCTATCTGTTGGGCAAATGATCATCAAATCCATGTTCGCTGAATTCCGCTTCATCCCCAAAAGTACCTCTGATTTCTTTCACTTATTTCCGCCTTCTGTTTCACCTGTTTTGTTTTGCATCATTCACCTGACGTATCTCTTCTGCTTCTCGAGATGTCAGCAATGCACAGTGCCTTTCTACCTCACATGGTGCCCTCTGAAATGTTTGCTTTTTTTGCGCTCTCACTGACTCCTCGATTTATCATTGAAACTTCCTTTTAATTTTGGTTAGCTTAACTTTTAGGGTCTTGGATAATTCTGCACAGAGAGTTCAATGAAGAAAATGGCCAGGTTCTGGCTTTGTTGAAGGGAATCGAGGGACAGTACATGGTTTATAAGATATAATCTCTGCCACTCTGTATCCTGAAGGAACAAATAGTTCCAAATGTGCCAATCGTCATTGAGAATAATATAAGTCTTGCCATTCTACATGGTTGGCTTGTGCTTGACTGGATACTTCAACTAGTTTCAGTCGAAGACTACAAAGTGTTTTTCCAATCCTTTCCTATCAAGTAGATATGGCTGCTCTTTCCTAGAAGAAGTGGATCTGATTGTAATTCAATTTTGTGTCTGCACTTTAGGAATTGAAACAAGCTCTTAGGGAGGAGCAACCAATTAGAGGATTTAGTAGTGCAGTGACCTGTCATGCCCTTAATTCTAGAAGTAAACAAAATGGGGGCTGGGGAATTCTCTCTCTTAGTGTGATGATGTGACTGTCTATATGTACTTAGATCAACTTCAGGCATTTCCTGTTTTAAGATTCTAGCATTTTCTCCTATCAAAGATTGTAAGGGCATTTCACAGTATTGTAATTTTGTATTTCCATAAATTACTGAGTGCTTATAAAAATATGTTGATATGCTGTCTACACTGATTCCAACTTCGAAAAAGCAAACTTGTTTTTCCCGCACTATTTACTTCTGTAATTGATTATTCTCAGCTTATATAAATTGTTGCAGCACTATTGTCATGTGGCCCTCTATAAATGGCGATATGTGCTTACACTGACACAGTTTAATCTCTATATATTGGCTTGCTAGCCTTGGATTTGAATTGAGAACAGTTGGAAAAAAATACACTTTATTTTCATTGAACTGATCGTGATTGCCATTATTATTTTTATGATATTGATTAATTTCCTCTGCTGGTTAAAAAAGTTCCTGTGGAGGCTGTTGATGCTTACAACTTACTTTCTGATCCGTCACCATGCTTCTTTAGTTTGCAGTCTTCTACTTCCATGATGAATTTACATGGTTGAAAGGTGTTGGTCTCTTGACAATCATAGCTGGCGTCGGTTTATTCAATTGGTACAAGTAAGTCATCAGTTTCAAGAACAATATTATGGTCTTTCTGTAAAATATTTTTTGGTTCTTTTTCGTATCTCAGACTGAAGCAAATAGTCTAAAAGACCGTCATAAAATATATAGTTTTTTCTTGTCATGTTTGTTTTGATTTGTTTTCTTTGTTCATATGGGACAGAGGCTTTTCAACATTCATTATTTGGTAACCTGTCCTTGGGACGTTTGGGAATGGGATATATTTTTATAGCTTATATCTTGGTTGATGAGTAGCATGAATTTGATGGTAAAGCTCCTCAGCTTCAATTGAACTGCATTTTCCTCCAGAGATGAATTTCACCTCAAATAGAAAGATAATATTTTTGTAAGCATAAATATAGTAAGTGCTATAGGCCGGCTGCAAGGTTTATTGGAGACTTTAATGCATTAACTGAAGTTTACATACTAAGGATGGAATGGGCTTTCAGTCCAAGGCTGTCCTGTGTGGAGCATCTCCCCTCGCTTTGTTTGTTGATGTTTTCATAAATAGGGACGTTATGCTTACCTTGTACTTCAAACTTAGACTTGTGGAGGTTATATTTAATTTCATCTATAGCGTTTAGAGTGCATTTAGAGAAGAAATGTTTTCACAATTCAAGTGTGAATGATGGGGATCAAAATCCAGGGCGTCACTATCCTATATACTAAAGGTGCTTTTCTAGATGACTGTTTTTTAAATTAAGAATTTACTTGGGTTGTTGCAAAATGGGCTTGCACCAAAGTACAAATCTTTATGATTTTCTGCAAATATAGACCTAGCATTATAATGCTGCAAGACCTGAGAATAAGCAAACACGCAATCCTTCACGTATGGCTGCGAGGTCCTTCCGTGGGATCTCCAGCTACTGAATTCCTTGAAGAACCTGTAGTCATCGACTCTTTAGCTAAATATCTTAAACCACACCTGATGCTGCACATATCAACTCCTCTGGTGATATTTGTACGCTGCCGAAGTAGGAACCATGGCATATATGTTTTGAGTAGATATCATTTTGAGAGATTTGAAGAGGCACTATCTCGTTACTGATAAAAGTTCGCATTGTACTGGATGTAATTTTATTGTTGAGTTTGTACTGATCAGAAGGGGGTGGTATGCTCTCAGGTGTGGCACCAGGATGCTGTTTCTTGGGGAGTTGTGCATTTCTCATAAAACTTTCTCAATCTTTGACTTATTTGTATAAAATAGACCTTGCTCAATCTTTGGTAATGCGACACCTATCCAATATGAAACTTGTCACTGAGGAGTGCCTCTAGTTTTTCTCTAGAATGCACACTCTTTTATGGAATATTTCTTCAATTGAAGTAGTCAAAACTTACTTTGGGAAAGCTCTAGCTGATAATTTATTGAAAATATATGTGGCAGTGAATGTTTAATTGGAATGTCATTTGTGGAATACCAAATTAATTCGTTTGTACAGCTCAATGTGGAATTCATGCACTTGATGAGTGGCAGGCATGACATTATTCAATTTTGCTTCTTCAAGCGGATTGTAAAATGCTTGCTCTTCAGTTTCCCCATTGACAATTGTTTCTTGATGTTTGATTCCAGGCATTCTTACACCTCTTACATTCTTTTTCCGACTTGACATCTGACTCCTGATTTATTAAATCTAAGAGCTTATTCAGATAATCCCATTGCAAAACATAGAAATAGCTGAACTTTATGTCAGCTCAAATTTTTTTTTTTTTTTTAAATTTATTTTGGAAAGTGATATCAACTAATAGAACAGTATATACCAGAGCATGAGACTTATAGGTTAACAATAGTTGCAAATTTATCATGTGCCTTCTATTCTAGCCAAGTCATCCTACGTGATCTTCTTTGTTGACAAATTTACTTTTTTATTTTAGATACCAAAAACTAAAGAAGGGTCAAACAAGTGAAGATCACAATGCACTCGAGAAAAATGCCGCTGCCAGGTATGTGATTCTTGAGGAGATGGACGAGCAAGATGATGATGGTGCTTGAAAACCATACTAATCACATCACCTGAATTCTAAGTAAGCGTCTCACTTCGTCCTGATTTAAAATGATTGTCATTGAAAATTAGTCTATGCATGGTTCGTATACATTTTAGCTTTGCATCCATTTTATATATGTCACATGGTGCGAAATGTATGTAGTTTTGGTAATGATGGCTTTGAATTGATCCTTTTATTTCTAATATTCCCAGAAAAATAGATCAGAAAATGTTGTACTTCTAGCTGTAACACCCCCTTCCCGTAGGCTAGGAGTGCCACGTATTTTTCATAAAAATAAACCCGGCAAGCGATTCTCTAATTTCATAATTGAAAAAAATAAACTGAAATAATTTATTATGAAATAAAAGGTGTAATAAAACTGTCTTCCAAAACATTAAATGAAATAAACTGAAATAAATTCATGTCATAAAAACCATGTTTATTTTAGAAAGTCTGAACTAAAAAAAATAAATGCTCCTTCTACTCCTGGCCTGCCTGCTCGTAATCATCATCTTCACCTGGGTGGTTAAAAACATGAAAACAAACTAAAATGAGTCGATGACTCAGTAAGAAATCTATCACAACGTAAACGTAATAAACATAAGATTTTCATAACAACTTTCATGCTGAGCTTAAAAGAAATTCATGATTGTTCATGCTGATGCTTATGCTATGTATGACTGTTTTAACTGAATTAACTAACTGATCGGACTAATTTAACTGATTTATCTGACTGGCCAACACACTTAACCCTGTGTGCAAGGTTGTGCACCAGCCCCACATCCCGCTGCAGCAAGGGGAACTGCTGATAGTATTCTAGCATACTATGGTGGACCACGACTGAGTTCATGGCTTGCACACCACCCTGAACTGAACTGCATTGGTACCATGCATCTGAATGGCCATCTTATTAACTGATCTGATATTATCTTACACTTGAATTTAAGATGGCTTAAGTGTCTTATACACATGAGATGCATGACATACTACATACATAATCATAAATTCTGAATTAAAACATGATGCGGAATGACATGGTCGTATGCTATGCTAGATGACATGCTTGCATATGACATGAGCGGTTCATAAATAGTGGCTATCAATGAACTGGCTTGGATAATACATACATATAAGCTAACTGTGATTATCCTAATTTATGATCAAATTTACTTACCTCGATGCGTTTCTTCTTGAATAATACTTCGTAACCTGAGACCTATACCTATATTCAATAAATAACTATCACCAAATTGTTGGAAATAAATAAATACTAATATCTTACTTAACTAAATTCGAAATTCTAAAATATAGTCAAACCAATATTTGTTTAACACTAAAATCAATAATTCATAGTATTTATATTACTTAAAAATACTAATTTATAATTTAGTAGAAATACTCGAGCTATTTTAAAATAATTCACAAAAACTTAAATTCTTAAACTAAGTTTCATTTCTCAACATAATTATTAAATCTTATAAGAAACTTAACCAATTCCACTAAATTCTTAACATAGAAATTTTATTAAAATTTTACTAAATTGACAAAGGAAATTTAATTCAAATATTAGACTTAACATTATTCTTTAAAAACATATTTCTAATTCTTTAAACATTTTTATTAATAAAAATGAACCTTTAATTAACTACATTTATTTAATAACTCAACTAGTAATATTAAACTCAATAAATTTCACTAAAATAATTATTGAAATAAAATAAGATCATATTCAATTAAACATTATTATAGTCTGTAAAAAGGGTTAAAAACTCTGGCCCATAAAATAAAACTATAATACATGAGCCCAACAAACAATGAGCTCAACACTCGTGCAAGGCCTAAGGCCCAAAACCCATCAAAAGAACCCACGGGTTCAACAAAACCCGAAACCCACTGCTTAAACACAAGAAACAGAGAGTTCGAGAGAGAGAGAGAGAGAGCTGTGGCGGCCGAGGCCTTACCGGAAGGGAGTGGGTCGACGGGGGGTTATGGGTCGGCGGCTTTTGCGTCGTCGAGGAGAGGTTCGGCGCCTCTTGAGGTGGCCACCGAGGAGAAGGGGCGACGGCACTGGTTCGGCAACAGGGGTTTTTCGCAACTCACAAGTTTGTCCTCTCATGCACAGGTAAGCACGCTTTATAATGGTAGATGATAGAGAATTAGAGAAACCCTAGAAGAGCCTAGACGGCATGAGTAGAGGAATACACGGCACTAGAGTTGGTGTTCCACTAGGACGCTAGCAAAACAAACAAAATCACCGAGAGAAACACACGGGTTGGGTGGTTTGAAGTTTTCAAACAGAGGTTAACAATGTGATGAGGTTCGGTGACTAGAAGAAAAATTTAAACTTTAAATTTCAAAACAAAACCGTAGTAACAAAATCTGATACACTTAGAAATCCTTATTAAAACAAAACTCTAACAAATCATACATCGCAACTATAATAGAAAATATAAAGATAAAGTACATATAAATTCTGATAAAACTATAATCATAATAAAAATATAAATTCTAAAAATATAAGATTACTAGGAAAAAAAAAATTTTACTTATAAACCCTAAAACTAAAACTGGTATGTCACAAATCTCCCCCCCTAAAAGAAAATCTCGTCCTCGAGATGGAACGTACCTTGATTTAAATAAGTCGGGGTACTTCTCTCTCATGTCTTCTTCGTTTTCCCAAGTGGCTTCTTTCTCGCTGTGGTGACTCCAAAGTACTTTAACCATTGGAATGGTTCTGCGCCGTAGCACTTGGGCCTTCTGTGCTAATATTCTCACTGGAACTTCTTCATAGCTGAGGTCGTCACGAATCTGAAGTGGCTCATACTCCAAAACATGCGCAGGATCGAGGACATACTTCCGTAGCATAGAGACATGAAACACGTTATGCACTGTCGATAAGTGAGGTGGAAGTGCCAGTCTGTAGGCTGCAGCACCTATTCTTTCTAAGATCTCAAAGGGGCCTATGTACCTCGGGCTTAGCTTCCCCTTTTTACCAAAACGCATTACCCCTTTCATCGGTGCAACTTTCAAGAATACCTTATCTTCTGTATCAAACTCTAGTTCTCGTCGTCTCTGGTTGGCATATTTCTTCTGTCGCTCTTGTGCTATGGCGAGCTTCTTTCTGATAATTGATATTTTCTCACACGTCTTGTATAATCTCGTCCCAAAATCCTCCTTTCTCCTACTTCATCCCAGTAGAGTGGTGACCTACACTTACGCCCATAGAGAACTTCATACGGTGCTGCCTGAATACTTTCCTGATAACTGTTGTTATAAGCGAACTCAATAAGGGGTAGATACTTAATCCAACTACCCTTAAATTCCATCACGCACGCTCTAAGCATGTCTTCTAGGATCTGAATCGTCCTCTCTGATTGACCATCTGTCTGAGGATGAAAAGCCGTGCTGTAGGTCAAATGAGTTCCCAACTCCTTCTGTACCTTCCTCCAGAAAACCGAAGTGAAGCGGGTATCTCTGTCAGAGATGATCTTAGATGGAATCCCATGTAATCTGACAATCTCTCTAACGTACAATTCTGCCAGTCTATCCATAGAGTACGTCATCTGAATGGGAATAAAATGGGCTGATTTTGATAGTCGATCAACAATCACCCATGCTGCATCTTGACCTCCTAATGCTTTTGGAAACCCTGAAACAAAGTCCATCCCAATCTCATCCCAGGTCCACACTGGTATAGGGAGTGGCTGCAGTGTACCCGAGGGTCTCTGATGCTCTGCCTTGACTTGTTGACATGTCAGACACTGTGCTACATATGCCACTATCTCTCGCTTCATCCCACACCACCAAAAGTGTTGTTTCAGATCCCGATACATCTTGGTGCTCCCCGGATGAACTGTGTAGAGTGAACGATGAGCTTCTCTCAAGATCAAATCTTTGATTACTCTATCTTTGGGTACACATAATCTTCCTCTAAATCTCAAAGTGCCATCATCTGACACTAGAAAATCAGGTCTCTTACCCTCTGCTATCTCTTCTTTAATCTTCATCAATTCTGTATCACTTGCTTGGGCGTCCTTAATTTGATCTATCAATGTTGAACCTAGTGTCAAGCTATTCATCTTAGCTTGAGTATCCTGAATTACCTCAATGCCAGCTCGCTCCATGTCTAGTAGAATATGCCTCTGAGGAGTGAACATCGTAGCCAGGGTGCCAGAGGATGACTTCCGACTAAGTGCATCTGCTACGACGTTTGCTTTACCAGGATGGTAGTTAATATTACAGTCATAGTCCTTCAGAAGTTCCAACCACCTCCGTTGTCTCATATTCAATTCTTTCTGCGTGAAGAAATATTTCAGACTCTTATGATCGGTATAAATCTCGCACTTTTCACCATAAAGATAATGTCTCCATATCTTCAAGGCAAAAACCACTGCTGCAAGTTCCAGATCATGGGTTGGGTAATTCTGCTCATAACTCTTTAGTTGTCGGGAAGCGTATGAAATAACCTTCCCATTTTGCATTAGAACACAACCTAATCCCTTTAGTGAAGCATCACTGTAAATAACAAATCCTCCATCTCCCGAAGGAACTGTAAGAACTGGTGCTGACACTAATCTTTTCTTCAATTCTTGGAAGCTGTCCTCACACTCACCTGTCCATAGGAACTTCTCATCCTTTCTTGTCAACTTTGTCATCGGAGCTGCAATACTTGAAAAGCCTTCTATAAATCTTCTATAGTAACCAGCGAGGCCTAAGAAACTTCGTACCTCACTGACATTACTAGGCTTTGCCCACTTTACCACTGCCTCAACCTTTGCTGGGTCCACAGAAATTCCTTTTGCTGATACCACGTGTCCCAAAAAGGAAATCTCTTGTA
Organism: Juglans microcarpa x Juglans regia; assembly: GCF_004785595.1. Classification (NCBI taxonomy): domain Eukaryota; kingdom Viridiplantae; phylum Streptophyta; class Magnoliopsida; order Fagales; family Juglandaceae; genus Juglans; species Juglans microcarpa x Juglans regia. The sequence goes on along the minus strand of NC_054597.1, from coordinate 18,517,708 downwards.
ACCAAAACTCACATTTCTTAAATTTTGCATACAACTTCTTTTCTCTTAGTGTTTGAAGGGCAATCCTCAAATGTTCCTCATGCTCAGCGCTACTCCGAGAATAAATAAGAATATCATCGATAAAAACTATCACAAACTGGTCCAGATAATCCTTAAATACCCTATTCATAAGATCCATGAAGGCTGCGGGGGCATTAGTTAGACCAAACGGCATAACAAGGAATTCATAGTGTCCATACCGTGTCCGGAAGGCTGTCTTCTGCACATCTGTCTCCTTAACTTTCAACTGGTGATAACCGGATCGCAGATCTATCTTAGAAAAGACTTGGGCTCCCTGAAGTTGATCAAATAAGTCATCAATCCGGGGTAGAGGGTATCTGTTCTTGATAGTTACTTTATTCAACTCCCTGTAGTCAATACATAAACGCATAGACCCATCCTTCTTCTTCACGAAAAGTACTGGAGCACCCCATGGAGAAACACTGGGGCGTATGAAACCTTTCTCTAGTAACTCTTGCAATTGATCCTTGAGTTCCCTTAACTCAACTGGAGCCATACGGTAGGGTGCTTTAGATATAGGCACTGTTCCTGGAGTGAGATCAATCGCGAACTCCACTTCTCTATCCTGTGGTAACCCTGGAAGATCTTCAGGAAATACGTCTTTAAAATCTCTAACCACGCTTATGTCTTCAATCTTGAGTCCATCTTCTGGTGGTAAGATCAAACTTGCTAGAAATCCCGTGCACCCTTGTCTCAAAAGTCGGGTGGCCTGCAAAGCTGAGATTACATGAGGAGGGGAACTTCCTCGCACTGATTGAAAACTAAACTCCTCCCCATCTGCGGATTTAAAGACTACTCTCTTATTAAAGCAATCCACACAGGCATGGTTCCGGGATAACCAGTCCATTCCCAGAATCACGTCAAATCCGGACATATCAAATACGATCAAGTCCGCAGGTAGAATTCTCCCTTGAATCTCTATCGGACATCCAATTAGTACAGAATCACAAATAATGTACTCTCCCGAGGGCGTAGCAACAGACATGCTAGGTTCTAGTGGTTCCGGTATCTTCTCAGTCAAAGGTGCATAATGGTTTGAAATGAAAGAATGAGTAGCACCAGAGTCGAAAAGAATGGAGGCATGACGTGAAAACAATGATAATGTGCCTAGATGAATGTCATAACAACTTAGAGCTATCAGGATCATGCAATTTATTCATCATTCTAAAAAAAAAATATCTAAATTTAGAAAAAAAAACGAAAGGTACCTGTGACTACATCATTTGATGCCTCAGCATCAACAGGGGTGAGGGTATAAACTCTTGCCGTAGCTTGCATCTTCTGTCCTCCACTCCTACCTGGTTCCCCAGGTTTCTTAATTGGGCAGTCCCGAGCTAGATGGTTTGGCTTCCCGCACTTGAAGCACACATTCTGGCCATACATGCACTTTCCCAAATGTCGCTTTCCACATGTTGCACACGTGGGGTAAGTTTGCCCTGCTGGTGGCGGCCTTTGACGATTCTCGATGTGAGGCCTCTTGTCCTTATGCGACACTGTCTGGAGTTGTTGCTGTTGCTGGCGCTTCCTTTGATTGTTGTACTCAAAGCTCTCTTGGAGGTCTTCTTCAGCAATGGTAGCTCGGGTGACTAGCTCCGTGAAACTCCGAATCCTGAGAGTACGCACACGTTCTCGAATCCTACGATCCAGTCCGCGCTCGAATTTCTCAGCTTTCTTTTCCTCATCTGGAATTAAGTAACTGGCGAACCGAGAAAGCTCCATGAATTTCGTAGCATACTGTGCTACCGTCATCGTTCCTTGAGTAAGGTCCATAAATTCGCGAGCTCTCGACTCCCGAAGGGTCCGTGGGAAAAAGTGATCTAGAAAGATCCTCTTGAAATGATCCCAAGTAATGGGGACTGCTTCCCCTAATTCCAGCTGCACTAAAACTCGAGTCGACTTCCACCACTTGTTTGCCATGTCAGTCAAATGGTAAGTGGCATATTTCACCTTCTGATCATCCGCGCAGTAGAGCGCTTCAAAAATCTGCTCCAAACGCTCAATCCAGCTTTCCGCATCCAAGGAATTCAGTCTGCCATCGAAAGTAGGGGGATGCTGGCGGGAAAATTGCTCCAAGGTACAACCGGCCTGTGGAGCTCTAGGCGCCATAAATTGGCCGCTAACCATTGACTGGAAGAATTGGGTAGCAGCAGCAACAAGAGGGTCCGGAGTATCATTCTGATTAGATCCAGAGGATCCCTCTCGGTTTGGGTGATTTCTAGTGCCGGGGGCCATGATCTACGTTAAGATGTCATAATAACAATTATCTAGTATTTGATAAGAACGTAAAAAAAAAATGACAATGAAACAATCCTACACTGATGGTTCTAACTAGTAAAAACTATAATGTATTCAACCGTAACAAACCTGGATTACTCGCGAGCAGGCTAGGAGCATCCTAGGAACTTTAACTAAAAATTTACAATTTTTTTTTTTTTTTTGAAAAGTCTACAGAATCAACCTGGCTCTGATACCAAATTGTAACACCCCCTTCCCGTAGGCTAGGAGTGCCACGTATTTTTCATAAAAATAAACCCGGCAAGCGATTCTCTAATTTCATAATTGAAAAAAATAAACTGAAATAATTTATTATGAAATAAAAGGTGTAATAAAACTGTCTTCCAAAACATTAAATGAAATAAACTGAAATAAATTCATGTCATAAAAACCATGTTTATTTTAGAAAGTCTGAACTAAAAAAAATAAATGCTCCTTCTACTCCTGGCCTGCCTGCTCGTAATCATCATCTTCACCTGGGTGGTTAAAAACATGAAAACAAACTAAAATGAGTCGATGACTCAGTAAGAAATCTATCACAACGTAAACGTAATAAACATAAGATTTTCATAACAACTTTCATGCTGAGCTTAAAAGAAATTCATGATTGTTCATGCTGATGCTTATGCTATGTATGACTGTTTTAACTGAATTAACTAACTGATCGGACTAATTTAACTGATTTATCTGACTGGCCAACACACTTAACCCTGTGTGCAAGGTTGTGCACCAGCCCCACATCCCGCTGCAGCAAGGGGAACTGCTGATAGTATTCTAGCATACTATGGTGGACCACGACTGAGTTCATGGCTTGCACACCACCCTGAACTGAACTGCATTGGTACCATGCATCTGAATGGCCATCTTATTAACTGATCTGATATTATCTTACACTTGAATTTAAGATGGCTTAAGTGTCTTATACACATGAGATGCATGACATACTACATACATAATCATAAATTCTGAATTAAAACATGATGCGGAATGACATGGTCGTATGCTATGCTAGATGACATGCTTGCATATGACATGAGCGGTTCATAAATAGTGGCTATCAATGAACTGGCTTGGATAATACATACATATAAGCTAACTGTGATTATCCTAATTTATGATCAAATTTACTTACCTCGATGCGTTTCTTCTTGAATAATACTTCGTAACCTGAGACCTATATTCAATAAATAACTATCACCAAATTGTTGGAAATAAATAAATACTAATATCTTACTTAACTAAATTCGAAATTCTAAAATATAGTCAAACCAATATTTGTTTAACACTAAAATCAATAATTCATAGTATTTATATTACTTAAAAATACTAATTTATAATTTAGTAGAAATACTCGAGCTATTTTAAAATAATTCACAAAAACTTAAATTCTTAAACTAAGTTTCATTTCTCAACATAATTATTAAATCTTATAAGAAACTTAACCAATTCCACTAAATTCTTAACATAGAAATTTTATTAAAATTTTACTAAATTGACAAAGGAAATTTAATTCAAATATTAGACTTAACATTATTCTTTAAAAACATATTTCTAATTCTTTAAACATTTTTATTAATAAAAATGAACCTTTAATTAACTACATTTATTTAATAACTCAACTAGTAATATTAAACTCAATAAATTTCACTAAAATAATTATTGAAATAAAATAAGATCATATTCAATTAAACATTATTATAGTCTGTAAAAAGGGTTAAAAACTCTGGCCCATAAAATAAAACTATAATACATGAGCCCAACAAACAATGAGCTCAACACTCGTGCAAGGCCTAAGGCACAAAACCCATCAAAAGAACCCACGGGTTCAACAAAACCCGAAACCCACTGCTTAAACACAAGAAACAGAGAGTTCGAGAGAGAGAGAGAGAGAGCTGTGGCGGCCGAGGCCTTACCGGAAGGGAGTGGGTCGACGGGGGGTTATGGGTCGGCGGCTTTTGCGTCGTCGAGGAGAGGTTCGGCGCCTCTTGAGGTGGCCACCGAGGAGAAGGGGCGACGGCACTGGTTCGGCAACAGGGGTTTTTCGCAACTCACAAGTTTGTCCTCTCATGCACAGGTAAGCACGCTTTATAATGGTAGATGATAGAGAATTAGAGAAACCCTAGAAGAGCCTAGACGGCATGAGTAGAGGAATACACGGCACTAGAGTTGGTGTTCCACTAGGACGCTAGCAAAACAAACAAAATCACCGAGAGAAACACACGGGTTGGGTGGTTTGAAGTTTTCAAACAGAGGTTAACAATGTGATGAGGTTCGGTGACTAGAAGAAAAATTTAAACTTTAAATTTCAAAACAAAACCGTAGTAACAAAATCTGATACACTTAGAAATCCTTATTAAAACAAAACTCTAACAAATCATACATCGCAACTATAATAGAAAATATAAAGATAAAGTACATATAAATTCTGATAAAACTATAATCATAATAAAAATATAAATTCTAAAAATATAAGATTACTAGGAAAAAAAAAATTTTACTTATAAACCCTAAAACTAAAACTGGTATGTCACATCTAGCTGTCCCTACCTTTTATTGTTTTGGTCAAACATAATCTGAGAATATGACTTGGCTATGGGGAATCTAATCCTGCTTTGGAGAGATGTACAAATAAAGCAACCTTTAAGGTATTTTTTTATATATTTTATTTGTCATTTGTCCTTAACATTATGAACCTATGGCATCTTTCCAAATCAGGGTCTTTGTTTGGATTTTGATTTTAACTGTTAAAAGGACATAAATTTTGTGATAGCTGGCATAACTGGGACGAACATTAAACACTTCGATTGAAATTACTGGCCATTTGGCTGCAATGTGTATCAAGCATTGTATAAGGGGAGTCAGTTCTGGTGGTAGGACTTGTTGGATGGCATACATGTGTCAGACAGCAAGACCGGAGTGACATACATTGTCATCACCTACTGATGATCCTCACTGCTATGTATCACCAGGACGATAAATAGACTTTAATCATACTTCTTTTTCAAACTATTGGTATTCTCGGTAGTGTCCAATAAATATTATTTGGATTTTAAGCAAAATCATATGGTGTGGCCACTACCTGTGCTTCGTAATTTACCTGCAAGCATATATATTGAGAAGATGTGCTATTTTGTTGATTTAAACAGACATCTCAATGTGTGATAAATTTATTCAGGGAAAGTCGATACGTAGTGAAGTCCTCTTTTTTGGCGAAGCTTGTGATCAGAGATGCTTTGGCTAGTCTCAGCTTCCGCAATTAACGAATTTCCTCTCCTCTTCAAGCTTACCTCTTGTATGCCCATACTTCCTCTTTTGGCTGGTGGGAGAAACGGGAAGCGCTTCTACATTAGTAGTAGTCAAGCAAACAATTATTCAACGTTTATTGCTTACTAGCAGTCAGCAGAAAAGCCTTTTTGGTACGGCAAGTTTCCTCAAGCTTCCAGTTAATAGGAATATTTTGGCCGTGTATGGAAATATGCTTTTAGATGTTAAAGTTTTAATTCTACTGCAGCTTTTCTCATGTCGATTGCAACAGCAAGCTATCGTAATAGAATGTTTTTTCTTCAATTTTGTTTTGTTTTATGTTTGTTTGTCACCTTCAATTGCCCATCGTGTCAGATGGGGTTATTCCATTGTCCATCGTGTTGGATGTAAATAACAATTGCACTGAGCTATTGTTTGTCCCACAAGAAGTAATTTTCTTGAGAGCATTCCAATGTGCATTCCAGTGTCAAATTTTAAAATCAAAAGACTTTTTTTTTTTTTTTTTTTGTGTCGGAAGTATCAATGCTTAGAAGTTTTTCTTATTGTTCATATCATTGAATGTTTGGTGTTCCAGGTGATATATAAGATGGCTCTTGCTTGGAGCCTCTGGTCGTCTTCTATGTTCTTTCCTCTCGTTCCAACCTTAATTTCCAAACAGGCTAACGGAAATAGTTATTGCTCCCTACACAAAAACATGGACCAGAATGTTATGCTAGAAACATGTTTAATTTTTCGAGGAATTCAAACACAAAGAAGTCTCCATTCTTTAAAGCACAAATAAACCGCTGGCATCATTGCTGTTGATGAGAAAGAAAATAAACTTATTTATTGGTTAGGAACAAGTAGTCTATGACTGCTGCATTTTCTCTTTTGGATGGGGAGGAGTTCCTTTCACCAAAAGTACTGCTGAGAACAGCATGTTAGTCCCAGAACACTAGCAGTTAAAACTCAATGAAAGTATGACACCCAAAAGCCCTAGTAATATCGGATCAAACCATTTACCTGCCCAATTAATCAAACACTTTGTGAGGGTGTAAAATACACTAGGTTCAAAATGGTTCTCAAGCCCCAGCTCATCAAGGGTTATCACTAGAAGACAGAGGAAAAGAAATATCAAGGGAACAAGAATGGACAAGGGGGTGAGGGTGTCAGGAGACAGGGAGGTGTCAGGAGAAATTAGGAAAGGGAGAGACGGTTAGACACACAAAGCAAACATCTCTCACCACTACCGAGGCACCCGCAAGAAGAAGGTCAGATAAAAGGAACAAGGTGCTTACGGTTTTAAAGACTTCTTTTCTTTTGAATGCTTGGAGGGGTTTTTTGATTTCTTCTTCAACCTCTATACAGAGAGATCCGAAGAGAACCTATTTTCTAGCAAATAGATCTCCAGCTCCCATTGTACAATGAGAAATGAGAGGCTATGAGAGACTGTAAGCAAACATATTATAGTAGAATCTCCCCTCCTCAAATCCCTGTGGACGTAGGCCTAGTGTCGAACCACGTAAATTTGTGTCCATCCCTCATTAGCCCAGCCCACCTCAGAGCATCCGAGAATGAATCTTTCTTCCCTTCTGGGTTGCGCCGTTTTTTGGCATTAATAATGGCGCCGTCTCTGGTATCAAGATTGTTTTTGCATCAGAAGTGGAAGGACAATTTCTCAACGCGCTAAATAATCTACGAATGAGCAGATGAAAGTTTTCCACATAAGTATTTTCAGTCATTCCACTTTTATTTTTATGCAAAGCACTACTGTAGAAAAGGGGCAAGTGAACCTTTCCTCACCCAGGCGATTAAAAGTGCACTGTACTTTTTATACATCCAGCATGTAGGGCCGAGGTCCTAGACTCCCCGACCACTTGAGCTTAAATAGCGCCCGCAACTTCTTGTGCTTTTAAGTACATAGTATATTTAAATGAGTAGTATAAATGTTGTTCACGAATATACACTGGGCGCATAGAAGTGCACAGCGGACAAACACTGTGGACAGTGCCTGCATGGGCATCACGTCCCGATTGTGCATGGCATGCACAGTGCACAACGGGTGCACGACAACGTGCACTCGGGAGCCTCGTGGTAGCCCACCGCTAGGCTCGTTAACCAACCGACGATGACCACAAGGATCGCCGATGGTTTTTGTCTGATGCATGATGGCCCCCACCTGTAGGGTTGCACTCGGCATTTGGGCCTTGGTTTGTCTAGGGGGTTGCGCTGACGGTTGCCAAATGAACCGTCGGCTGGCAACCGCCGGAGCTATCTGTCTCCTCAAAGATGGTCCCTGACCACTTGCCCACGACAGGGACCTCGTCACATGGCCACATGCATGGGATAATTCCGATATTCTTGAGATAATTTCCTTTTATATTAATATTTATCTTTAGAAACTATTTTCCAAATTCTTAAGCTAGATTGTAGCCGCATTTATTTTGTTTCCGGATTTGAATCTTGACATCTAATTAATCCCGTTTTGTGGGATGAATAGGCGGTCTTTTGGTTTTTGTGTTTTAGAGAGTCTAAGTTTAGGTTTCGATAGTTCGGAGTTTATTATTTGAGTTTCTTTCAAGGAGACAGATCTGGGGGAGCAAAGGCAAGAGCCGCATGCTTTATCAACTGACTCTAACGAAAAACACTAGTTTTATTCTTTTTATTTTTAATTTCATTATGAACTAATTTTATTTTCTAGAACTAATTATGAACTAATTATGAACTAATTTTATTTTCTAGCATTAAATACACAGTTTATATTTCAAGTTATTTTATTTTCAATATTTTCATGATTAAGTGTTTATTCATTATTCTTAATACTTACAATTTTCTAGCTAACTATTTGTAATACCTCGCTTTCCAAAAAGACATTTTAGAACTTTCGGGAAGCCAGTGTGCTACTACTAAACTTAAACTTAAAAGTTTTTCTTTTTAACAAAGCACCAGATGCGAAAGATTTCCATAAATAACAACCTTTAATAAATACTGAAAATCCAAAATAAAGTCTGCGGAAGCACTTATTTAAAAAAATACGGAAGTCTCATGTGCTTATCAAAATAATTTATTTAAACTATAAACCATAGAAATAATCATAGCATAATCTATCTAGACCTCGCCTCCCGGGATCAAGTCCTGTCCTGTAGTCTCATCCTCATAAATGTCATCATTTGGGATAGTTTAAAAATATAAAAAAGCTAAAATGAGTCGAATACTCAATAAGCAACACATCATACAGTAAACATAATAAACATAAGGTTTCTTGAAAAACGTGCATACTCACAAATACATATGTAATTTACATGAACATGGACTTATCTTTCACTTATCTTAGGTCGTTACCCACTGTTGACCCCCGTGAGTTCGGGTTAGCGAATCTAAGTAGATTCCGATTCCACCCGTGGTTGCGGGTTATGGAATCCATACATAAGGAAGACATACTGGGTGCACTAACAGCATGCACGACCTGGCAATGCAATATACCCATAACAAAGGTACCGTCTTCATATCATAACATAGGCCGTTACATATTTCATCAAAATCATACCTGCATGTCATTTCATAGATTTCAAAAGAAATCACATACATACTTGTCATATCGTATCATAGATTTCAAATAAAATCACATTCTTTCATAAATATAAATAATTTTATGAAATAACTCTTACGTAAAATCATGCATCTCATAAATAATTTTATGAATAATTTCACATAAAATCATCTATGACTTCCCATAATTATTTTAATGCATAAATTATCACATAAGATCATCAATATTCATAAACTTTCACATAAAATCATGGATTTTCATAAATAATTTAATGCATAAATCTTCATATAAAATCATAGATTTTCATAAATATATCATGATTGGGTACGTAAAGAGGAGCTTCCAAAGAAGGGCATACATGCAAAATCTTTTTATAAAAGACATGCCGTTTACCGTATATACGTGGGTATGATCATGCTACTTACCTTGCAGCGCTAATCCACTATTTTCAGCGCATAATCGGTTGCCTATAAAAATAAACACGCAATTTTCATAAATTTCTAATTAAACCCGTGACTTTATTTGAAACCTAAACTACTATAATAGTCTATATTTCCTAAACCTAGATTCTTCCTAACACTAAAATAATCTTATCTTTTAATCCTAAATAGACATGGGTATTTTTGAAAAACAACATAATGGGCATGGGCATTTTGGGAAAGTCTGAAAATTAAACACATAAAATGGGAAGGCATCTTACGGAAACAGAAGAAAAGAAAATGGTTTACGGGAGTGGAGGGTGGTGCGATGCTCACCGAGAGAGGAAGAAAGCAGTCGCGACGGTGGGTCTGGTGGCTGGGCACGGCGTCAACTCCGACGAGTGGCGGCTACGCAACTGAGAGTGAGAGAGAGTTATGAGAGAGAGAGAGAGAGAAACTGAATCTTAGAGAGATTATAGGGAGAAGGTTTACGGACCACGCAACATGCATGGGAGCTTCGGGCGGTGGCGATGGGCGTCACTGGGCGGTGGAGGCTAGATCTCCGGCGTCATCTGTTGCTGCTGACAGTGGTGTCGCGGCCCAACAGTGGCAAAACGTTGCTCTCGGTTTGGGCGAGGATATTTCTTCTGTTTCAGTGCAGTAAAACAGAATATTGTCCGTGTGTTGGTTGGGCGGTGGGCTGGCGGATATCGCCGGACGTGGTTGGCTTGGTTGAGCAACAGTGGTGGAGGGCAGCATTATGGAGGGTGTCGGCACGTTAGGTGGCTTCCGCTCGGGGTCCTTTTGCTATGTTAAAGGGGCTGAGTGTGGGTTTGGTTTCCCATGGTAATTCACGGCAGAGGGAGGAGCGGCTTGGCAGAAGAGGCTCACGGTGGAGGGCTGAGTTAGGAAACACAGTTGTTTTCTGCATTCATGGTGGAGGGAAAACGACGTGATAGTCTGGGGGTGTGAGGGGCTGGTTTTGGCTTGAGGATGAGGTTGGTGGTTGTTCACACTGAAAAAATTGGCTCGGGTTGGACGTAATGAACCTAGCTCTATATATAGACCAATGAAAACCCTAGTGAAGAAGGAGAAGAAACGTACGTGCATGGAAGTGGATTAGATTTCGTGCGTGTTTGAAATTTATAGAATAAAGTCCGGTAGCTAGTAGTTTTATTATGAAGAGGAAATAAGAATAGTAATAGTGTTTGGACTCTAACACACGTGCTTGGAGTTAAAAATAAAATAAAATAAAAACTAAAAAAATAAAAAATAAAATAATAATAATGGAGCCTTAACTCTAGGTTAAAAAAAAATCATCTGATAATTCTCATATGGGCTTTAACTCATTTATTGAGCTTAAAAAAAAATTTATCTGTAATTTATCCCTAAAAATATAGGATTGGGTTGTTACACTATTGTTCGATCTTTTGGATTGCAATGAGACCGATTGGTGATTTGTGATAAAAGCTCTAGGATTAAACACCATTAGTTGAGCGAAAGCAGAGATACTTTACCGCGACTAGTATGATTTTCAAGAAAAATCGAAAGAACTTAATGAGTCTCCAATTAGTTAAATTCACATAGAGATATGGAGTTATTAGTTGGAGATATTTTTGGTATTGTTCGAGAGAAAATATTGAATAGTTAAGGGATTTTCATCATCAATTTAGCATAATTGGGAAGAAATAACAAGAAAGAATAAATTGTGTGGGATTTGCTAAGTGAAGTCAAATGCTCTAGATCCATTCTAATGATTTTTAAAAATCTTAATTTTAATGTTCTTTTATTCAGTTTAATTTAGATAAACCATTCTTTAAATTTTGATTTTCCAAATAGTAATTAATTTAGTCAATTTCAATACTCAATAGCATAATTATTTCCTGTGGGTTCGATAACCGTTTTCTTTCAAATATTTTACTACTTGTTACGATTCTATACACTTGCATATATATATTTCTATGCGAACATCAGATAAAAGAGACAGGATGACTACGGTTTCAAGGACTTCTTTTCTTTTGAACGCTTGGAGGGGTTTATTCGACTTCTTCTTCAAACTCTAGACAGAGAGCTCCGGAGAGAACCTATTCACCAGCAAGTAGATCTCTAGCTCCCATTGTACAGTAAGAAATGAGAGGCAATGAGAGATTGTAAACAAGCATATTGTGATACCCCGTATTTTAGTGTATTTTAATTGAAGGGTTATCTTTATTAATTTAAATATTGGTTTCTCTTGTTTTAAGTTTTTCAAATTTTTCGTCGATTTATTTTTATGATTTTTAATTTGTGAAAAATTATTTTGATATGCTTTCTTAATATTAATTATTGTTATGCATTTAAATTGTTCTTTATTTTAAATTAGTTTATTGTTGGGTTTAATTATTTTATTTTCATTTAATCACTACGTTTAGATTATTTTATTTAACTTGCTGTTTTGAAATTTTTTTCGTTGGATCATTTTTGTGACCTAAGATGTGAGGACTGGACCTCATTTCTTTCCCTCACTTTTTTTTTTTTTTTTTCTTCTTTTTCTTTTCTTCTTTTTCTCTTCATTTATTTTCTCCTCTCTCTCTCTTTTCCCACGCATGACTTCTCCCTCTCTTCCCCATCCATGCGTTGTCCTCCACAGCGCCATCGTGCGCCACCCCTTTTCCGTCATCGCCCCTTCCAACCGTCTCCCCATCGGTCGGCAACCTCACCCCCAAGTTTCCAGCTCCTCTAGCGCCGCTGTGAGCCCCCACACACAGCTTAAGCCGCAACACCCATTGAACTTGTGCGCCGTCGTCACGCCGCCATTGGCCACCACCTCTTCACCATACCCCAGCTACCTAACCCACCCATCCTTAGCCCCGATCCGCCATCGGTGAAGTCCATCCATCTCCATTTCTGATTTGAGCTTTTTGGACTTCAACCGCCCTTTACCCCACCACCCACGGCCAACCACCACCACCATTAGCTTCACCAACATCCCTAAGCCCTTCCATTGTAATCTCAAGTCTTCGTTTGTCTTCCTTCAAAATCTAGCATTTTGAGACCCACGGCCTTGTGCATTTTCTCACTGTTACATTGTTGTGTCGCCACTTCTAGTACCTCTGTGATCTTTCGAAAATTATATTATAGCACTATAAGTATATTTCCAAAGAGCTTTTGAGATTTAAATGTATTTTTGCGCCAACTCATATTTTTTGTGAATTGGTTGATTGTGTTGGACTGAGTTCGAGGAGTACGGGGGTCGGTTGGATTGGAGGATGGAGTTGTTTGTGTGATTGGCTCATGCTGGGAGTTGCTAATTGTTAGATATTTGTGTTGTGTCAAGTACATTGCAAGTTGCACGCACGTTCATGTTTGTAAATGCAAACTTAGTTTTCGCATAATTGCATACATGTTCATGTGTATATTTGAAAATCGGATTTTCATGTGAGAAATGATTTTTGGGTGCGTGTGTATCACGACCCCAAGCCGAGTTGGGGCATTATCTCAGTGAAGCTCCTCTGGTCACTCGGGAGTGGCATATACTGAGTGATGTCCCCTAGGTTATCACCCAGCGATAACGGGATCGAACGGGATGGTAACGTTCTTGTGCCAACTCCATGGCCCCTCTGCTGGTGGGGATTAGAGGATGCTTGGCCATGAACGCTTTAGGTGCAGAACTGGACATCACTCATTACAAAGTCATTCGTACGGTCGTTACCCGTGATGTGACGAAGGGAGCCAGGGTGTGCGGATGATCCCTAGAGGAGATTATGGTGTATACAATTAAAATGGATATTGGACCATTTTCTGGAAAAATAGTGTATTATTGTTTTGGGTCATTTTCTGGGAAAATGGCGGAAAAATATTTTATGAAAATATTTCGGACAAAAAATGGGATTTTGGCGTGCGTTGGAAAATATTCATTTTCAGGAAAAATGACGTTTTGGGTCTAATGCATGTTTCATCATATGCATGCATAATTGTTGGTTGCATTAATGCATTTTTATTCTCAAGGGTTGTTTGGATTATTACTTACCTGCGGTACTGTTTTATGGTAATGCAGATTTTGTTGCAGATGATGTTGAGGGTGAGCCTGAAGATTCGGCTCTGCCGGATGAGTGATATGGGATCACTCTTTTATGTATTTGGACTTTATATTCTATTTTTCGGGATAATTGTATAACACTTTTTAAACGTTTTACTTATGTAAATTTGTATTAAACAATTTTGGTACTTAGTTGACTTACTTAAATTATCCGCTGCTTTGTTTTTGTACATTGTTGCATGTACACACACTTGGCACTATCGTTGGGTTGCATGACCATGTTGTCATCATCCGGGCGTCCCGATTTTCGAGTTTCCGTACATGGGGGTCGGGGGCGCCACACATATTATAGTGGAATCTCCTATCTCTAAACCCACGCGGACATAGGCCTAGTGCCAAACCACGTAAATCTGTGTGTCCATCTTTTTTATTTTCTCTGTATTTAAATATTGTTCACCGCCTTGGACATACGCACAGACACCGTACAGCTACATCGGATCATCGCTGGGGGCTCCACACCTCACCGATCAAGGCCCAGCACACCTCAGAGCCTCAGGAAATGAATCTTTCTTCCCTTCCAAACTGTTTTTGGGTCTTAACACACTTAATGGGGTAAATTGAGGTATCAAACCTTGGAGGGATCCTAGGCCTCCCAATTAACAAACAAAGTTTGCTAACAAAATTGATTCGAAGTTTCATGCCTTTACAAAATTGATTCGAAGTTTCATGCCTTTATTATCAACAAAAACAGAAGCTTACAAAAGAGATTTAGATAAAATCAAAGACACTCAATATTTATCTACTTCTTTATTCAAATAATAGACAATAATCCCTAACTTGTGTTCGAAACAAAACTATAATTGGGTGTTTTTTTTTTAAACATATAGTTGATGTTTTTCATTCGTTTACGGGGTTTTGCCTACGTAGTCTGACAAAATATAGTTCGTAGAAAATCTTGACAACACGTTTACTCTTTCGCAACAAGAACTTTTTTAAAAAGTTGCAAATAGATTGTAAGAACAAGGTTCTTTCCGTGGTTTCGTTAAAACTTTTCATGGGTAAGCAGCAGCCACAAGATAAAGGAATCTATAAATGGGCAAGGAATTCTCCTTTGCATAAGAATAGAAACATAAAGAGCAGTAAAGCAGCAACAAAGAACAATATACAGTATATATTCACCAGGTGAAGTGAATGACTTTCCAAACAGAAAAGCGAATAAAGCCTATATATAAAATAAAATCGGAAAGACCAAAAAAAATTGAGGAACTAAAAAATCTTGTTAGCCGGAAGGACAAGCAAATCATGAGCAGCGGTGCCAACAATTTCCGGCCAACGCTCCGGAATCGGCAGCTTGAACTGGACTATGATGCCTATACTGCTGACCATATTGATCCAAACCGGGTGCGCCCTATTCCCATGTTTCCAAGGTCCCTGACCTTCCAAGTTACTCCTGTAAGTATGATGTTACTTCATTTCCTGATAAAAACAGCCCTGAAACTGGAGGGTTTTATATGATTGAGGACTATGAGAAGCTGGAATGAGAACATCTTGTTGTAGGTACATGCTATATAAATAGTAATTTTTATTTTTATTTTTGGTTGTACGTGATCAGGATGTCAGAGCCGGCACGCAGCCTCCCTCGCAATCATTCGAAGAGAGAAGGATAACAGGACCGTCTGGAATGTCTAGGTGATTATATTGGTTACATCAATATGTTGAAGAAAAGATATTTTATATGACAAAGATTCAATAAATATTGCTTCTTATCTTACCCCCCAAAAATTTAATATTTAGGATGAATATGATTCACTAACATTGGTTCTTATATTTGTTGAGTGCTCGTGAGTTTAAACGCGTATTCAGTTTGATATAGGCTGTTTGAGAAATATTTTAACTACAAATAAATCTCACAAAAATATTTTCACGAATTGATTTAGCTTAATATAGTACGTTAGATTATAAAATTACTTTTATTATAAAGTAAATCTAACGTTTCATATGAAGTCATGTTAGTTTGTACTTTTGTGAGATCCGTTCCTGGCTATAACACTTCTCTTCTTGCTTTGGCAGACACTTGGTTGTTTAGAATGCATGTATATAAACATTGGCTGTCTTTAATTGATAAAAGTTTCAAATGCGAGTTGTCTAGTTTGAAAAGTCTAAACACAAACTACACAGTTTTCTTGCTTGATTATATATAATTCATAATCCATGAACTTTAGGCAATCTTCGATATAATAGAAATTGAAAAACTCTATTAATCTACTGTTGACGCGCAAAATACATCACTAATGCATGGTATGCCGGCTTTTCGAAATTGGAGATGCCATGAAGGCAATAAATTAATTAATGAAATGATCACATATATCTTTTGATATTCATACGTACACTCCCCTCTTTAGGAATAAAATACTACAATAATTAGCTCTAACCTTATCTCAAAACTCATTACTTTGTGGCTTGTATCGTCTTTCCCCTTAAGATAATGTCTTTGCCGATTCTTCATTTGCATGCAGAATTCCCGGACCAACTCTCTCTTCAATGCAAATTGTAGTCCTAGACAACAACAACATGAGAAGGGAAGCAAACCCCAGGCCGAGACAAATCATCCAGAATGGCCTTCCAAGATCAACAGGACAACAATATCGGCCAGTTCCAACACTGCAGGCAGACGACTCTAGATTGACCCAAGATGAACAAAACAAGGCATTGAAAATGCTCAAGAAAGAAACCTACAATCCTACTGCGAAGGCAATAACAAAGAGATTGAGCTTTTATTACAAAAATAATGCCAAAAGTAGTCTTTTGAATGAGTTGGAAAAGTTGAAAGATGAAGATGCTAAGAGCTGTGCTATTTGCCTGGATGATTTTGAGCCAAGACAAGAGGTGGTGATAACCCCATGCAACCACATGTTCCACGAGGACTGCATCATGCCGTGGGTGAAGAGCCATGGTCAGTGCCCCGTTTGTCGCTATGCCTTCTGCGAGAGAATGGAAACTTCACCCAACTTGAACAACACTAACATTGCAAATGTGGGTGCAGCCAATGATCTTTTTGCAGGAGAGTTGCTTTCGATAATAAGGGCACTTGAAGATGTCTTTGTATGGGGCAATCCTACTGCCCGCTAATTAATAATGCCAACTTGAACCTTTGTTAAGTACCCATCATGTATCGGTCGGTCATGTTTTTCTAGTTATTTATCAGTACGTACTGCCTGATTCGATTTCCTTTTTAATTGCCTATTTATATGCTCGTGACAATGCGGAGGTTAATACTCCTAAAATTAATTGCATACGTATATGGTTTTCTTTTTCTTGGGAAATGCATACATCTATATATATATATATTGCCATAGCGGTATTGCTCACTTAATTCGCTTTCGAATTTCGGGCTTTTATGCTCATTATATGGTTTGATTTTAATATTTTATAAAGGCAAATGATTAAGGGAAAAACTTTTTTATAATGCTGTTTTAAATGGAGGACGTTTTTTTTTTTAAAGAAATAATACTCTTATAGTGATTTGTTTTATAAAAAGGTCTTAATTTAAATATAAAATTGTAAAAAAAAAGTTGTACATTGTATTATTACTCATGTATAAAACATATGCATATAAGAAATTCAAAAAAAGGTCTCCACATTTTATCTTCAAGATTTTCTAACTACATTTATCCATCAACAGGAGGCCATGTATGTATAGAATAAAAGAAGGAATAAAAAATGTGGCATAAAAATTGATTTGCTTTCGGCAGAAAGAAGGAATAATGAGATTTGGGGATGTTTGGAAAATTTTTTTATTTCATCTCATCTCATTTCTTCCCCAAACATCATTCAAATACAAACATTTTCAAATTAATCATTACAACATTTTCAAACTAATCATTACTACTTTTCTAAACTTTTAAATAAAAAATAAAAAATAATTCAATTTTTTCAAATTTTAAAATAAAAATTATATTCTAACAATATTTTAAATTTATAATATTTTTTATTCAACTTTTTCTCTAGTAAATACGTAACTCAAACAATCTCACAACTTTCACAAAACATCTTACTACTGTTCACAAAATTCTCATCTAATCTCATGATTCACCAAGCATCCCCTAAAGCAACTTTTTTTTTTTTTTTTATGCTTCCAAATGAAATATAGAGTAGAAGAAAAATAACCCTTTGAAAAAAAAAATGGATTGGCTCAAAACTCACGAGGATCAACAGTCTCCACATTGTTATCTTTAAGATTTTCTAACCACATTTATCCGTCAACAGGAAGCCATGTATGTGTAGCCATGTGCTTGTGTAATAAGGAGAGCACGAAAACAGTGAAACTCTTTATATAGAAGTAGTATAATGAACTCCACATTAATTAGCGCCAATAATTTTTTTTCTTTGAATTTTTGTTTTGTTTTGTTTTTTAAGACAAAATTAATGACGACACGAAATTAACCGACTTAAAATAGAATAACTCTCCCAACCTAAACCGAACATTGTTCTCAATGTGACGATTATATGCTCAAATATATGTTTTCAATGTGCAAAACAAAAATATAGTAGGAATTTGAGAATTCAGAACGATGGAAGTGGGCGCTGAGCGTGATAATTTATATCCATCAAAATATTAGATAAAAAGAAAAAAGGACAAAGAAAAAAAAAAAGAAAACTTGTTACTAAAACAAATATCAATTGAAAATAAAAAGAGATGAAAAAAAATGCAAACCCTGTCTTTTTTAACGCACTAATTTATAACAAAATTGTAGATTAATCCTGATAAGCAGGATCCTCTAGTGGCACTTCATCAACTTCTGGGATCTCAATTTTTAAAAATGGTTTCAAATGTTGACCATTAACTTTAAACATATCACAATTTTTAGAATTTTCAATCTCAATTGCCCCAGTGCGCACTATGAACCAATGTTTTGAATACCGTACCGAACAGCGTACCGGTCAAGGCACTGGAACGAAATATTTCGGTACCGGTACCGTTTCAGGATAGCGTTTCGAGATAACGTTTCCAGATAATCGATCTATAAATAAATTATATATATAAATATATATAAAAATTATATTCTAAAATAATAGTCTATATATAAATAAATTATATACAAATACATATATATATATAAATTATAAATAGTCTAGTCTGAATTGAGGGTTAAAAAATAAGTTTGTAGTTTGAAAAAACGAAAAAAAAAAAAAAAACACAGGCCGAAATATCGGCCGGTACCGGCCGAAATATAGGCCGGTACAAGCCGAAATTGAGGTCAGTATGACCGGTACTGGCCGGTACGGCCGGTATTTTGGCCGGTACGGAACAGGTATAGTACCTGTACAGGCCGGACGGCCGAAACGAAAAATTTCGGCCGTACCGGCCGGTACGGTACGAAATTTAAAACTTTGCTATGAACAACCCAGTTCCTCTATATCGTGATTTTCTGCGGAAAGGATGTAAACGAGAATATAAAGAACTTTTTGACCTGGTTTAAAAGATTTTCTCAATATGTTTCGATCTTCAACTATTTTCATTTGTTTCTTATATGATTTGACAATATCAAAATTACACTCAAAATGAGTATGATGAGCTTCTAGAGAGTTCTCACAACTTGCTTGTATCAAAGTGTCCTGGAAAATACTCTCAATCCTCACAGACATTTTCATCATTTGACATTTGCTTACTTATGTGGAAAATGTTAAACTTAATAGTCATGCTTCAAAAAACATTTTCATCATACCACTTCGACAATTAATTAAAGCATTAGATGTGGCTAAGAAAGGTCGTCCCAAAATAATATGGATTTGTGTACTAACATTTTGAGTGGGCTTAGTATTTAATACCACAAAATCCATTGGAAAGTAGAATGAGTCGACTTTGATCAAGACATCATTGACAATACCTTTAGGGATCTTAACAAACTTATTAGCTAACTGAAGCGTCATTTGAATGGGTTTTAGCTCCCCTAATCCTAACTGCAAATATACAGAACATGGTAGTAGATTCACACTCGCCTCCAAGTCTAACAAAGATTTCTCAATGTGATGATTTTCAATCTTACATGAAATTATAGGAGATCCAAGGTCCTCATATTTGACTAGATATTTACTCTAAATAACAAAACTAGCATGCTCAGTAAAAAAATGTCTTCTTTGGAACATTGGTTTTCCTTTTATTGTAACAAGATCCTTCAAAAACTTTGCATACGCAGGCACTTGCTGAATTACATTAATGATTGGTATGTACTTGCTTAAACACCTCTACAATATCATGAAATTTAGCATTTTTCTAAGGATTTTCCAACCTCTGAGGAAATGAGGCTCTAGGAACAAATTTCTTAATAGGTTTAGAAGGATTAGAATCATGAACTTTGAGGGATGTTGGGTTGACATTCTTTTTCTCTTTGAACTCCTACTCCTCAACTTCTGGTACTTTAACTTGATTGTCAACTTATCTACCTGACCTAAGAGTAGTAATGGACTAAACATGTTCCTATCCCTGAATAGAACTGGATGCATTATTGGGGGCATACTATCCCTTTGGGTTAGGTATAGGCTGACTTGGGAATTTTCTTCTCTTGCTCTCACCAACATGGATTGCTAACTAGCCACTTGACTCTCTAATTTTGAAATTCCTTGAGTATTCTTTTGAATGGAATTCTTCATCTCCTGAATGGCTTGATTAGTGGATTGCATGTATGCCCTAAGAGACTCCTCCAAGGATGTTTGTTGTCGTGGTGGTGTCACAAATGGAGGAGTAGATGGAGGAACAAGAGAATAAATTGGGTTAGGTGGCCGGGATTGACTTTGTTGCTGCATTTGTGGTCCACCTAATTCATGGGGGTTGATTATGTCTCCAAGAAAAATTAGGACGGCTCTGGCAATTAGGATTGGATGTCTCTAAAAAAGGACTTGCAAACAGCTTTCAAAAATTAGTGCATTTACTTGCTCAGCATAGCACTCTGTGTAGGCCTGTGTGGAAGGACATGTTTGTGTCGTATACATGAGACTAACAAGACGATATGTATGATCACGTTTCCACTATATTGCAATTTTTTTCTACTTTTTGAATTCTTGAATTCTGATCTTTTATAAATAAATAAATAAAACTAACTACAACTAGTAGAAAAATAAATTTAGTCAATATTCAATGTGTTTTCCTAACCAAGTCCCCAACAACGGGGCCAAAAACTTGTGAGATTTTAATTATACTCGCAAGTGCATGAACCATACCAAAATCTAGTTTAGCGAGGTTGAACTCACAAGGACTTGTATGAATATATGAAACCAATCAAATATAAACTAAATAAATTCTAATCTAGTTCAGAAAATTGAGTTTTAAAATAAATAAGAACTTAGGAACTAAATAATTAATTAATAAAAACAAGAAATAATTAATTTAATAAACTAGTCACAATAAAAGAACCACAGTAAATTAAAAAGATGCAAATTAATCTAAACAATGAATAAACTACTAATGGCAAATGAACTAATTGGTTTTGAAATCCACCTCTTTGATTCATAGTAATATATTTATGATAATTGATTCTTCCTGAGCATCTACATGATAATCTAGAAATTAATTTTATTATCATGGAAAATATCATTATTGAAACCTCTCTTTTTTCGAAAATAACTAAAGTATGTTCTTCTTCGCTCAAAAATAAAAAATCAAATCATCACTCTTGTATTTATTTTTAAAAAATTATAAATCAGACTCTAGCAGATTAATGTTATTCTAGATCATGAGAAAAACATGATTGAACTCATATAGAGAATTATATCTCTCTCAATTGATATGAACCTAGAACACTTTTAAAATCATGTCACCTAAAATCATCTCCAATAACACTTTAAAATAACCCAGAGTCTCCATAACACTATTTGTTCAACACAAATATTCATGTTCCTACATAGGGGCACATTAGAAGTACCTCAATAATATACATTAACATTTCCACAAAGACTAGAAATATCCATTACTCAAAAATACCAAAGTAACATAAAATATCAACACTACCAAAAAAACTCTCCAAAAAGTCCTTGTACCCTAAGGCACTTAATCTTCTATCATGCACAAAAACTTGTAAGTACTCCATATTCCTGACTTCCAGCTGATGCATCAAAATTATCTGAAAAATATTATGGAGAGAAGGGATGAGTTATCAACTACTCAGTTAGCAGAGAACATATATTAGTATGCAAACATGAGTATTTATAGAGTTCAAAATGCAGAATAAAATATTTTTAATTTCAAAATTCATAATCAGAACATGTTATCAAAAATATCAGAGCAAAAGTTTAAAAATATTCTTATTCAAAATTTCTTTGGCACAACATAACTAAAACATCATATCAAAACAGAATTCCATATTTAACCCCTGTAGTAGGGTTGTGCAAACCCCAACTGTCAACAAGCAGAAATAAAATGTGAATCTTCCTCTTATTATTCTCGGAGTCCCGAGTGTGCACATTGGAAAGACTACGCAGAAAACTAATTTATTTCCAAAATAGGTGCACTAGAAATAGAAAAGTTGGTACTAACCTAAACAAAGGCCCACAGATTTACACTCATGGTAAGGTTAAGATAGAACAGAAACAGAATGTCATGCCCGAGGTTTCAGAAATCGTATTATATCGTATCAGAGTACATAACATTTTCAGAACAGAATAGAACAGAATCAAATCACAAAACTATAATTTATGCACAATTTTTCATATTCGCTCTTTTGCGTTGTTTAAAAATAGAATGCCAAAACTTTGCTCATGTCTACACCAGTCATGACAGAAAATACTTTATTCTTATACAGAATTTCATGAGTCATGCAGAACAAATAACTAAGGTTGTTTCAAATTTCTTTTCATAACAAAACATGCATATTTTTCCAAAAATTTGACCTCAGCCCATTTTATTTATTTTTATGCAAAGTCTAGCATAGGAAACCTGCTTATCTGAACTTCTTATATTTTCAAAATTTCTCCACAACAGTATTGAACAATTATCAATCATTACCTATAAAAAATCGTGTAACTTAAATAAATCTCCTATGAACAGATATCTCATATTTACACCTGCAGTACCTATTATAATTCCTCAAAAACCTAAATTTTCAATCCTTAAAAAATTATCATCACTTCCCAAATTCCTCAATATCCAACTTAATCCCTGACTAAAGTATTAAATTCTAACTAAATTACTATTGTAAAATTAAACTATCAAATTTAATACTAAATAACATAATTATACCAAAATACTTTTTAAATTATACAACAACAATTATTTAATAAACTAGATCATAATAAAATTACAACATTATCTCTTACTTTTGAAAGAAAACCATACTTAAAATCAATTTAAATTACCAAAATAATTTCTGCAAACATAGGTAACTTAGAGTTTACTAACACATAATTTTATTTATTTAGTAGACCAACTATACGATGAGCTTCTGTAACACTTTATCTTTTGAAAACATGATCAAAGGGCATAATGGTAATAATCCTTCTTATACTAGGTTAACATATGCATAAATATATATATATATATATATATATAACCTTTTAAGTAAACTTACAAGAGAAATAAAAATAGAGATAAAAACTGAGATGTGCGGCGGCTGTACTTATCCAAGCAAAAATAAAGACCAAAACCAAAGGCCAGAGTAGCAGAGTAGTCCGTTGAAGTTGATGTTAGGCCCGAAGCAGAGCGATGCGGCGGAAGTTGGCTGAGGGTGGTGCGGTGAAGATGTCGACGCTGAGTAGTTGAGCATGAGAGCAAAAGAATGAGAGAAAGGGCGGAGAGAAAAAAAAAAGTAAGCCGAGAGAGGGAGGGAGAATGGGCGGAAAACTCATCGAGAAAACAGCAAAGCTACAGTACCAAGGTGGTTGGGTAGCGGCAGATCATGGGGTGGCTGGGTTGAGTCAAATAGTGGCAAGCCAAAAATAAAAACTCTGTTTCTTGGTGCAGGAACAGGGGCCTTTCGTCGTTGGTGGAGTTTGGCCCTGATTTGAGGAGCACGAAAGGGGGCTCGTGTTGTTGAGGTGTGGAGGAAATGGGGTTTTTGGCATGGACGACTACTCTATTTTTGGGTTGCAAAACAAAGGTGGTGATATGAACCTGCGGGAATAAAATCCCTTGAACCCACAATCAATTTGAAAACTCCCTAAAAAAGCCAAAATCAAGTCGATGAATGGAGAATCTAGACCCGATGAGAACTCGTTTCAAGAACCTAGATTATATTAAACTCTAGACCCGTTGAAGAACCTGTCTCAAGAACTCAGATTATAAAGGAGGAAAGCTACAAAAATTGTGATTACCTTTGATAAGTTCAAAAGTTCTATCAAGAACAAAAGGAGTAAAACTCAACTCACAATGAATAAATTCATCAAATTTCATGAACTTTTTAAAATGAGGCTACAAAGAGTATTTAAACCTAAACCTAAACCTAATTAAAACCCTAGCCAAAATAAAGCCCCAACTTCCAAAAATAACCCTAAGTGAATAGTACCGCGGCTACAGTACGCACTACAGTAACTCAGCTATAGTACTTTTGAAACCCTAGTTCACTATAGTACTTCTTAAAACCCTAGTTCAACAAAATAATAAATTTTTCAACATGCCCTTGAATAGACCCCCCTTAAGTCATTCTCATAATTAAACCCAATAATTCTAAACTAATAAAATAAGTCATTTAAATGAATTAAATAACTTGAAACCCTTCAAGAGCCCAACGCCTTTAAGTCTTGTCGTTGCCCTCTTCCATAGCTTATCAAATGAGTCAAAATTGGATCTTCATCCTTCAAGCCCATCTTGAATGTTGGGCTCTTGCTAAACTAGTCCCAAGTAGATTGCATAAATCCTTACATTGCCTCATTGATCTTGTTGGCTCTTGACCTTGTAATTGGCCCATCTGGAACTTGCAAATGATCTTTAAGACTAAGTCCATGTTGGTGCCCATCATTCCCCCTCTCCTCAAAAGGATTCGACCTCGAATCTCCACCTAGATCAAAGGGAAAAAGGTTAGTAACATTGAAAATAGCAGAAACATGATACTTACCTGCAAGATCCACTTGATATGCATTATCATTAATTTGTTTAAGAATTTGGAATAGTCCATCCAAGATACTCCTGTCATCAACTGGTAAATGCATCAAATCTAAAGGAGTAAATGGATTAAGTCTATAAACAATTTCAAAGGTGAAAATTGAGTAGTAGCATGAACACTCCAATTATATGTAAACTCAATGAATGGCAAACAATACTCCCACAAATGTTCATGAAACATATCTAAAGTCTTCCACATACCAAAATGACCACTCCAATTATACACAAACTCAATGAAACGCAAATGATAATTCCGCAAACGTTCATACAACAAGTCAATGTATGGTAAATGATACTCCCACAAACGTTCATAAAACACACTTAAAGCTTTTCTTATACCAAAATGACAACTCTAATTATATGCAAAATCAATGAATGACAAGCAATACTCTCACAAACGTTCATGCACGTTAATGAATGACAAATGATACTTCCAAAAATGTTCATGCAACACGTCAATCAATGGCAAATGATACTCCCACAAATGTTCATGCAACACATCAAAAGTCTTCCTTACACCAAGGTTACCTAACAAACCACTATATCTATCACATTCAAGCAACTTACACATAAAACTAGTAGGCATACAAAATTTATTCTCTCTAAACAAGTATCAATCTAGTTTATAGAACTTACCAAACGATGTTTTCCCATATGCTCCATACACACTAGCAAAGTCATCATCATTAGTATGCAATTCCTTATCATATTCAAGTCTCAACAATTTTGCATCTAAAATGAAGACAAGGACATAACTTCTTGCTAAAGCATTAGTTACAAAATTTTGCATACCTTGTGTGTATTTGAATACAGGAGGAAAGGTATCAATGAATTCCTCCCACTTGGCATGTTTTTTATTCAGCTTACCTTCTCTCTTCAAGTACTTGAAGGACTCATGTTAGTCAAAGAAAGGTCGAGTAGGAATTGTTGCACCCAGCATACAATCAATGTAATGCTCTATCTCTCTAATAGGTGGCAATCCACTAAACACACCACTAGGAATCATGACCTCATATCCCTGCAACAAAGAAACAACAACACTAGGCAAAGAGTCGTTAAATTCATTTGTATAAAAGCTTGCCTTAATATAAAAATTCACTTTTATCTTTCTGTTTCTCTCTGCAATCTCTCTTTCTTTTTCCTCTCGTGGCTCTACTCTTTTTTCTTGACTCTCAGCTACCTCTCTATTTTCTTTTTTACTCTCTTTCTCTTGATGTTTCCGCCTTATTCTCCTTTTTCCTCTCACTCTTTTTTTCCTTTCCACTCTCTTTTTTTCTTCCACTCTCTATGTAATGGCATTCTTTTGTAGCTCATTTTTATGTACCTCAAGAATAGCTGTATGCATGTGAAATGGATGTTGTATGTATTACTAGTGTCTTTATGTTCCATGGAATGAAATGATTATGTTTATGATCGACGCTATGAAATGATGTTTATATGAGGCTATGGAATAAGGTTTAAATAATGTTATGAAATGATATTTAAATGATACTATGAAATGATATTTAAATGATGCTATGAAATGACGTTTAAATGATGCTATGGAATGATGTTTAAATGATGCTATGAAATGAAATGGACTGATAAATGAAATGAATGAAAATGAAAGGAAAGGAAATGTAAAGAATGTTTTAATGAAACTACATAATGCCCATGAGGAAATGAATGATGGTACTAAGAGGAAAGGGGCATATTGTAATGCCGAATTGGTTCTATTGGTAGTGCATCCAGCTGTTCCATCCTAATAGAAATGGATTCTTAACATGTGGTCACGAGCAAAGTCCAAGTCCAAAAGACTACTAACCTTAACACATGGGGAAAAATTATTAAACATGTAGTTGGCACTACCAATGTTTTGTAATTGAAACTTGTTGATTATATTTTGTCAACCCAGGGGATTTCATGTCCAATTTAAACACTTCAGTGTGGACACATGAGTTCCACTGAGATACTTCCTCATTCTAGTACTTGGGGTCGTGAAAATAGAAGACTCATGCATAACTTAGACGTATTTCATGACATACTCATGTAACAGATGACATGACATTTGTGGCATGTAACAGATAAACATATAACAGATGATATGTCATTCATGGTATGTAACAAAATAATATGTAATAGATGGCATGGCATTTGTGGCATGTAACAGTGACATGACATTTATGTAATAGATAAATGTGTAATAGATAATCGTGTAACAGTAATAGATGGCATGGCTTTCGTGTAACAGATAAATGATGACATGGCATGGTATATTATAACAATTACAACAAGCATAAGTGAAATGAATATAAATAGTATAACTCTTACCACCGTATATACATAAATGAACTGAAAGTAAGTTAGAAGTTCACTTACAGAATTGTAACGTGATGTAAAGCGAGCATAAAAAGAGTGTGATTTTAAAACTAATTACAATTATGCCAAATCTCTCCTGGTCGATTCACCCTTATGCAAAAACCATGATTTTGTTTCTTCTTGGCCATCCATCATACTAACATACTTAAACCATGTGACAACCTAGACTTAGCCATGTCTTCGCTTGTCTTAAGTCATCTTGTTATGCCTAAATTGGGCCATGCATAAGATTTAAAGTCCTTAAAGAACGTTGGGTTTTTATTAGTTAGTTATTTACCTTGTTTAGGCATCTAAGCCCATAAGAGAGGCCCAGTAGGCCTTACAATTTAGGCCCGCCCTGCTGTGCTAAAGCCTAAAACCCTAGAGGAACAAAAGGGTACACGCCCAACACACCAAACCCTTAGGCCGTTTGTCACACATTCAATGCCTAATGAATCTAGACAAGATTGTGGGAAGAACAATTAGAGTTTCAATAACCTAAAAACCCTAGCACGCCAACCATGACAAAGGAGCACTAGATTTTGACACTTGTCATACATGAAGAATGGTAGGAGGATTTTCTAGAAGAAAGCAATCATGAGACGCTTAGAGAAGACAAGGGTCACTTGGCCAATGCACCCACTCACCAACCACCCACGTTTTTATGCCACTTGTCAAAGCCATGGGACTTGCAAGAAGATTTGCATGGGAAAGTGGCGCATGGGGGAGCTCAAGAGACTAAGACACATTCCACCAAGAGATTAAGGTTTCGGCCAAGAGGGGTTCACACCTACCTAAGAGGTTCCAACCACCTTCTTGCCAATTGTTGTGCATGTAAGGGATTTTCTAGAAGATGGATATGATTAGAGTTGGAAGAGGCGCATGGGATAAAAAAAAAAAAAAAAAACCCTAGTCCCTAGGTCTTAGCCACCACACCACTCTCCCTCACACACGCCACATGTTACTCACTTAGAAATTCTAGACGAAGGTTCATGGGGAAGAGGAAATGATCCACATGCCGCCCCAAGTATCTAGAAAAGAGGAAAAGTCTTGTGGGAAATTGAGATAGGCGGCCAACAAACACACACACGTCCACACACCTTTGCCAAGTGGCAAGCATGCATATGCCCACTCTCCCAAGGATGATTAGAGTTTTGTAAAAAGACTCTTAAGGCCCGAAGGTTCTTTGAACTTGGACACAGAGGATGGTTTTTGGAGCTTTACACGCCACTTGTCATGTTACCTTTGAGTTCCCAAGTAAAACAAAGATATGAGGAGATGAAATGGGAATTTGACCAATGATGAAGGGCATGCCACTTGGCACCCATGCATGAATTTCATACATTTCCAAGGTGAAGTGTGAGAGGAAATCGAAGGGGCATATAAAAGGATAGGGGTTGACGGTTAGAA
Source organism: Juglans microcarpa x Juglans regia (assembly GCF_004785595.1). Classification (NCBI taxonomy): domain Eukaryota; kingdom Viridiplantae; phylum Streptophyta; class Magnoliopsida; order Fagales; family Juglandaceae; genus Juglans; species Juglans microcarpa x Juglans regia. The sequence goes on along the minus strand of NC_054597.1, from coordinate 18,489,308 downwards.
GGTCTTTTGGATGCCATTTTAGTTCATGCTTTGCATTGTTCTTCTCCCACATGCCCAAGCCATCTTTCTCTCTATCTTCTCTCCAACCAAAAACCATTAATCTCTTTCTCTTCTCTTAGTCACGAGCAAGGAAGAGACTTAGAGCCATGTTGCACGGTACCACTCTAACCCTTACTACTCACAAGTCACACACACACACATACACACACGCAAGAGTGATGGGGTCACTAGGGTTTCGGATCTAAGGAAGACCACCACTATCATGCCTAATGTTCGACCCTTTCTTTTAAGAAATTATTGAGGAAAACTAGGGTTTTGCCAAGGGGGGAGGCCGAAACTAGAGATGAGATCTCCACCCCATTTTTGTGGGATCTCGGTCACCATGCATGACATGCACATCACCCGGAGCCATGCACACATGCAAAAGCCTAAGACCTTGCCAGGGTCAAGGGAAAAACATGACCACCTTTAACCAAGGGGCTCCAGGCCGAATGCTTGGAGTGTCACCAGAGCAAAAGAAGCCCTAGCACGGCCACACACGTTGGATTTAGGTTACGTCTTCTTGTTTCTAATATTTTGAACAAACATTTTTTACAGCTTGCTTGATCACATTTCATTGCTTTGGATTTTTATAAGTGGACTCTCAACCTGCTTTTGGATGATATTTGTATAACTTTACATTTTGTGTGCTATCATATGAACTAGTTGTTGATTAATGTCTCTTACTATATGATGCCTTGTAATCGAATTTACATGATGATCTTGCCATGTTTACTTGCTCATGATATTTCAGACATGTTTAGAAATATTATTTTGAGTTGTTTTCATATATCATGCTTGTGTAGTCTCAAATGTTTCGGCCATGCATAGTATTCGGGTTTAAGAAATTATTCTTCTACTTTGGCATGTATCGAATGCTATTGCCTATGTTTGTGAACTGAGTATTCAAATGTTCTAATATTTTCAAGCCGTAACCTGAGATGTTTAATGTTTGGTTACATGGTTACATGATTCTTGGCATTTACATGTTCGTATGATTCATGAAAAGAAAGTTGTCACAAGTTCATGTCACATGCAATTGGGTTGTGTACTATTTTTCAAAGAAAAGAGTATGTTCATGTTTTATCATGACCCCAAATGCTAGGATGAGAGAAAGTTATGGTGGAACTCCTTTGTCCACTCTAGAATGCATAAATTGAAGTGGTAACCCCTGGGTAAATGAAGTACAGTCGGTGGATCTTGAATAGATCCTTATGGAAAGGATACTAGAGTGGGGTTGTACCTAAAGCTAGTGGGTGTCACATGTGTCATGTGCAGTGAAAGCGAAATGGTGAACTGCCGCATACTAAGAATTAAGACAGTCACCATGGTCAAGTAGGTTGTGAGGTGATGCGGTAACTAATGGGGAGCCCATGGTACGTATGGGAGCCTTGAGGTATCCAAATGACATATTACAAGAAGTGAAAGGTAATGAATTAAATATGTCTAATCAATTATTCAATGTGCAAAGGGAAAATATGTTTTTATTGGAAAGTCAAAAGATCTCTGTTACATGTTTTTGAAAAAGTCAAATTGTATGAACTATGTTTTGTGTCAAGTATATGTCCATGTATTCATTTCATAGTTTGCCTTTTTATGCTTATATTATCTGTTGTATGTTATCTGTTTACTTACTGAAATTTCTCAAAATTTTACCGTGGTAGTTTCTACTACCATTCCCAACCCAGAATGGTAGAAACTATGGCAGGTACTCAGAACCTTAAGTAAGATGAATGAGATTAATGATTTAGTGGAGGAAGAGTTCACCGTTGAAGCTCGCTATAATTATGTTGCTGTCTGTTTAGAGCTCACCACACAGTGCCTTAAGGACATCCAAGAAGCCCTCAATAAGGATGACGATGGGTCAAGATTACCTGAGCTAAAAGAAGCCCCCAGTTTGAAGATTCTAATGGATTGTATGACTGGATATCTTGAACAAGCATGTAGCTACTCTGTAAAAGCAAAGGAGGTTGCCTTAAGCTTGGGACTCCTAGAGCCCGAACCCTTGCTGACGAGGGGGATCTTTTTGAGCTTGACCGATGAAGGTATTCTTGTGCTGTGTCGATTTCATGTGGGAATGTCAAAAAGGAATTGTGGTTTTCTTTCGAAGATTCCTAATTGTGTTTTTGGGAGATTACATAACAATCAAATTATTTTGGGATTTTAGTTTAATGGTACCATAATATTTTGAAAAATTGCTCTCAATCTTACTTAGATTTACATGAATTTTTGCTGCAACTTATTACATACTACTAGAATTACAATAGGTGCATTGCATTTTAATTGTTATGTACGGGGGTATGTAGCCTTAAGTTACATGTCTCAACACTTCAGTTACTGTCCAATTCGAAGCGGGAGCTGGAGGCGTCACAAACCAAATTTAGCATCTTTAAAACATCACATCCGTAGTTCTAAAATCATGCTAAGACATCCATTTACACATTTCATAAAAACTTAAACTCACTACATCATAGAAAATGCAAAAACATCAATATGAGGTTAAATAGAATAAATTCTTAATGTTCTTGATCTAATACTTTCAAATCAACTCCAAAGACTTCAAAAGTCCATAAATACTCTTCTAACATATTCATCATTCAAAGCTAAGTGATTTCATTCTTGACTAAACCACTAAAAACTACAAAATATAGCTTAGAATAATTTGTTTGCATAAAGACAAAGTGACTAAATACAACTTAGAACAATCGGTTTGCATAAAGTATAGCATGCTTTGGACTAGAAACAAAGTGACTAGATCCTTGATTTTTATGCAATAAATTTTCAAATAGCATAACCGTTAGATGTTTGTTCTTGTATCTTCCCTAAGGGGAGATGAGCGTAATGAAGAGGGGGAAACGGTCCTATCTAATATGTAAGCTATGGATACTCAATTGATGCTGATCTTGATGCGCTCTTGACTTGCTAACAGAACGAATAAGGGATAATCTAACGTAGGCTCTTTGAAGCAGTATCTTACAACTGGAAATGGCGCTGAATCCACGACTAGGTAGTACCTTACATTCAAGTTCTAACTGTCATGGCAAAAATCTCATCAAAACATATGATCAAACTTGAGAGCCTTTAGATTGAGTTTAAAACAACTCTTTCATGTTTACCATCATTCCAACAAAGATCTAAACCATAAATTTTCAAAGATAAACTCTTAATCTATAGATCAAAGTCTTAAGAAAAACATATATGAAAATCAAAGCCATAGGGTCAAGTTCTTATAACCAAAATCACAAACTAAGTCAAAACAGAAATTATTTTGAGACAATCGGTTTCTAATACTTTGTAGATCATGCAAAACTCTTTTATAAAAATCTAACATACTTGAATCATACCATAGACATGCATATAAACATGTTAAAACTTCATCGTATCAAGATCTACCCATCGTTTCATCAAAAACTCTACAAAACTATCAAAGTTCCTCACAAATACCAAAGTTGTCAACACTGCAACCAAAAACACTAACTTTCATCCATCAAAACTCAAGGAAAATTCACCATACACACCCTAGATTCTAGACTCATAATTGAACAAAATAAAAGAGCTTAGACCATTAAAAATAACTTATAAAACTTGGAATGGAGAACACAAGAACTACTTAATAATTTTCTCTCAACTCTTTCTTGGTTTGCTCCTGGAAAGTTTAGAAAATGAGCTAGTGTGTGAAGTGAAATTCAAGGGGCATGGGTATAGAAGAGGGGCTAACATAGTGGGTAAATGAATTACCCTTGTATGTAGGTTGACTTGTGAAAAAAGAGGAAGAAAGTGGGCTGCAAGATGCAACTAAAAATCTGTTGTGGTTGGCCTAGTGGGTCGGGTGTGATGGGGGGCTGTTTGACTTGCCATCAAGCCACTATTTGAGGCTAGTCATGATGTGGTAAGACAGCCAAAGCATGGACTTGTAAGGGGGAGGAAGCTTGCTCAAGAGACTTGGGCCAAAAAGGGGTGTCAGTTGGGCCAAAGTTGGGCTAACTGAATGGGGTTTCATTCGGAATTTCAATGGGCTTTAGTTAGGGTTATGAATAGGATTAAGTCCAAATGTAATTTTTCTTGGCCAAATGTAATCACCAAGATGTAAGAAAGTGGTTAAAGTTATATGAGTGTGTAATTGAGTGGCTATTTGCATATGGAAATGATTTAACAAAGTGAGAAATCACTTAGTTGCAACCAATTGGTTTAGGGTTTGGAAACCAATTTGGGGTTTCAGTTTCCTCCAAAGATTTAGGATTTTGGTTGGCTTCCAATGATTTAGGGTTTCATTAGGTTTGAATTTACCAAATAGTGTTTAGTTGGATGAAATATTTTGTAGTATAAGAGGCATGATGGCAAGCTTGAATCACACTCTATCTCTTATACACTTTGTCATCCTCTTGACATGTGTCCTAGGGTTTCCAAGTGGATGACAATGATTGTGCCATGTGTCTAACTAAAAAGTATACCTAGTGATCCTAAGTGTATCCGGACATCCTACATGGAGATTTGATAGTTGTTTGAACCAGTTGCGACGTGGCGCTCTCCCAAAGGGTTACTATTCACTCAAAAAATTTAAAATTTTTATCGCACCATAAAATCCTAAATATTCATGCAAATCTAATGGTACAATTTATTTTGTAAAATTATACTCCTAAGCAATGCTCGAAAAATCAAAATCGGGTAAGGACCGATTCAATGAATTGGGCGATTCAATAAATTGAATCAAGAAATTCATGAAAATTTTGAATAAGATATTTCAATGTTGATAAAAGAAAAAAAGTATTAAAAATCATATTTGATGCAATTCAATAATTTTATATTGTGGCACCCTTAGATTTAGCTTGGGATCCAATGGACTTTGAAATATCTTATTTGCCGTGTTTAAAACAATTAAAGATACAATCTACCTAGCATCATCTAGCAATATTCAATATTCGCAACAGGCAATTTTTTCTTTAAGTAATACTATGTACCAAATAAAATATATCCCAAAACATTGAAACATATTTCATAAACTAAATGTGATAAACATTCAAGATTACATCATAAATCCAAAATGTTTGTAATCATAAGAGTACTGGAGACCGAGCTCTTTAAGTACAAGTAGAAACTAAAGCAACTATTAGGCTAATCCATTGATTAGCTCGTGCAACTCATTAATGATGCCATAATATTCTTGATAAATCGGAGGATTGAGGCTTTGAGCTTCGCGGCGTGCCGTCACTATCTAATTGACCGTCTCCAGTCTAATATTTCGAGGAAAATGATAGTTGGGACTACCACAATGAGATTTGATTACAAATCTCAGCAAATTTACAAACAACTTAAACTGATAGTTTAAAGATGCATGACAGCAAAAACATGAATGCAAAATGTGATCATAAATAAGCTTGATGTGACTTGATAAATAACATGGCATGTGTTGACATGAATTGAACTAACATGACTTGAACTGAACATGAACTTGAACTTAAATTGAACATGAACATGAACTTGAACTGAATATGAACATGAACATGAATGTGAAAGAATATGAACTTGAAATCTTGTTCAATAATTAAACATGGTTAATAAACGTGAAATATGGATGCTACACAAGTCCCAGAGTCACGTGCTCATGTTGATATCGCACCAGCTATGAAAAACATAATCTGCACCAGCTATGAGTGCGTTAACATATGTATCAATTCACAAGTATCTACACGTGCTATGAAAAACGTAATGTACGTATCCCATGCAGATACCTACACCCGCACAAGTATGGATAACAAGAAATTGATATGTGGGTGACATCATCGGCGTTGGTGCCTAACTTCGCTCTAATGACTAGTTATTTAGGCTCTATTCGAAGCCTATTGATATTTACCTTATCAACTTAGGAAACTTCGCACTAGTTTAGACACTCCAGCATGAACAAAATAGTTTCACTAGAATATTTATTATCTCATCCTAGCACTTAGGGTCTTAACAAACATAAACAGACTTGACTTGACGTGGGAAAACTATTTTCAAGGCACACTCAGTACTCGAGATATGACGTGACATGACATAACATGTACTATATAAATATTTCGTGACATGACATAATGTGTAACAGATAAAAATTGTGACATAATATAATATGTAACATATATACATTTTGTGACATAATATGATGTGTAACAGATATACATTTCTTGATATAATATAATATATGGCATATATACATTTCGTGACATAGTAAAGTGTGTAACAATATACATTTTGTGACATGGCATAGCAGTCATATATAAAAACATAAGAACATGAACAATTGTTCTCTTACCAACAAACATACACATTTATATGATAGTAAGTTAGAAGCAAACTTACAGTGAGCATATCATAACGAATAAAATGTGCATATAAATGAGAACTGTAAGGAGATATTTCTAAATGTAAAAAAATACTCACTAACAACTTAGAAATATAAAAATACTGACTTAGAGTAAAATAACAATTTTACCCTTCTACATGAGGGATGATGACCATTTTATCCCTAACTTAAGGATTTTACATCCTAACTCCAAAACTCACCAAAATTTACATTCTTCATGTAAAGTTTGTTCTAAATCTAAATATCTAATTAGAAAAATTAAAAACACAACCCAACTAGGTCAAACATGAATAGGCCGAAACATGTATAGGTTAACTCTTAGTTTTTGTTACAATTTTTTCAAACCTTATTTCTCATGCTAAAACCAAAATATGCAACATACAAAAATACAACCTATGCTCAAATAACATACTAGAACAACCAACAAAATTTACATAAAAAAATTACAAATTTCTTCAATATAAAACTTCAAGTATTTAACCTTAAGAACAACTCTTGATGTTCAAGGTTTTATCTCTTTTCAAAACAATTCCAAGAACTCCAAAATTTCAATAACACACTCTCAATACATTTATAACACATTTCTAATAACTATCATACTTTGAATCATCAATCCAGACCCACAAAAAGTCACAAATCAAAGTTAATACAATTGGTTTTCACCCTTTCACTAAAACTGAAAGCTATGTTGTTTGGTTTTGATCAAACAATTATATCTGAAAGATTTCATGACATACATCATAAATGAACAACATAATATGATTAATAATCAAGTCCTAGAATAGATTTAAATATCAAACCTAAGATCACATGGCAAAATTTGCATCAAAACATATATCCATCCGAAAACCTCAAATACAAGACCTATTCGGACTTTGCATGTAGAAAATCTTATATCTTTAAAATAAATATCATAAATCCTCAAAATAATATACTAACATGTAGTCAAATTCATAGGAACATCATATGTGAATTTCAAAGCCACTGGAGCATGTTTTAACAACAAAAGACCTAAGCTTATTCAAAATATAATTTGTTTTCATACTCCTAATCTTCAACTTTTTAGATCTATGCAAAACACATATAAAAAAACTCATAAAATGCAAGGAATATTCATCAAAACTGTATATTAGAATGTTAACTATAAACCATAAAAATATCAGACCAAGATCTTGCCAATAACTTAGTCAAAAAAATTAAAGAATCACACACTGTCTAGACAATCGCCCAGAATGACCTCTTCATGATTAAATAAACTTTTCACCAATCAAATGACCATGAAAATTTACACAAAAGATGCAAAAAGAAACTATACTCAAAGATGAACAACTTATATGATGGTAGCTCCATAGAAAACACTTACAACAATTGTCTGAGAGTTCCTCCGATTTTCTCTCCAAGAAAAGGCTTCAAAAATGATTCAAGGGCTAGTGAAATGGACAAGGACAAAACTTATACATCTGGAGGGGTAATAGGAGATGTGTGAAAGACACTTTGGGTGATATAGTGTCAGGTAAAACCAGATGTAAAACCAAGTACTACAGCCCATGATTTTTAGCCTTACTACTACCGAGTGAGATGGAGGTGGTGAGGTGGCTTTTAGCCTTCCCATCAAACACTATTTGGGGCTGACTTGGGCATTGAAAGGATACCCTTGGCAGGGAAAACTTCCTCCGAATGCCTTGCCTTGGTGGTGTAATTTCGTGGGCCTTAACCGAATGAGCCTTTTTCTAGGGTTTCAATGGAGTTTGGGTTTCTATCAAGCCCCAAATTTCATTTTTCTTGGCATAATAAAATTACCAAGATATAAAAGAATAAATAAGGATGTGGTTAATATCATGTTGAAGTGATTTAATAAAGTGATTAAATACTAAGCTACAAGTGGTTTCAATTAGGGTTCGGAGGTAAATTTTTGGGGTTTGGGAAAATCATTTGGGGTTTCAATTTTCACCAATATTTTGGTATTGCACTTGGATTCCAAGTGTTTAGAGTTTCTTTAGAGTTGAAACTTTGGTTTGATACAAATTGGATGGTTGGATGGAATATGGTTTTGTTTAGGTGGCATGATTTCAAAGCTTGATCTCTTTCACATTTCCTTTCCATCTCATGGTTCCTCTTGGTGCCAAGTGTTCAATATTATTTACCAAGTGAGGCTAAGATCTTTCCAAGTATCCATATAAAACTTCTCTAACCTAATTTAGACATTTCACATTGTGATTTTAAAAACATTGAACTGAGTGCAGCGTGACGCTTATATTGGAGTCACTATTCACTTCGAATAATGGTGAAAATAAATTTGCACCATAAAATTCTAAATATTCATATCAAACTTGGAGCATACTTCATTTCATGAAATTCAACTCCTAAGTGCCTCAAACAATTCAAAATGCGTTTTAGAATAGTTGTTGTCTAAAAAAAAAATTATTTTATTGCGCTATAAAATTCTAAATATTCATCTGAGATTAATGGCGTAGATTTTTTCTCATTCTTACACTCCTAAGTACCTCAAATAAATAAAATCGTATTTCTGGCACCACAATGAGTAGTAAAACTGACTATACTGACAAATTAAAACTTAAGCGATTGATCGATTTATAAAATCTTCCGGGGTTTCCATGAGGTTCCTATAGCCTAAAGAAACTCATCCGTTGAATTTCTGGCAGCTGTTACATATATCATGTATAAAAGTGTATAAAATATAAATTTATTGACTAGCTTCAATAAAAATATGATATAAATCTAAATAGTTTTAATAAATATGTGATTTATGTATTTAACCTCAATAGTAAACATTTTTTCTTTATATTCGAAAAATATAAAGACATTAAGTTATAAACACGTGGAAAATGTAGTATTTTATGCACAACCATAAATTTAATATAAAATACTTATTCATCTCCTTGATTTTTTGTTCAACTAAAAAAATAAAGAATTACATGTTTTATCTTTCAATTTTTCTTCAATTCTTATTGAATACAATGCTGAAAAATTTAATATATATATATATATATTTAGTTCTATCATATTTTTATACAAAAAGTTAAAAGAAAAACACAGTTGTTAGACAACTTAAAAATAAATATAGTTTTGAATCGGTTGGATTCGGTTCAAATCAGTTTAAAATAGGTTAGAATCAGTCTGAATTGGTTGATTGAAGCGGTTTAATGAACGATTCAAAATGTTCACTAAAATTGGTTTGGTTTCTTATCGATTCAATTTGAATCTGGTTGAATTGAATCGTTTTTTTAGACTTGCTCCTAAGTGCCTTAGTGGATCGGGATCCGATTACACTAATAGACTAAAACCTAATCGATCACTCAATACATGATGTTTCTAAGGTCTAAATAAATTCATTTATTGAATTTCTTTAAAGTCGTTACATAGTGGAAGTTCAAAAAGAAGGGTCCTATAACAAGTCATTTTGAATATTCACAAAACATTACAGTAATATAAAAATAATACAACAATATTCAACTCACTCTTAAAATTCATTTCACTTTTTCCTTTTCTGTTTCTCTCCTAATAAAGTGAAATCAATATATAGAAAAAACTGCATTGTTATCGCTCATTCTTCCTCATACAGCTACCCCACTATCCTACTAAGGCTTCTATAACTGTCATATCCTGCTTCAGAGTCATTCCTTCAGTTATTTTTCATTACTAGTGGCATCTGTTATATTAATGGAATGTGTGAGTTCAACAACTCAGTAAGTGAAAGATCCAATGCGAGTAGTATGAACAAATGAGCATATATTAGTGCACAAATAACATTGATATGATAAATGTACGTGCAATGATGAACAAATATACATTTAATATGTAGAAATGAGCCTTGATTCAAACAAAGGTATAATGCCAATAAATGCAATGAGCTGTACCAAAAATTTAATATTTATAATTGAACTATACATAAAGAGAATACCAAATGATGCAAAACCAAATTATAGAGCAAAATTTGATAAGAAACAGTCAACAAATTGGAATTCATTTATCAATATATATTTTTATTCTATTTGGCCTTATCCCAAATTTTCACATTTATTATTATTCATTGTTCACGGTATCCTACCTGCATGCTTGGTTTCTCTCCTAGTGGTTTGTGCGCCCTTTACTCCCCTTAACCATCTAGGGTTGTTCTCTCATAGGACTTAATGGTCTTTATTCATAGGGTACGCATTCTCCCAAGGACTACGTCCTCCATTAGATGTAGTGCACTGCTCCATAATCATATTTGATACCAATCTCAGGACCGAAACATCTTTTGTTGAGTCTTTTATTACAAAATGACCAATTGTGTTCATAATTCCATCTGTCTATTATAAAGACATGCTCAAAAGCAATGTTATCTATGTGAACATGCGCAACTTTTGATGAGTGATGGAAAAAGAACACAATTTGTCCTTTCACTTATCTTGAAATAATTGAATAAAGGCATATAAATACAAGTATGATAATATGCATTAAATATCAATAAGAGTCCAACATGAGGCCATACCAAAATAAAACAAAATGATAACTATGACAAGAGAATCATGGCCATACCATACCAAAAATCTCCATTTCTTTCCCCTACGTATGTTCCTTCCCTCTATCTTTCCTCTCATTTCTTTTATTTTCTTCTCTTTCTTCTTCTTCTCTCTCTCTTCCTTTTTCTCTTACCCAGATCCTCACATTCTCTCATATTTCCTTCACACTTTACAAATGTGCCCCATTTCTAAATAACATCACTCTGCTTCAATTTATAGAAGACTCAATAGCCTAAACTCTTAGATTTCTCGGATATTTTATATTATATATTTATCTTTTTTTTTTTTTGAACTCAACTTTCGATTTCCATTTCATCAAACAGTATGTTGGCCATCAGCCATTACAAGAGACAAAATATTTGGGATTACATAATCAATATCAAGCATTTCCCAATCCAATGAGATTGCTTCTTCAGCCAAGTAATGTGCCACCTTATTTGCTTCTCTTTTGACATGTTGAATTTCCCAGTTTGTTTTCTTCAAGGCAGCCTTACATCCTCCACCATGCAACTCAGCATCCCATTGTGATCCTTACATTGTCTCATAGCATTAACACCCTGACTTGAGTCCCCCTCTAAGATGACTTGCTTCAACTCCAACTCCATACACAACAATGCAGCAGTTACTAAACCCCTTGCTTCTGTAGTCAATGTTTTGAATACCGTACCAGACGCTGTACCAGTCAAGGCACTGGAACGAAATATTTCGATACCGGTAGCATTTCGGGATAGTCGATATATAAATAAATTATATATATAAATATATATAAAAATTATATTCCTAAATAATAGTCTATATATAAATAAATTATATATAAATACATATATATAAATTATAAATAATCTAGTATGAATTGGAGATTAAAAAATAAGCTTGTAGTTTGAAAAAATGAAAAAAAAAACACAAGCCGAAATATCGGCCGGTACAGGTCGAAATTGAGGCCAGTACTACCGGTATTTGGGCCGGTATAAAACAAATGAAAAATTTCAGCCGTACCGGCCGGTACGGTACGGAATTTGAAACACTGTTTGTAGTAGATGGTTGAGAACAAAAATAAAGTGGTTGCCTTAGAGTGAATAGAACATCCCCTTCATTGTCTCGAATCACCACTCCAATACCAATTCTATGATCAGCTTCTCTGATTGCTACATCCCAATTTATTTTTAACCAATCTGAAGGAGGAGCTTTCCATGATGTTCTAACCTGTTGCTGTTGTGGTCTTTGTGGGACTCGATCCAACTGTTGTGCTTGAATGAACTCTTGTTTTGACTGTTGGGATCTAGTGAATACCCATGCTGGTGATAAAAGATCCCCTTGAAAAACCAAATGGCTTCTCCTAAGCCACAATGCCCCTATTGTTTCTGCAAAAAAACTTATTTCCTCCTTGCCAATTCTGTTATACATAGAGAGAAACATAGAGCCAAAATCATCCTTTGTTATTACTGCTTTCTGAATTTTTATATTTCCAAAATTCTATACATCTTGTGCAGATGGACAAGACCATAGAATATGAGTTGGAGTTTCATTCGATCTTTGACAAATGGGAAAAAGTGGATCTGCAGTGACCTTCCTCTTGAACAGGTTCTGTTTTGTAGGTAATGCATCATTACAAGCTCTCCAAATAAACACTTTAACATAATTCTTTGTTTGCAAATTCCATACCAATTTCCACAGTTTGCTTTGATCCTCTATTGATGAGCACTCCCTCATACTACATCTTTGTTGTTGATTATGCAGGTGGTATGCACTTCTGACTGAAAAGTCCCCATTTGATGTGCCTTTCCACACTATCTTATCCTCAGTAGAACACTGTGAGACAGGTATATTCAAAATTTGTTTAACCTCTTCCTGACAAATGGTATTTTTGAGCAATTGTATATTCCACCATCCACTGGACTGATCTATCAAAACTGCCACATTTACATTTTCTGGTAAAGCTTGTATTGGTGATTGAATATTGCTCAGTCCAGATCTTGGGATCCACTTATCTTTCCACACATTAATATGTTCCCCATTTTCCACTCTCCACATAGTTCCTTCCTTTACTAGATCAATAGCTGAATGTATGCTCCTCCAAGCAAAAGAGGGTCTTGAACCTATCTTGGCTCGTAAAATTGAGGAGTTGGGAAATAAATGGCTTTCAAAATCCTAGCTGCCAGAGATGATGGAGACTTAATAATTCTCCAAACTTGTTTCGTTAGAAGAGCTAAGTTGAAACTAACCAGATTTCTGAAACCCATTCCCCCATCTGTTTTGCTCAGGCACAAACTACTCCAATTTTTCTAATGAATCTTCATCTAGTTCTCTTGAGCTCCCTACCAGAAATTTGCCATTAAAGCATTGAGCTTGTTACACAAAGTTTTTGGTAAAGAGAACACACTCATGCTATATGTTGGGATAGCTTGAACAACTGCCTTGATCAAAATCTCTTTGCCAGCCTGTGAAAGAAACTTGTTTTTCCAGTTTTCTAATCTTCTGTTGACCCTTTCCACTATACCATGAAATTCCCTTACTTTCGATCTTCCAATTAGGGATGGAAAACTCAAGTATTTTTTCAGGTTAGAAGAAGCTCTTAAACCTACTATTGTCATGATATAGTCTCTTGTAATTTGCTTGGTGTTTTTGCTGAAGAACAATGAGGTTTTCTCTCTATTTAATAGTTGTCCAGATGCCTGCTCATAACCATGGAGGATTTGATTTATTACAGCCCATTCTTGCATAGAAGCCTTGCAAAACAATAAACTATCATCAGTAAAGAAAACATGGTTCATTTTAATATTTCCTCTAGCTATTGGTACTCCTGAAATAAGCCCCATCTATTCAGTTTGGTATAACTTAGCTGTCAAAGCCTTAGCACAGATAATAAAAAGAAAAGGGGATAAAGGACAGGCTTGTCTTAACCCTCTAGAGGGTTTAAACACTTCCCGAGCCACTCCATTGATTAAAACTAAGAAAGTAGAAGAAGAAATATATCTTTGAATCAAATTAGTCCATTTTGTATTAAACCCCATCTTGAGCATTGCCTCCTTAAGAAAACACCACTCAACTCTTTCATAAGCCTTGTTCATATCTAGTTTCAATGCCATATAACCAGTTTGTCCATGCAATTTTGTCTTCATTGTGTGAAGAGTCTCATATGATGCCAATATGTTGTCTGTAATTAACCTTCCTAGGACAAAAGCACACTGGTTTTGAGAGATAATAGCAAGCAAAATATCCTTCATACGATTGGCCAACGTCTTTGTAATAATCTTGTAAAACACATTACATAGGCTTATGGGTCTATATTCTGTGATACTCTTTGGACTATTATGCTTAGGAATCATCACTAAGTGTGGTTTATGCTAGACATATCTTGCTCGGAATTCAAACAAGCTAAGATTGCCTCACATACCTCATCCCCCACCACTGGCCAAAAGCTTTGATAAAAACAAGCATTATAGCCATCCGAACCAGGAGCCTTCTAGGGACCCATTTGAAAAATAGCCTCTTGTATTTCGTCTTTGCTGAAAGGTAATAGCAATCTGTCATTCATTTGTTGGGTGACTCTTGTTCCTGTTGCACTAAGAAAATTGTAAATGTTGGTAGGCATTGAGGATGTGAACAATTCTTTATAGAACTCAGTAAATGCCTTCCCAATTTGGTTAGATTCTGTTATACAAACACCATTGCCATCCATAACTTGCTCAATTGTATTTCTCTTCTTCTTTTGACTTGCACACAGATGGTAATATCTTGTATTTCGATCCCCATGTTGAAGCCATGTCACCTTGGCTCTTTGTTTCCATTTCAAGTGGTCTCTCTCCAGCATCTCATTTCTTTCTTGTTGAAGTTGTTTTGTCTGTTGAATTGTATTTGCAGTAAGAAATTGTTGCATTTGTTGCAGCCTATGGGTCTTCTGCAGTAAAATTTAATTTGCTTCATAATCTTTTTTACCGCTCCACCACCTTAACTCTCTCGCATACACCTTTCTAACTTATCTTTTATTTTTGCATGTCACAAGAATTGCCTCTTCCACTCTGCCATGCCTTTTTAATCACATTTTCACATTCAAGAAAGATGGACCAACTGTCTTCATATCTTCTCACTTGTGAGATTCTGTTTATCTTGTTATTTTTTTGACCAATTGACATAATGATAGGACTATGGTCTGAGGTAGAATTAGCTAACACTTGCACCTCTCTACCACCAAATGTTGCACACCATTTAGCAGTTGCAGTTGCTCTATGCAGCCTTTCTTTAGTAAAGGTTTGATGTAACACCCCGTATTTCAGTGTATTTTTACTGAAGGATTATTTTTGATTGTTCAAAAATTTATCCTCTTATTTTAAAATTGGTTGAATTTTTAGTAAGTTTATTTCTATGATTTTAATTTGGTGAAAATTAATTTTATGTGCTTTCTAAATATTTATTTATTGTTATGCATTTAAATTGCTTTTAATATTTAAATTAATTACCGTGGGATTTAATTATTTCAATTTGACTTTACCATTACGTTTAAATTATTTTATTTAACTTGTGGTTTTAAAATCGTCTCCGTTGGATCTTTTTGTGACCCAAGTTATGAGGATTGGACCTCATTTCTTTTCCTCCATTTTTTCTTTCCTTCCTTTTTCTTTTCTTTCTTTTCTTTTTTTTTCCTCATTTCCTCTCCTCTCCCGCGCGACCTCTCTCTCTCCTCTCCTCCGCCCGTTTCCTTCGTCTCCTCCCAGCGCCGCCGTCGCGCCGCCGTGCGCGACACCGCCCAGCCGACCAGCTCCCCCTCCCTCCGGCGACCTCACCTCCCAAACCTCAGCCCCTACCTCGCCGCCGGTAGCCCACACGCCCCCCACGAAGCCGCGGGCCACCTTCACGCCAGCGCCGCCGTGAGCCGGCGGTGGCCCTCACCGCCCAGCCCATTAGCTTCCCCAGCCGCCGGCGACCTCACCCCACCAATCTCACCTCCATCCGTGCCGCCGTTAACCACCAGTAGCTCTTCGAAGCCGCGGCACTCCTTCCGCCGTAGCGCCGCCGTCGCACCACCATTGGCCACCATCTTCCTACCACTTCATCCCCGACCTCTTGGCAACCCATTGGACCCAACCCCACCTCCGATCCGTCACCGGTGAAGCTCCACCAACTACATTTCCGATTTGGGCATTTTGGTCTTCTACCGCCCATTCCGCCGCCACCCACGGCAAACCACCGCCACCATTGGCTTCACCGACCTCCCTAGGCCCTACCCTATCAATCTTGGGTCTTCGTTTGTCCTCGTTGAAAAGTTGGTAATTGTGACCCGCGGCCACAGTGTATTTTACACTGTGGTGTTGCTCAGAAATCACCACTTGCAACTTCGAGATCCTCCGGAAATTATTATATTGCACTGTAAGTATTTTCCTTAAAGAACTTTCGTGATTTAAATATATTTTTGCACTAACGCATATTATCTGTGAATTGGCTTGTTTTGCCGGACTGAGTCCGAGGAGTTTCGGGGGTTGGATGGATTGTGGACGGAGTTGTGTTTGTTTGCATTGTGAATTGTGGTTGTTGGTTATGACTTGTTCACGTACATCGCATATTGCATGCATGATCATGTTTGTAAAGAAAACTGGGTTTTCGTGTATTGCATACATGTTTATGTATTTATTGGATTTGGATTTTCATGTGAGTAAAAGGAAAAGAGACTGTAGGGATGGTGGTAAGCAGGGATGGTGGTTGTGTCCCGCCTGTGATTCCCGCCTACAGTGCTCTGTTAAGTATTTATTGTGTGTAAAGGAACTGTAGGGATGGTGGTAAGCAGGGATGGTGGTAGAGTCCCGCCTGTGATTCCCGCCTACGGTGCACGCGTTAGGGATGGTGGTAAGCAGGGATGGTGGTTGTGTCCCGCCTGTGATTCCCGCCTACGGTGCACGCGGTAGGGATGGTGGTAAGCAGGGACGGTGGTAGAGTCCCGCCTGCGATTCCCGCCTACAGTGTCCGATAACTGGATTGTTTGTGTGAATCATTTTATGGGAAAATGTGTTACGGATATTTTGGGCCAAAATGGGATTTTTGGCGTGTGTTGGAAATAATCATTTTTCTGAGAAAAAATGGTATTTTATGGTTAACTGTATTTTGCTATATTGTTGGTTGCATTAATGTATTTTTATCCCGAGAGTTGTTTGGTTTATACTTACCTGTGGTACCATTTTATGGTATCGCAGATTTTGATGCAGATGGTGATGACGAGCCTTAGCTTGGCTCCGTTGGAGGAGTGATCTGGGATTGCTCCTGTTTAGTGAGTTATGTGTTTTTATCAGTTTATGTATTCACCTTTTGTATTATATTTGGGATGACTGTATAATTTTTTAAAGATAAATTGTTTTAAATATTTGTATTTAAATTCTGGTACTTAGTTGACTATCCGCTGCGTTATTATATTTGTACACTGTTGCATGTACACACACTGGCACTTCGTTGGGATGTGTGACCGTGTTGTCACCATCCTGGCGTCTCAATCCTTGTGTATTTATATAAGGGGGATTGGGGGCGCCACAGGTGGTATCAGAGCAGTTCGGCTCTGGGTAAAACCACATGTCCCATAGGTGTAGTACCAGAAAATTTTAAAATTTTGATTTGAAATTATTTTGTTGGGAGTACATTATTTTAATTTATTTATTTTAATTGTACGTTAATTGTTTGTTATTTATCTTATTTTTGTTATTTTTGTTTATTTAGTTATTTTATTATATGGCAGGCAATTTTACTTGTTTCAATTATTTTCTTGTGTACTATTTCATTTGTTTTATTCCTTTTATCTTATGATATTTTATTTTGTTGGTTTTATTTTATTTTATTTTATGTGATATGGTTGTATTTTAATTTATTTTACTATAATTATATTTTTTTAGTTTGTTTTAAACTGATAGTGGGGTTAAGGGTTACGCTATGGCAGGAAAATGGTACGACCAAGAAGGCAAGCTAATGAGCCCGAGGATGAATTACCGAGGGGTGATGGAAATTATGCCATGGCGAGGGCGTTGAATAGGATGACGGAGTTTCTTCAGCAGAATTTTCGTCCACAGCAAGGAGAGCAGTTCAGGGCGATGCAGGCCGGGTGCACCTATGAGCGCTTCTTAGCGCATAGGACCCCTGCTTTTTCTGGTGAAGAGGATCCATTACGGGCTAGAAGGTGGATTCAAGATCTGGAAAGAACGTTTGAAGTCTGTGGATGCACTGAGGCCCAGAGGGTATTATATGGGAGCTATATGCTGCAAGGTGAAGCGGCGAATTGGTGGGAGACCAAGCGGTCACTTTTAGAGATGGAGTTGGGATCCTTGGCTGCTGTGTCTTGGCAGCGTTTTAAGAAAGAATTTGATGATCGATTCTTTCCTGTTTCGGTGAGACGGCAATTGACTCGGGATTTCAATAATTTGGTTCAAGGAGACATGACTGTCGAGCAGTATGCAAGGAAATTTATGGAGCTTGGGAGGTTTGCTCCTCACCTCATTGCTACGGAAGAGATGCGGGCTGAACGTTTCCAAGAAGGATTGCGCCCTCAAATCCGCAGGCAGGTCGCATGCTTGGAAATCCAGAACTTTCAGAGGTTGGTCAATGTGGCCTCAATTGCTGAGCGAGAGCGAGGTGCTGTGGTAGGTTCCCCTCCGGGTAAGAAGCGACTGAACGTTGATGGTGAAGGGAGCAGCTCCGGGTCGCCACAGAAGTTTGTGCAAAGGATCGGGGCCAGAGCGCAGGCAGCTTCCGGTATACGTATTGGGGGTCGAGCTCCAGTTTGTGGTAGATGTAATAGAGCCCACGAGGGCGAGTGTCGTCAGGGTTGGAACCAGTGCTTTGAGTGTGGTCAGACAGGACACTTTGCTCGTGAGTGCCCTAATTGGACCCAAGGGAATCAGGGTGGTCATCGCGGTGGTAGGACTAATCAGAGGCAACTAGTTCAGGCTCGGGTGTATGCAGTGACTCCTGGTAGTGCTGGCGACGAGATTCCAGGGACTCAGGACGCTGGAGTTACGGCAGGTATGGGTCTAATCTTACCTTTCGTAATGGATGCCATGTGTGGTTTATTCTTGGATTTTGGAAAGTTATGCAAGTTGTATCCATGCCCGTTGGGTGTTGGAGGTTGTGTGATTTTCTTAAGAGTGTTCTGGTTGTACTTGGTATCCTGCCTTAGAGTGATGGTTGGCCCTACAAATTTCGAGGACGAAATTTTATTTTAAGGGGGGGAGGATGTAACACCCCGTATTTCAGTGTATTTTTACTGAAGGATTATTTTTGATTGTTCAAAAATTTATCCTCTTATTTTAAAATTGGTTGAATTTTTAGTAAGTTTATTTCTATGATTTTAATTTGGTGAAAATTAATTTTATGTGCTTTCTAAATATTTATTTATTGTTATGCATTTAAATTGCTTTTAATATTTAAATTAATTACCGTGGGATTTAATTATTTCAATTTGACTTTACCATTACGTTTAAATTATTTTATTTAACTTGTGGTTTTAAAATCGTCTCCGTTGGATCTTTTTGTGACCCAAGTTATGAGGATTGGACCTCATTTCTTTTCCTCCATTTTTTCTTTCCTTCCTTTTTCTTTTCTTTCTTTTCTTTTTTTTTCCTCATTTCCTCTCCTCTCCCGCGCGACCTCTCTCTCTCCTCTCCTCCGCCCGTTTCCTTCGTCTCCTCCCAGCGCCGCCGTCGCGCCGCCGTGCGCGACACCGCCCAGCCGACCAGCTCCCCCTCCCTCCGGCGACCTCACCTCCCAAACCTCAGCCCCTACCTCGCCGCCGGTAGCCCACACGCCCCCCACGAAGCCGCGGGCCACCTTCACGCCAGCGCCGCCGTGAGCCGGCGGTGGCCCTCACCGCCCAGCCCATTAGCTTCCCCAGCCGCCGGCGACCTCACCCCACCAATCTCACCTCCATCCGTGCCGCCGTTAACCACCAGTAGCTCTTCGAAGCCGCGGCACTCCTTCCGCCGTAGCGCCGCCGTCGCACCACCATTGGCCACCATCTTCCTACCACTTCATCCCCGACCTCTTGGCAACCCATTGGACCCAACCCCACCTCCGATCCGTCACCGGTGAAGCTCCACCAACTACATTTCCGATTTGGGCATTTTGGTCTTCTACCGCCCATTCCGCCGCCACCCACGGCAAACCACCGCCACCATTGGCTTCACCGACCTCCCTAGGCCCTACCCTATCAATCTTGGGTCTTCGTTTGTCCTCGTTGAAAAGTTGGTAATTGTGACCCGCGGCCACAGTGTATTTTACACTGTGGTGTTGCTCAGAAATCACCACTTGCAACTTCGAGATCCTCCGGAAATTATTATATTGCACTGTAAGTATTTTCCTTAAAGAACTTTCGTGATTTAAATATATTTTTGCACTAACGCATATTATCTGTGAATTGGCTTGTTTTGCCGGACTGAGTCCGAGGAGTTTCGGGGGTTGGATGGATTGTGGACGGAGTTGTGTTTGTTTGCATTGTGAATTGTGGTTGTTGGTTATGACTTGTTCACGTACATCGCATATTGCATGCATGATCATGTTTGTAAAGAAAACTGGGTTTTCGTGTATTGCATACATGTTTATGTATTTATTGGATTTGGATTTTCATGTGAGTAAAAGGAAAAGAGACTGTAGGGATGGTGGTAAGCAGGGATGGTGGTTGTGTCCCGCCTGTGATTCCCGCCTACAGTGCTCTGTTAAGTATTTATTGTGTGTAAAGGAACTGTAGGGATGGTGGTAAGCAGGGATGGTGGTAGAGTCCCGCCTGTGATTCCCGCCTACGGTGCACGCGTTAGGGATGGTGGTAAGCAGGGATGGTGGTTGTGTCCCGCCTGTGATTCCCGCCTACGGTGCACGCGGTAGGGATGGTGGTAAGCAGGGACGGTGGTAGAGTCCCGCCTGCGATTCCCGCCTACAGTGTCCGATAACTGGATTGTTTGTGTGAATCATTTTATGGGAAAATGTGTTACGGATATTTTGGGCCAAAATGGGATTTTTGGCGTGTGTTGGAAATAATCATTTTTCTGAGAAAAAATGGTATTTTATGGTTAACTGTATTTTGCTATATTGTTGGTTGCATTAATGTATTTTTATCCCGAGAGTTGTTTGGTTTATACTTACCTGTGGTACCATTTTATGGTATCGCAGATTTTGATGCAGATGGTGATGACGAGCCTTAGCTTGGCTCCGTTGGAGGAGTGATCTGGGATTGCTCCTGTTTAGTGAGTTATGTGTTTTTATCAGTTTATGTATTCACCTTTTGTATTATATTTGGGATGACTGTATAATTTTTTAAAGATAAATTGTTTTAAATATTTGTATTTAAATTCTGGTACTTAGTTGACTATCCGCTGCGTTATTATATTTGTACACTGTTGCATGTACACACACTGGCACTTCGTTGGGATGTGTGACCGTGTTGTCACCATCCTGGCGTCTCAATCCTTGTGTATTTATATAAGGGGGATTGGGGGCGCCACATTTGATCTGATCTATTATTAGTCCATGTATACTTACCTTTTGTCGAGCCTAGATCAGTAAGCATACAATCTTGCAACACTGTTCTAAAAGCCTCCATCTATTTTTTATCTCTTCTTGCCCCTCCAAACTTTTCACCTTGAAAGAGGATTTCATTAAAAGCTCCTATGCAAAGCCATCTTTTTCAGGATGGCCATAGAAGCATGTTAGCATGCAAGAGAAGTCCTTTTCATCAACCCAGGAATTGATATGTCTTTGAGTGTAATTTTAAATCTTGAGTTTTATATCCTCCTCCCAAAACAAAGCCAAACCACCACTTTTGCCTATCCCTTCAACTAAGAAAACATTCTTAAAACCCAACTTGATTCTGACAACCTCTAACTTATTTTTATGCATCTTAGTTTCCATGAGAAACAAGATGCTAGGCTTATGGGCCTTAACCATAAGGCTAAGGTCCCAAACTGTCCGAGGGTTGCCAAGCCCTCGGCACTTCCAACTTAGAAGCCTCATTGATCCTGGCGGGGCTGATTAACAGCCTCCACCGATTCATTAACTACAGCTGTCAAAGCTGGTTTTTTGCCCCTAGCCTCTTGATTAGTTTCCAAGGCAAAAATAGTGTTCTCACTTTCTTTTTTTCTTTTCCTTGTAGCATAAGGAGTCATAGTCCCCATTTCACTGTTAATCTGTCCCCTAGCCCTCCTTTCCATTTATTAACAATCACCTCAGCCAACTGACATGAATTTCTAGGATTACTTAGAGTCATTTTTGAAATAGACGTGGTCTCCAACTGGCTAGATGTCAAGTCTAGTGTGAATTCCATAACAAATTTGTTCATCAGATTATTTTCCATCTCCAGAGCTAGCTTAGGTGCATCATGCTGTGGTTGAAGTTCTGTTATGCTTTCTTGTATATCTTCATTTGCTGTTGTCTGCATCTCAAACTTCTCACCATCCTTATCAATAGTTGCCCTAGACAGTGTCAACATCTGTTCCCCTTTATCCTTCTCTTCAGACCTGGATTGATTACCACTAATAAGTTGTCTGCTTGAGCAGCTACCATAACTTGAACTGGTTCCAGAATTAGTTGGACTTGTTCCAGAATTAGTAGCCCTGAGCCATACTCCATATTGATTAGTACCAGACATCTTGGATGTATCTCTTTGAATATTTTGACCTGCATAACCACTCGAGTCATACTTAATTACACCACACGTGAAATAGAACTTAGGAATTTTTTCATATTTAAACTGCACATAACCCTTATGACCAAGCAAGTCCATCAGTTTCCCTCTTGCCAAAGGCCTCATTAAGTCCACTTCAACTAGAACCCTTAACCATCTTCCCCAACAATTCTCATTTAAATCAGAATCCACCTTTAAAATAGTACCTATTGAAGATCCAATTCTGCTTCCAACTTCTTTGTTCATGCATCCCAAATGTAAATTGTGTAATTGGACCCATAGATTAGTATGAGTGAATGATAGTTCAGTAGGTGGTGTATAGCCATCAAATTTCCTCAAACAAAGTAGGTTCATATCAAACATCCATGGCTGACCTTCCCATATTCTATTTAAGTCAGTTTCAGATTGGAATTCAAAAATATACAAATTCTCGCCCACTTCTATGATCTTAATATTGTATAGAATTTCCATATCTTACTCATAGTATTCTTGAAGACCTCTCGATTAATTTTCTTATCTTCTATGAGTTTCCCCACGATACACAGCTTACCTCTTTACATGGTATCCTTGATATCATTTCCTGTTATAACAATTTCATCATTTTCTTCCTTTATCAATGAAATTTTATTCCATAACTCAGCTAATTCCTCAGTCATCTTGAAACCATCTCTGTTGGTCAGTTTGAGTATGTAACTTAAGACTCAAACACTGCATCTCTGATCTCAAACTTTGCCCTAGGCAAAAAAACCTTCCACCAGGGTGAAGGATTTTCCTCCTCCTCACTAGAAAGCACTAAAGTCGAGAGGAAACCGAAAAAGCATCTATTTTTTTTCTTAGTACTCAAGTTTGTTGCGTCAAGGAAATATTATCCTCTAGCAAGTACAACACATTCTACTGGATAGGATGGGTGGTCATTTCGACTGCCCATCTTCTTTTTCTTTTTCTCAAATCGGTTGCGTTAGGAACCTTATCCATGGCACCCTTACACCATTGGATAGGCCAGGCCGACATTTTTGCAGCCTGTGGCGCCCCCAATCCCCCTTATAAAAATACACAGGGATTGAGACACCAGGATGGTGACAACACGGTCACACATCCCAACGAAGTGCCAGTGTGTGTACATGCAACAGTGTACAAATAAAATAACGCAGCGGATAGTCAACTAAGTACCAGAATTTATTTACAATCAAACATCAGTAAAGATTTAAATAGCAGTTATACAGTCATCCATAAAATAATTTACAATAGTTTTTTAGATAAACAAACGAGTGATCCCAGATCACTCCTCAGGCTCGCCCTCCTCCTCCTCATCAGCATCAAAATCTGCGTTACCACAAAATGGTATCGCAGGTAAGTATAACCCAAAACAACAACGTAATATAAAATGCATTAAATGCAACTAACATGCATGCACATGAAAAATATGCATTTTCCACAAAACATCATTTTTCCCGAAAATGATAATTTTCCAACACACACCAAAATCCCATTTTGGTCCAAATTATCCGTAAAACATTTTCCCAGAAAATGATTTACCCAAAATTCAACTCGCACTATTTTCCCAGAAAATAGTGCATTAATTCCCAATGCACCATGCATTATTTCCATATGCACCATGGCCTCCCCTATGGACCATCCGCACGTCCTGGCTTCGCAGCGGTGCTCAGTTCCGCGCCCAGCGCGTACATGGCCAAGCACCCACACTACGCAACGAGCGATGCCCAGTTCCGCGCCCAGCGCGTACGTGGCCAGACATCCTCTAGTCCCCGCCAGCAGAAGGACCACGGAGTCGGCACGAGACCATCTCGTCCGATCCCATTGTCGCCCGGCGACAATTCAGGGGACGTTACTCAGTATATTCCGCTCCCGAATAACCAGATGAGCTCCACCGAGTTAATGCCCCATCTCGACTTGGGGTCGTGATACACACGCACCAAAAATATTAACACATAAAATCATAGCTTTTTAAATCACATGAACATGAATGCAATACACGAAAACCCAGTTTTCTTTTACAAACATGATCATGCATGAAATAATGAAATGCACATGTACCAACACAATATCTAAACCAACAATGACCAATCCAATCAAATCCAACCAACCCATCAACAACCAATATCCAATTCAACCAAATCAACCAAACAACTCTAATCACAAATCCATCCGACCCCTGAACTCCTCGGACTCAGTCCGGCATGCCAAAAACACAGTGAAATGGGTTAGTGCAAAAATACATTTAAATTACGAAAGTTCTTTGGAGAAATACTTACAGTGCAATATAATAATTTTCCGAGGATCACGAAGTTGAAAAATGCGACGTTTGAGCAACACCACAGTGTAAAATACACTGTGGCCGTGGGTCACAAATACCAACTTTTCAACGAGGACAAACGAAGACCCAAGATTGATAGGGTAGGGCCTAGGGAGGTCGGTGAAGCTAGTGGTGGTGGTGGTTTGCCGTGGGTGGCGGCGCAAGGGGTGGTTTTAGGCCAAAAATGTGCAAATCGGAGATGGACTTGGTGGGGCTTCACCGGTGACGGATCGGAGCTGGGGTTGGGTCCAATGGGTTGCCAAGAGGCCGGGGATGAAGTGGTAGGAAGATGGTGGCCAATGGCGGTGCGACGGCGGCGCAATGGCGGAAAGTGTGCCGCGGCTTCGTGGGTTTCGTGGGCTTCGTGGGGGCTACCGGCGGCACGAACGGAGGTGATATTGGTGGGGTAGGACGGCCAGCGGCTGGGGAATCTAGTGGGCTGGGCGGTGTCGACCACCGCTGACGGACGGCGGCGCTGCTGGTGGGGAAGAAACGGACGTGGGGAGAGAGAGAAGGAGAGAGAAATCGTGCGCACGGGGAGAAAAAAATAAGGAAGAAGAAAAAGAAAAGAAAGAAAAGAAAAGAAGAAAAGAAAAAGAAAAGGAAAAGAAAAAATAGAGGGAAAAGAAATGAGGTCCAATCCTCATAACTTGGGTCACAAAAATGATCCAACGGAAACGATTTCAAAACCTCAAGTTAAATAAAATAATTTAAACGTAATGGTAAAGTCAAATCGAAATAATTAAATCCCACGGTAATTAATTTAAATATTAAAAGCAATTTAAATGCATAACAATAAATAAATATTAAGAAAGCACATAAAAATAATTTTCACCAAATTAAAATCATAGAAATAAACTCACTAAAAATCCAACCAATTTAAAATAAGAGAATAAATTTTAATTACATAAAAATAATTCCTTCAGTAAAAATACACTAAAATACGGGGTGTTACATCCTCCCCCCCTTAAAAAAATTTCGTCCACGAAATTGGCAAGGTCAAATATTGCACCAAGACAAGATTAAGATTCAACCAAGAGAATACTTAGAACATACCGTCAAAATCAATCAAACAAGTATGGATATTACTCCCTCATGTCGGCCTCTCTTTCCCAAGAGAAATCTTGAGCCAACGGATCACCCCATGCCACTTTCACCATAGGTATTACCTTGGACCTTAACTCTTGCTCTTTCCAATCCACGATCTGGGTTGGGGCAACTTCATAAGTAAGGTTGGGCCGCAGTTGAATGCGTTCGGGATCCACAAAACGTGGCTCTTGCTGTCCAAAACTCTTCCTCAATGAGGACACATGAAACACATCATGAACATCTCCAAAATAATCTGGCAAGGCAACTCTATAAGCAACAAGTCCAACCTTCTCTACGATCTGAAAAGGGCCAATATATCTTGGACTAAGCTTTCCTTTCTTACCAAAGCTCTTAACGCCTTTCATAGGAGAGACTTTAAGATAAACCCAATCTCATTCTTCAAAGGATAAGTCTCTTCTTCTTGTATCTGCGTAACTTTTCTGGCGACTTTGCGCTTCAGCCATCTTCTTCCTGATAAACTGAACTTGATCCTTCATTTCTTGAATTAACTCGAGCCCAAGTAATTTGTTCTCGCCAACTTCATCCCAACATAAAGGCGATCTGCACTTCCGTCCATATAAAGCTTCATACGGGGCCATCTGAATGGAGGAATGAAAACTGTTATTATAAGAGAACTCAATAAGCGGTAAGTGATTCTCCCAACTTCCCTGGAATTCCATGACACAAGACCGCAACATATCCTCTAGAGTCTGAATAGTACACTCTGATTGGCCGTCCGTTTGGGGGTGATACGCCGAACTAAACTTCAATTTAGTGCCTAATGCCGCTTGCAAACTCTTCCAGAGATGGGACGTGAATCGCGAGTCCCGATCTGACACAATACTCTTGGGTATTCCATGCAAATGCACTATCTCCTTGACATATAACCGAGTCAACTTACCCAACGAGTCAGTATTATTAACAGGCAAGAAATGGGCACTCTTGGTCAACCGATCCACAATCACCCAAATGGAGTTCTTCCCACTAGGAGTCCTCGGCAACCCTACCACAAAATCCATAGAAATATCATCCCACTTCAATTCCGGAATAGGGAGAGGTTGGAGTCTACCAGCAGGTCTCTGATGTTCAGCCTTCACCTGTCGGCATGTGTCACATTTCTCAATAAACAGGGCGATGTCCGACTTCATTCCTTCCCACCAGAAATTCTTCTTTAAATCCCTATACATCTTTGTGCTTCCTGGATGAACCGAATAAGGAGCTGCATGAGCTTCTGCTAAAATTCGCTCTTTAAATTCAGAATCTCGGGGAATCACTCTACGATCCTGAAACCTAAGAATGCCATCCTTATCCAAGCTGTAATGCAAGGGTCCTCTAGACTTTCTGACTCTTTTCCTGATAGCCAACAGATTAGGGTCCTTTCTTTGAAGAGTCTTTAATTCATCAAAATCCACTACTCGGACATCCAAGACTGAAGATAATAATTCTTCTTGCTGTGAACTCTCGATAAGAAGTCTCCTCATTCCACAAAGGAGAGAGTCCACATCTGAAGATTCCGCTTCATCCACTTGTTGTGACTTCCTACTCAAGGCATCAGCGACTAAATTTGCCTTTCCTGGATGATACTTGATTTCACACTGATAGTCGCTAATTAGCTCTAACCACCGTCTCTGCCTCATGTTTAGATTCTTCTGAGTAAACAGATGCTTCAAGCTCTTGTGATCAGTATAAACTTCACAGGCTTCGCCATACAGATAATGCCGCCAGATCTTAAGCGCAAAAACTATTGCCGCCAACTCCAAATCATGCGTGGGATAATTCCTTTCATGAATCTTCAGCTGACGAGATGCATAAGCAACAACCCGTCCCTCTTGCATAAGAACGCATCCCAACCCGAATTTGGATGCATCACTGAAAATCACAAATGGCTTGTGTGGCTCCGGAAGTGCCAAAATAGGTGCCGTTGTCAATCTTCTCTTCAACTCTTGAAAACTTCTCTCACATTTGTCAGACCATACAAACTCAGTATTCTTCCTAGTCAAGGCAGTGAGAGGTCCTGATAGCCGAGAAAAACCTTCCACAAATCTTCGATAGTAACCGGCAAGTCCCAAGAAACTTCGTATCTCACGAACTGTCGAAGGGCGAGGCCACGACAAAACAGCTTCTACTTTACTAGGATCTACAGCCACCCCTTCTTGAGAAATCACATGTCCAAGAAACTTAACTTCTTCTAACCAGAATTCACACTTGCTCAACTTAGCGTACAATTGATGTTCTCTTAATTTCCCAAGTGTCAGACGAAGGTGACAAGCATGCTCTTCCAAATCTCGAGAATAAATCAAAATGTCGTCGAGAAACACCACCACAAAAGAATCCAAGAAAGGCCGAAACACCCTATTCATTAAATCCATAAAAGCAGCAGGGGCATTAGCTAACCCAAAAGACATCACCTTAAATTCATAATGCCCATACCTCGTCCTGAAAGCAATCTTGGGCACGTCCTTATCTCTTATTCTCAACTGATAGTACCCTGACCTCAAATCAATCTTCGAAAAGATAGCCGCTCCCTGAAGTTGGTCAAACAAATCATCAATTCTTGGTAGAGGATACTTGTTCTTAATAGTCACTTTGTTAAGCTCCCGATAATCTATACACATTCTGAGAGTACCATCTTTCTTCTTGACAAACAACACGGGTGCTCCCCACGGTGAAGTACTAGGCTGAATAAATCCCTTGTCGACCAGTTCTTGCAATTGAGTCTTCAACTCTCTTAATTCAGCCGGTGCCATGCGATAAGGTGCTTTATGCACAGGAGCCGCACCAGGTTCCAAATCAATAACAAATTCCATATCGCGAACGGGAGGCAATCCGGGCAAATCATCTACAAACACATCAGGAAACTCGCCCACAACTGGAATATCTACTAACGACTTCTTCTCAGATGGCGTAGACTCAACTTGGACCAAAAAAGCATCTGCTCCACGAGCTATATCTCTCCTAGCTTGAATTGCTGATATAATTGTTGGTTTTGCCTTCAACTTACTTCCCGCGAATTCCACATAATCATCATCCGAGAGTTGAAAACCAATTACCCGACTTCTACAATCAATATTTGCTGAATATCGATATAGCCAGTCCATTCCCAAAATTATATCAAATCCCAGCAACTTGAATACAATCAAATCTGCATCCAGTGTCCTCCCTCCAAAATCCAAAGGACAGCCTAAAGCAACTTTAGAGCACCACACCATCTCACCATTTGGAAGTGCCACTACTAGAGATTGCGATAAAGGCTCCGTGACCAGATTACACATCCGTGCAAAAGTGGCAGACACAAAAGATCGAGACGCCCCAGAATCAAACAAAGTACATGCATAGAAATCATATAGGCGAACTCTACCTGAAGCAAACACATCCACCAGACAATTCCAAATAATCCAACCATATCAAATATTAAATCAAATTAAAATAATTAAATGCATACCAGTAATAACCCCAGCATCGTGGGTCTCTGGAGCTCCGTAATCCACATCACCAGGGGTCACTGCATAAACCCGAGCTTGTACCAACTGTCTCTGGTTGTCCCTTCCACCTCGTCGACCTCCTCGCGCTCCTCGCGCTCCTTGCCCTCCTTGAACTTGACCAGGACACTCCCGAGCAAAGTGACCCGGCTGGCCACATCTAAAACACTGAATTCCTCTCTGGCCGCACTCTCCCTCATGGGCACTATTGCACCTGTTACAAACTGGAGCTCGACCTCCAGCACGAACACCGGTGGTCGTCTGCGGACGGGCACTAGTCCTTTGCACGAACTTATGAGGCGACCCAGAACTACTCCATTCGCCAACGTAACTCCGCCTTTTCTGACCCGGAGGGGAACCTGCTCCAAAACTGTTTTCCCGTTCTGCAATGCTGGCTAAATCCACTAACTCTTGAAAGTCCTTAATCCGAAGGCAGGCCACTTGTTTACGTACCTCATGGCGCAAACCCTCCAGGAAGCGCTCGACCCGCAACTCCTCCGTAGTAATGAGGTGAGGAGCGAACCGTCCAAGCTCCATAAATTTTCTTGCATATTGCTCCACAGTCATGCCACCTTGGACCAAATTATTGAACTCCCGAGCCTTTTGCCTTCTCACTGAAGCAGGAAAGAACCGGTCATCGAACTCTTTCTTGAAACGCTGCCAAGACACAGCAGCCAAGGAACCCAACTCCATTTCTAATAATGTCCGCTTGGTCTCCCACCAATTTGCCGCTTCACCTTGCAGCATATAACTTCCATATAATACCATCTGAGCCTCCGTGCATCCACAAACTTCAAATGTTCTTTCCAAATCTTGAATCCACCTCCTAGCTCGCATTGGGTCCTCCTCCCCAGTGAAAGCAGGGGTCCTATGCGTTAGGAAGCGCTCATAGGGACACCCCACTTGGGCTCCTCTACTTGAATCTCCCTGCGGCGGTCGGAAATTCTGTTGAAGAAATTCTGTCATTCTATTTAATGCTCTTGCCATAGCATAATTTCCATCACCTCTAGGTAACTCATCTTCAGGCACCTCAGCTTGCCTTCTTGGTCTCACCATAATCCTGTCATAGAACATTCTCCAACCCCGCTTAAATCCAGATAATTTATACTCAACCAAAAATAAACAATAATTAAAGAGATAAATAAAATAATTCAAATAACATCAATTAACATAAAATGACATAGCAACAAACTCATAATATAAAATAAATAACTTAACTTACATCACTTTTAAAAAAAATTTTATTATTTTAAAATAATAATAAAAATAATTTTCTGGTACTATCCTAAGGGACATGTGGTTTTACCCAGAGCCGAACTGCTCTGATACCACATGTGGCGCCCCCAATCCCCCTTATAAAAATACACAGGGATTGAGACACCAGGATGGTGACAACACGGTCACACATCCCAACGAAGTGCCAGTGTGTGTACATGCAACAGTGTACAAATAAAATAACGCAGCGGATAGTCAACTAAGTACCAGAATTTATTTACAATCAAACATCAGTAAAGATTTAAATAGCAGTTATACAGTCATCCATAAAATAATTTACAATAGTTTTTTAGATAAACAAACGAGTGATCCCAGATCACTCCTCAGGCGGAGCCGTCTCCTCAGGCTCGCCCTCCTCCTCCTCATCAGCATCAAAATCTGCGTTACCACAAAATGGTATCGTAGGTAAGTATAACCCAAAACAACAACGTAATATAAAATGCATTAAATGCAACTAACATGCATGCACATGAAAAATATGCATTTTCCACAAAACATCATTTTCCCCGAAAATGATAATTTTCCAACACACACCAAAATCCCATTTTGGTCTAAATTATCCGTAAAACATTTTCCCAGAAAATGATTTACCCAAAATTCAACTCGCACTATTTTCCCAGAAAATAGTGCATTAATTCCCAATGCACCATGCATTATTTCCATATGCACCATGGCCTCCCCTATGGACCATCCGCACGTCCTGGCTTCGCAGCGGTGCTCAGTCCCGCGCCCAGCGTGTACATGGCCAAGCACCCACACTACGCAACGAGCGATGCCCAGTTCCGCGCCCAGCGCGTACGTGGCCAGACATCCTCTAGTCCCCGCCAGCAGAAGGACCACGGAGTCGGCACGAGACCATCTCGTCCGATCCCATTGTTGCCCGGCGACAATCCAGGAGACGTTACTCAGTATATTCCGCTCCCGAGTAACCAGAGGAGCTCCACCGAGTTAATGCCCCATCTCTGCTTGGGGTCGTGATACACACGCACGAAAAATATTAACACATAAAATCATAGTTTTTTAAATCACATGAACATGAATGCAATACACGAAAACCCAGTTTTCTTTTACAAACATGATCATGCATGAAATAATGAAATGCACATGTACCAACACAATATCTAAACCAACAATGACCAATCCAATCAAATCCAACCAACCCATCAACAACCAATATCCAATTCAACCAAATCAACCAAACAACTCCAATCACAAATCCATCCGACCCCTGAACTCCTCGGACTCAGTCCGGCATGCCAAAAACACAGTGAAATGGGTTAGTGCAAAAATACATTTAAATTACGAAAGTTCTTTGGAGAAATACTTACAGTGCAATATAATAATTTTCCGAGGATCACGAAGTTGAAAAATGCGACGTTTGAGCAACACCACAGTGTAAAATACACTGTGGCCGTGAGTCACAAATACCAACTTTTCAACGAGGACAAACGAAGACCCAAGATTGATAGGGTAGGGCCTAGGGAGGTCGGTGAAGCTAGTGGTGGTGGTGGTTTGCCGTGGGTGGCGGCGCAAGGGGTGATTTTAGGCCAAAAATGTGCAAATCGGAGATGGACTTGGTGGGGCTTCACCGGTGACGGATCGGAGCTGGGGTTGGGTCCAATGGGTTGCCAAGAGGCCGGGGATGAAGTGGTAGGAGGATGGTGGCCAATGGCGGTGCGACGGCGGCGCAACGGCGGAAAGTGTGCCGCGGCTTCGTGGGTTTCGTGGGCTTCGTGGGGGCTACCGGCGGCACGAACGGAGGTGATATTGGTGGGGTAGGACGGCCGGCGGCTGGGGAATCTAGTGGGCTGGGCGGTGTCGACCACCGCTGACGGACGGCGGCGCTGCTGGTGGGGAAGAAACGGACGCGGGGAGAGAGAGAAGGAGAGAGAAATCGTGCGCACGGGGAGAAAAAATAAGGAAGAAGAAAAAGAAAAGAAAGAAAAGAAAAGAAGAAAAGAAAAAGAAAAGGAAAAGAAAAAATAGAGGGAAAAGAAATGAGGTCCAATCCTCATAACTTGGGTCACAAAAATGATCCAACGAAAACGATTTCAAAATCTCAAGTTAAATAAAATAATTTAAACGTAATGGTAAAGTCAAATCGAAATAATTAAATCCCACGGTAATTAATTTAAATATTAAAAGCAATTTAAATGCATAACAATAAATAAATATTAAGAAAGCACATAAAAATAATTTTCACCAAATTAAAATAATAGAAATAAACTCACTAAAAATCCAACCAATTTAAAATAAGAGAATAAATTTTAATTACATAAAAATAATTCCTTCAGTAAAAATACACTAAAATACGGGGTGTTACACAGCCCACCTTCCTTTTTTTAAAAATAAAATCTTTAAAAATAAAATTATCTGTGTATAAATATAAAACTAATAAATTAAAAATGAGCTCTATTTCATTTTGACAAAAGAACATGCATCACCCGTTACTAATTTGAATTACTTGCAATAAAATATAACAAAGATTGTTTTAACTATTATTAGAGGATAATTAATCAAATATAGGTCTATTATAAATTCTAATTTTGGGAGTACTACTTAAACAATAAAATGAGTGATTAACCATCTGGGTATTACAAGCACCATCTAGGAAAATTCGCCACCTCGACAAGCAACCACATGAGAAAAAGTGTTCGTATCTGCGTGAGTACCGCGAAAGGCAAAGTGCTCCCACTCCTGTAAAAGTGCTTGCACCCAATGCGAACATCTTGGGAAAAAAAATGCTCGTGACCTAAGGGAGCACTTTGGGAGACAAAGTGCTTGCACCCTCGTCTTATTGTATTTTTACATTTTTTGACGCCCCCAACCTCCGCTTGGGATATAAAAAAGACTTAGAGCGTCTGTATATGCAACACAAAGTTGCATATCCTCGTACATGACAGTTAATATGTAATGCATTCTAAAAATGCAGCTAGTAGTATGCAATAATCGTAGTGGAAAGTAAGGGTGAAAATGAACTCATGCCAGAATAACTAAAATCATCCCAATAATATTGATTAAACTATAAGTTCAAATTATCAGGTAGCTTAATTTTAATACAAAATACCAAGTTTCCAAAAGAAATCTAAACCAGCTACTTCATGCGCTCTATGGCACAAAGGGTCAGGCCTAGAAATATCAAAATAAGATCAAGTCTCTTGTCGACATATGGTTCCTCCTCAATCCTTTTGATCCACTGGTGCATTGGGTCCATCTGCATCTGCAACTTCTATCATTTCGAATGTTCGTGGGTCCACCAAAGGTGAGATTTACTTGAAATCTCAACATGTTAGACAACCAACGTGCACAAAGATAGACTATGCATGAAGAATGATAAACATGAAATGCAAGCACTGCAGAAAAACTGTATTTGTCTCCTATTCAGATTTCTCAAGAATCTACATTTTCCTACACAGAACATAATGTCACTTTTGTCGCTAAAAACTTAGTTTTTTATCATGAATCACATAAAATCAAAGAATTAACATAACATATGGTATCAACATAGTAAGGTATGGTATCATCACATAGAATTCACTTTCGTCCTCTTCCCAAAAAAGAAAAAAAGAAAAGAAAAGAAAAAAAGTATGTTGTCATCATAGTTCTCCATATGCACTGTGACTACCTACTGATGACCATAGTACAACTCACGTTGAAACTACGTTATCTACAGGCTTGTTCTCAATGCATTGATAACATAACATCATAAAAATCATAACATGTACACCCACCAGCATTAGGTGTCGTAACATATGACCTCACTCCGACGTTCTTTAAAAGGAACCTATTTGAAGTCTATTGATTGTTCTTCGCCAACCCAAGGGTTACCATTCCAGATTTAATCACTCCAGAGTAGACTGAGGAGTTCTACCAAGATACTTCCCATCCTAGCCTTTAGGGTTGTGATAAAATAATTTTTCACGCAATACTTTTAAAAATGATTTTCATGATATGTTTGTATGTGACATATTTCAAAAATAATAGTTTTATGCGAAATGGAAAAAAATGGAACATAAGATATGACCTTTCACACTCAAAATGACAGTTATAAAATGAATGCGGCATTTATCAATATATCATAAATAATCATCAAAGTGTAAGTTAGAGGCCTACTTACATACTGTTGAAGTTGGAAGTAAGGTTGTGTTGTGGCTGTGATAAAAATTGTACTAAGTTAGAATCCATACGAGCTCAAGGAAAAATATAATTTTCTAGATAAAGGAAAAATTACGAAAATACCCCTAAACTTCAACATATTGCTACTAATGCAAATGCTCTCCAATCTTAACCAAAATTCATAGTCCTCATATCTTGCACATTCTAAGACCATCTATACCTTAAAAAAAAAAATCAAAGTAATCTTAGCCTATTCATTCTTAATTTGTGGCATGCTCTCTAGTTGATACCTATACGAAATTTTGACTATTGGTCCTCATGAATGCATGCATGACAAATTCTTCCAATAAAAAAGATGATCACTATAAATCCTCAATGATGAAATAAAAGAACTTTAAGCAAGTTCATCCCAACACTTAATCATACCTAATAAAATCTTTAAATTATAGATAAACCTCAAGTGATGCATGATATGACTTTTCTATTAATGACATGCTAGAATTAAATCATGCATTTCTTCTTATCCCAATTAGATGGTTTTCTAAATGCTCGTATTTCAAGCTTAAGTAAAATAAGTTAATTTTCTCAAATGAAGCATGATTAAAAGTCAAATCATAGAGGCTTTGATGATAAACACAATATAGAGATTAAAACCTATTATACCATGTTTCTAACCTCAAACTGAACCTTCAAAAATTATTCTAAGACATAATCAAATCATATCATGAATTATCAAGGCATGCCATAACTAATATTTTAACCAAAATAATTTAAAAATACATCTATCCACCAATATTTCAGCTTCTAGCTAAATATGGTATCTCATGCTATAATCACCTAGAATTAATGCTAACACTCAAAAACACAACTTAACATATAAACTAAGATCTAGTGAGAAAATTTACAAATATGTCGTAGCCTTTAAAGCTTCCCACTCAAAGCTCACAACTCAAGAACTCACTTAGAACACTTAAGAACTTCAAAGAACTAAAGGATGAGAACTCTCAAGAACACTCAAGGGAGTTTGACCAAGTGAAGTGAGGAAGAAGTGGGGGTGGAGTGGAGTTTATATAGACTCCAAGGGGTGCGTGTGGTGTTGGCAAGGTGGCCTCCCATTGGGGGGTTTGGGCGGTGGTGGTGATGCCGCCTAGCCTAGATCCTCCTTGGGTGGTTGGCTAACTTGGTGATCATTGCACCTTAGAGTAGGCTGAAATGGTTATGGGAAGAGGGGCTTTGCCGTGTGGTAATGGTGAAAGGGTGATGCAATTAATGCAATACTTGAGGGTTAATGATGCTGCTGGGTATAGGGTAATTCACAAGACAAAACTTTTTTGTCTTATTCATTTGGACTATCCTCTTGGAATTTGTGGCTAGTTTAAGGCATACTTGAGTATCCTCTTTTGGTGGTAGAGGGTGGGGATTGGGTGGTGAAGTGGTGATCAAACAAAATCAAAAAAATGGGAAACTTTCATAGGTGGTTGCCGAAAATTCAAGCGCATTTTCGGATTGGACAAAATTTGGGGTTTTAGCTAGGGTTTTCAAAAATCTTGGTAGGAAATTTCATGAATAAAATTGAGGGGCCAATGACAAAAATGTCCTTGATAAAAATGGTATAAAAATATTCAAGCTAGGGGCTCATTAGTCCATTGCACACAAAAGTATGCATGGGTGCCGATTGGTATGGTGTTTTTTAGGGTTTGACATGTCATACCCTAAATGACATGTGTAAAAGTTTATCTAAAATTCTAATATGAGCTAAGAATGGATAACCACACAAGGAAATCTTAGAACAAAAGGATGAGAAATGATAAGAATAAAAATCAAGCTTAAAACATGGTTTCAAGATCACTAATCGTGTGGTGATCGCTCAATGCTCTTAACCAAGATTCTAAATTTAATTTAATTCTTTCTAAAGCTCTAAGGGTCATGGACTACTCTAATGAGCTAGTCTTCTAAATTCTAGTATTGATCTAAAAGGGTAAATAGGTGGAGTGTTACATATTTTATCTTCATTTGTCATTTTTCTACCCTATCTTCGATTTTTCCTTCTATTACATTTGTCTATCCTATCTTCATTTTTCTATTCTATTGCATATATTCTAATTATGAGAATACTAGTTAAACTACAAAATAGGTATATACTATTTTAGGTATTACAAAGATATGCGACATGATACAATTTTTAATGTCAACTATTAGTGAAGTTGCAAACTGTCCATTTTTAGTATTTTAAAGATGCAGCATTTTAATTTGGGACAATGTTAAAGTGCACACCAAATGTGCATCCTAAATATGCACACGAGTGAAAATGGATTTTTTTTTCTTTTAAATATTTTTTAAACATCCGTAGTCATTAAGAAAAAAAATACAAAATCATTAATAGTCATTTTTTTAACTATTAAAAAAATTAAAATATACGAGGGACGTGTTTGGGAGTCATATAATCATTTTCCTTTATTTTTTATTATTGGGATCTAGAGTATAAACTCCGTTAATTTAAAGGGAATACATAAATAATTTTTTTGTTTTGCTCTAAAGTTCAATTACTGCCAGCCACTTTAAGTGGGCTTTTTATTCCTTAATTTTAAGAAATATGAAGTTAGTCCATCCGTTAAAATACCCTTAGTAAACCGTTGTTACTGCAATATCAGCATCAATGACAGTTCGCCACATCTCATTCACCAGACCACATTTGTGCTACGTGTATAAAACATTAGAACAAGTTTTTTAAAATTAGAAAAAAGAGAAAAATCAGTTTAATATAAAAAGAAATGAGAGAAAGCTTAAAGAATAAGAACTTTATAAAAAGAAAATGAAACTTAAAAATAGAAAAAAAAAAAAAAAGCCATGGTTGGCAGGTAAATGATTGGCTGATATAGCTACCCCTAATAGAACCAAGAGATGACTATTGCATGGCCACACGCCTATTTTTTTCAAATTTCTGTTTTTGTTTTTAAAATTATTTAAAATTATTTATTGTTGTTTTTTTTTCTATTTTAAGAAATTTATAATTTTTTTATTAAATATTAGGTTCTTAGATCTGTTTTAAAAAATATTTATTATATCTTTTTTACCGTTTTATAAACACGTTGCACATGTGACCTTTTAAAAGTCGAACGTAGAGTTTAGAGTTGTCATTGAATTGATGTGGTCACATGTAGTGTTGTTCGAAGCTTTTTACACTGCATATCATTTATATAGACATGTAGATGATGTGTGATATAAAGACATTTAAATATAATTATTTATTTATTAATAAATTTTCATTTTGAAAAGACAAATTTAATCTTTTCCAAAAAATTAAAAATATAATTAAGGCATCATTTGTTTTCATAGTTCATTTCAACTCATCTTGTTAGTGTCTAAATTGACTAAGTCAAACCCTTTGGAAACTTATTACTAAGTGGAGAGATAAAACTAAGAGATAAGACAGGAAATAAATAAAGTAAAGAAGTTGGCTTAAAATCCTAAAAGGAAAAGGTTTAACAAGACTTGGACTCCTAAAAGAAAAAGGCTTCATAAGATAAATTGAGCTCTATCACTCCAAGAAAATAACTTCTATATAAGGAACAGCTCCTCCACAAATTTGACAGGCTCACTCTAGGTACTCTGCACCAATTCTCTAGAGGCACTCTCCTGATATTAAATTCTCTCATTGTATTGAGCGATATGTGAGGCCATGAGACATTGTAAAATCATCACCTGATATAATGGATTTTGCCCCCAACGACCTGTGGACGTAGGCTTTTATGCCGATCCATGTAAATTCCTGTGTCCCTCTTTTATTTATTTTTATTTGCTTATTTATTATTTATTTTATGGATAAATGCGAAAAGTACCATATCAAAGTCCGAATCAACCTCGTGAGTCAGGGATGACTCTTTCCTCAATTTCGGCCTGTTATGCAATTTCTTGGCATCAACAGTTTGTGCCATCTTTGGATCGACTTTTTCTCTATCTTGGAATTGGGAGAATGATATTTTCCGACTCACGGAATCATCTACAAAAGTTCAAATTACTTAGTGAGATCGTCTCCAAAAAATAAAAAGATATATTTCTATTATATGCTGCCCGCCACACCTTTGCACGATGTGAATTCTACACTCACAAGTTCGTCATTGAAACATCAGATAAGATTTCATCCACTTTGCTATTTTTCTTGTTGTTTACGTTCTAACGCATCAGCTAAAAAAATAAAAAAAAATTCAGATATATATTATATGTATCTGTGTGTGTGGAAGGACCCGTTAAATGTATTTCCAATAAATATCTCTATATTTGTTTACTTACGTATTTTTCCTTTGCTGCGTGTATAATCCAATATATGCTATTGAGTGCGTTGAAATTGGAATCAGGGTTCTACTTTTCGATTATGAGAACTCGTATCCTTGGTGCAAGACGGAGTCTGTCAATCAACATCCTCTTGTGACAAAGGTTCATAATTGGGCAGAAGTGGAAAAGTAGCTGCATATGTCTTGGATTGTTTCTTTGTTATATAATCCTATAGCATAAATTTAAAGTTCCACCAAGAAACTTTTTTGGCGGATGCTAAAGCAAATACACAATCTGGTCTTGGTGAAGCAACTGAAAGATCTCGTAAACACGGGGTGGGTGGGTTTGAGCTGATTAAAATTAAAAAAAAATACTCAACAGCAAACAACTTCAATAAAGGAATAGTTTGATGCAACAGCCAAATTACTTGAGTTTGTCTCTTTCAAATTTGCTATTTTATTTTTACTAACAAATTTGATTTTTGAAAAACTTTCTCTACAAAATTTCTTGAGGTTTCACAAAGACTTAGTGTCTATACGTATCGAGAATATACTTTGTTGGAAAACACCTGCGTGGCTGGAAACACTAGCTGCCTCTCCTCTCAAGCATTCTTCACCATTTTAAATTGTTAACATCAGAACAGACCGTTTGGTATCACAGGCATCCCATGTCCTCATCGTTGCCAAAGCATGTGGCCAACGGATATCGCCCATATGTCACTAGCTTTCACCACTCAAGCGGGATGGACCCAGATTTCAAACTTCAAACTTGTGGGTTGGATTATTTAACCTAACGTGTTTGTTTTTATTGGTACAATCGATCTCTAGCTCCCGCCACAGACTGCGGTCATGCTTTGTCTCCCACCTCAAAGGGTTACGCGATCAAGGCACTCTCCCGATAGCTTAATTCCTAAAGGTTAAAACAATCGAGGGATATACAGTTAACACCTTCTTCCAAAAG
Source organism: Juglans microcarpa x Juglans regia (assembly GCF_004785595.1). Classification (NCBI taxonomy): domain Eukaryota; kingdom Viridiplantae; phylum Streptophyta; class Magnoliopsida; order Fagales; family Juglandaceae; genus Juglans; species Juglans microcarpa x Juglans regia. Next base: position 18,449,257 of record NC_054597.1, on the reverse strand, counting down.
GTGACGTGGTCGAGGAACCTCCCACTCTTCCACTAGCCTCAAGTTTACAAGATAAAACGATCGAGGTAATCTCCCGTTAACTCCTTCTCTCCAAAGGTGACATGGTCAATGTGATCTCCCTCTAGCGTCATATTTACAAGGTAAACCAGTTAAGGTGGTCTCTCGTTAACTCCTCGCCAAAAGTGATGTGGTCGAGGTGATCTCCCACTAGCCTCATATTTACAAGGTAAAACGGTTGAGGTGATCTCCTGTTAACTCATTCTCGCCAAAGGTGACGTGGTCGAGGTAATCTCCCACGAAGCTCATATTTACAAGGTGTACCGGTCGATGTGATCTCCCATTGACTCATTCTCGCCAAATGTGACGTGGTCAAGGGATCTCCCACTAGCCTCAAATTTAAACGTAAAATGGTCGAGGTGATCTCCCATTAACACCTACATCCAAGTGTCTCCACTCTCTACAATCGTCTGCAGCGGGTTACCTTCTGGAACGAGCTTCCAAACTCTATAACCATCTCGCACGGGTGTCCTTCGGGAATGAGTCGATAGGCATCCTAATCACTTAAGCGTGGGTTACTATAAACAAACTCTTACATCCACATCAAAACGGAAAAACACAAACAAAAAATACAGCACGGGACAAAATCCATTGAGGCCACCAAAAACGATAATCGAGCACGGAAATATAAGCACTTTACTAACGATAAACATTCACATACAATCACTAAGCAAACGTTCTTACAAACAAACTTCACAAAGGCTCATCCTTGAAGGCATTTACTACAAATTTTATAAATTCTTCTTAAGGACCACTAATGGAAATCTTCATTGCATAATAGTGAAAAACTACGAACCTGCTACCGGAATTTCTTTTTCTGCAGGTTACCTTCATCACGGATGACTTGAAGATTCTCAAAGCCCTCTTGATAAAGATCTTAAGAATTGAGGGCATTTGTTAGGGACTAAATTGATTAGGTCAAACCCATTGGAAACCTATTATTAAGGGAAGAGATAAACCCAAGAGATAATGCCAAGAGATAAGACAGGAAAGAGATAAGATAAATAAGTTGATTTAGATTCCTAAAAAGAAAAGGTTTCACAAGACTTAGACTCTTAAAAGAAAAGGACTTTACAAGATAAATTGAGCTCTATCACTCCAAGGAAATAACCTCTATATAAGGAGCAACTCCTCCAAAAACCTAACAGGCTCACTCCAGGCACTCTGCACCAATTCTCTATAGGCACTCTCTTGAGACTAAATTCTCCTATTGTATTGAGCAATATGTAAGGCCATAAGATATTATAAAATCATCACCTGATATAGTGGATTTTGCCCCCACCAACCCATGGACGTAGGCTTTTATACCGAACCACGTAAATTCCTGTGTCTCTATTTTATTTATTTATTTATGCTTATTTATTATTTATTTCATGAATGAACACGGACAACACCGTATCGAAGCTCGAATCAACCTCGTGGGTCAGGGATGACTTTTTTCTCCATTCCGGCCTGTTGTGCAATTTTTGGCATTAACACATCTCATCTATTCTAATTATTACAAGTTTTCTAAATTCTCACACAAAATAAAATAAATAATTCAATTTTTTAAATCTCAAAATAAAAATAATATTAAAAATATATATTTTAATAATATTTTATTTAATTTTTATCTCAAAAAATAAACGAGAAAAATCATGGGGAGGAACATAATTATAGGAAAAATCACTTAGAATATATTTTTGTATTTATATGTCCTACATAGTATGAAACCACTTGGGATGTCCGAATAACGTGGATGAACCATTTCCTTCCAAATGCTAGGCCAAGGCTAGTTCCCAAAGAAAAAATCCTACAATTTTAGTGCTAGAGAAAACGAGAAAAACGAAAAACAATCTCACGAAGGCGAGGCAGCCATCATAAATGCGCCACGTATAACTTTCGCAAGCCACATCCACTCTCTCAAGTCCAGGATCTGTCCAAATAGACCAGAACTTAGCTTATTATCTAGCGCACAGACGCATATACACGCTACATCCGTTCCCAATTCATCTAAAGAAATACTCTGCCTTCGAGGTACTCCTTCTTTTTCTCTTCTCTCGTTTGTCAATTTTGGTTGGTATCAGAAATGGGTTTTACATTCAGATTGTTTCAGCTTCACATCTGCGAGACAGGAGTTGGTTTTTGTTGTTTATTGGTTCAATTTCGTAAAGTGACATTTTGGTGTTGGAAATGGAGAAGTATTTTTAAGATTTTTGTTTTTGTTTCTGTTCAGTTTGGGTTTGGTTCTGTGGATGTTTTCCCCGTGCTACGCATATTTCAAATTTCAAGCTTTTCTCGTGGGTAAAGTGCGTCTATAAATTTCAGTATACGAGTGGCTTAGAGAATGAAATAAAATGAAATTCCGAATATAAGTCAATTACATACAGTAAGAAATCTACGCTGGTAAGAAAAAGATTGAATAATAATCTAATTAATAAAAAGTGAAAAAATTATGAGTAATATTCCAAGTTTTTCTCTCCTTTATTCATATATCTATCTATTGGTGCTCGATTAATTTTGTGTTTCACGCGTAAATATTTTTTTGTATTTCTTTTGAAGAAAAAAATAGCCCTTTCAGGATAATGGAAAATGATGAAGAAATGGCAATGCCAATTTCAAATTTTTATATTGTTGTCTGAAGATGAGTTTTCTTTCAATCTGGGGTCAATCACTTAAGAAATGCCAACTATTGTACATGTAAGAGCTAACTTTTAAATAAAATTAATTTCCCACGCGATTTCCACCCTCTCCACGAAAAGAATAACCTATGGCATTCATTGGTCTTGTTCAAACTAGCGTATGATCTCTTTCTTGTGGTTGCTTATCTCTCTCTCTCTCTCTCTGTTTTTTTTTGAAAAGTTTGAACTTGCTCAACCACTACACTTTGGATGAACATGCTCAACCTGTCCCTTGATTCTGCATTGAATCTTGCTCTCTAATTAGAAGGAATGCTTCATTCTTTAAGCTGTTTACCACCTATTAGTATTGGATGACTTCCTTAAAGTGCCCACGCTTCTTAAGATATTAACCTAAGCTCATTCCTCTTTGCATGGTTTTTCTCGAATTCTATGTTTGTGCTCTTGCACAGCTATCCAAAGAAAAAAAAAAGTTTGTGCTCAGGCACATTCACTGGACCACATTGTTTTAATATAAATTTATCTTGCAGACTTCATGTTTATATATAGTACTTTTTTAAATCAAACCAGTGTTACAGGGATGGCAGCATCATCCGCATGTCTTGTGGGTAATGGTTTATCTACACACAGTGGAAAACAAAGTTTGAGCAAGGACTTCTATAGGAGGTTTCTTTTGCCTCCTACAAACCTTCGAACCTTTGATAAGGCAAAGAAATCAGTTTTTGTTAAGGCATCTTTGGGCCAAAATGAAGAGAGAAGAGACTTTTTAAAGTTGTTGCTTGGAAATGTTGGAGTCAGCGTGCCTACTTTATTGGGGAGTGGGAATGCTAAGGCTGATGACCAAGGGGTTTCTTCCTCCAGGATGTCTTATTCTAGGTTTCTGGAGTATTTGGACAATGACAGGGTTAAAAAGGTAGATTTGTTTGAGAATGGAACCATAGCTATTGTTGAGGCTGTTTCTCCTGAACTTGGTAACCGGGTGCAACGAGTTCGTGTGCAACTTCCAGGACTCAGCCAAGAACTCCTTCAGAAGTTCAGGGAAAAGAACATTGACTTTGCAGCACATAATGCTCAAGAAGACTCAGGTTCTCTATTATTCAACTTGCTTGGGAATCTGGCTTTCCCTCTAATCTTAATTGGGGGATTGTTTTTACTCTCAAGGCGTTCATCTGGAGGCATGGGTGGTCCTGGGGGACCTGGGTTCCCCCTTTCCTTTGGTCAATCTAAAGCAAAGTTCCAAATGGAACCAAATACTGGTGTGACGTTCGATGATGTTGCTGGTGTAGATGAAGCTAAGCAGGATTTCATGGAAGTGGTGGAGTTTCTGAAAAAGCCTGAGAGGTTTACTGCAATTGGGGCTCGCATTCCAAAAGGGGTTCTTCTTATTGGTCCTCCTGGAACTGGGAAGACTTTGCTAGCCAAGGCGATTGCTGGTGAAGCTGGTGTTCCATTTTTCTCCATCTCAGGTTCAGAGTTTGTTGAGATGTTTGTTGGTGTCGGTGCCTCCCGAGTTCGTGATCTTTTCAAAAAGGCCAAGGAGAATGCTCCTTGCATCGTATTTGTTGATGAAATTGATGCTGTTGGACGACAAAGAGGAACTGGAATTGGTGGAGGGAATGATGAAAGAGAACAAACTCTTAACCAGCTTTTGACGGAAATGGATGGTTTCGAAGGTAATACTGGTATCATTGTGGTTGCAGCAACTAACAGGGCGGACATTCTTGACTCTGCGTTACTTAGGCCTGGACGGTTTGACAGACAGGTGTGGGTTTTTCATCAAATGATTCTTGCTCTTATTAGTATGTAAATTACTCAGATTGTGTTTCTTTGACAGGTAACTGTTGATGTTCCGGATATACGTGGAAGAACAGAGATCTTAAAGGTTCATGGTAGCAACAAAAAGTTTGATTCAGATGTTTCTCTTGACGTTATAGCCATGAGAACGCCTGGTTTTAGTGGAGCAGATCTTGCAAACCTCTTAAATGAGGCAGCTATATTGGCTGGTAGGCGTGGGAAGACCGCAATTTCGTCAAAAGAGATCGATGATTCAATTGATAGGATTGTAGCTGGAATGGAAGGAACAGTAATGACAGATGGGAAAAGCAAAAGTCTGGTGGCATATCATGAAGTCGGGCATGCCATTTGTGGGTAAGTGTGGTAATGGCTTTTGCGTATTTTAGATATTGGCAATTGAACAATTTGTAGAAGGTCATGTTCAAATGTTAACATTATTTTATCTATTCACTATTCCCATGTAGATTATTCCCCTTAAGTTACTAGCTCGTTATATTGGGAGCTGTTTGGGCATTTTGTTTTTAATGATGTGGAGCCTCACCACCTTACCACCCTTGGGGAGTAAACCCCACAGACACGATTCTACCCACTAAGTACCTTGTATCAAGTAACTTATCAAAGAAAACAAATACCTTGTATCAAGTAATGTAGGGGAAGTTCTGGTGCAGACTTGAACACAGTGTCTGAGACTACATCTCATCCCAAGCTCGCCCTTTGACCACAAAGTCTCATTAATGTGCATCAAGAATTTCATTTCTCATAACCTACAATAAAGAATAATATCGTTTCTAATTGTTATTTTAAAGACTGCTTCTGTACTAAAATTTGATTTGATTACACTGAAGATCATTTGTGTATTCCTTATATATGTCTCTCAATAGTCTAGTGTGCATGTGTGTATGTAGACATATATATATATTTTAAGAAACTGCTCCTTCTTTGACAGCTAATGTGTAGTGCATGTTGTTACATTTACTATGGATATATGTTATATTTATTAATTTGATATATGAAATTTAATTTTGGGTGTTGTATTAAGTGCAATATTTGTCATATACGAGGTAAAATTAGGCTTTATAAGTGATTACTTGGAGTCTCTATAATGATTAATCATCCTGGAGAATCAGGCATGTGATTAATTTACTTGGGTAGTGTTGAATAGTACTAAGGTCAATTTGGTACTGTGGTGATTAGGCGTGGAACCAGAAGTTTTTTGTTGGGGGGGTGGGGGCAATCGATGTGAAAAGAGCATGTAGATTCATGTGGTCTCCCTTTATATGATTATGCTCACATTACTAGTGATCTATTCAAAATCCTTAAGTAAAAAATCATTACTGAACTCATTCAAAGCTGATCATTTTAATAAAAAAACCTGACAATGTTCCACAAATTCATCGTGATGCACAAGTGAAGATAAAAATTATGAAAACAAAAAATAAATTTCTTCTTTGAATGTTCAGATTGAATATTACAAAGCCTATATAATATAGACTGGGAATAGGCATGTTAGCCACTAGAGATTTGTTGCCTTCACTCGATCTGTTAACTTAATGGTGGTATAGATGTAACTAACAAAACCAGTCAAAATAAGCTAGTGGAAGACTTGAAAGGAAAAGTGTAAAACAAGTTGGGGAAATGACATTGTTAATTTACTAGATGGTTTTTTCTTCTTCAAAATGTATCTACTTGCATAGGCACCAAAGAAAAAGAATAATTTTTTTTGATGAGTAGAAAAAGAATAAAAAAAATTTTCAAGAGAATTTGAAGTTTTATTAATGACAAAAAAAATAGGTGCAAGTATGGGAAAATTGTTGAGAAAACAGAAGAAACCTTAAAAAGCTGAAAAAATAAATGATAAATAAAAACAAAAAAAGGGCATGGAAAACTTGTTAACAAATAAAAAGTTTTCAAAATGAGATTAATGTGCTGAAGTTGTCTTGGCAGGGCCAAATAATCTTATTTTGTGGGCTCCTTCAAAATAATTAGGTACATGGTAAGGTTTTTAAAAAAATTTTGTGGGGGCCATGGCGCCCCCAACCATCTATGTGGTTCCGCCCCTGAAGGTGATTCAGTTGCAGTGCAGCCTAATGTGGGCATTTATGAGAAATGTAGGAATTTGAATGGAGATTGTGATACTACACTAGACTAGATTTAATTATGGAAGTGGAAACTAACTTTCCAAGTTGTTGCAGGAAACACCAATGTTGTCTAGTCTTTAATGAGTACCTCGCTGATGTGAGTAGCGCATTGCTGGTTTGTTACAGTTAATCATGCAGCTAGGATAGGCAAACAGATCATTGATTCCCAATACTTCCAACAAGTAGAGCAGTTATTTATCATTTGTTCCAAAATGGAAATAAGTTCCCTTATATCCTGTCTAGGGGAAGAAGAGGTGCACATTCTGAATCCTCTAAGAAATCTGGATCATGCAGTAATTCCCCAGCTCTTAGTTTTGCCTACTCAGAAATATATGCTCACCCTGCTTCTTTGTTGTTTGCACAGTACTGTTGTGGTTCAGTAGATTATGGTTATCCCAGCTGGACCCCCACCCCCCCCCCCACCCCCCAGCCGCCTGCCTCTCTCCCTCCCTCCTTGCATGCGTCAACACTTGCTTGGACCCACACACACTCTCACACACGTGGGTGTTTCTAGAATGTGTGACAGATGCAGACCATTTGAATTGGATGTATGCACTTTCAATCTGGTGCTCACTGCAGAATTAATCACATATGCCAGTATTTTTTTTTTCCTTACATTGGGTGTCCCAAATAAAGTCCTTGACAAATCTTACGGGTGCACGGGTCCTCGGAAGGAGTTTCCCGTAGTTACACTTTGAGTAATTTAAGGGAAAATTGTCCCTAGAAATTGTTTGCATTCGAGGTTTGGACCTTCAACCTAGAGGGAGTGTAGCACCAAGACCAAGGCTCTTACCACCTGAAGGGTTTATATATGCCAGCATCTTTTGTCAGAAGAGTTCTTAATAAATATGTCAAAAGGTTAAAACCGTGTTACTATTAAATATTTAAAGCATGGTCAATGATCCATGGACCAAATTTCATCTGGTGCCCATAAAAAGAATGATTAGAGGTTAATTATTAATGACAAAAAATAAAATTAAGCAAGAAAGAGAGGTAAATATGGGTTCAGTCCCATTAGGGTGCATGAATATATACACTTACGCAGTGGTACTTACATTTTTGTATTGATACTGATTTTATTTGTTAAAAGGGCTATTTTATTGATGTGAAATGAAGAATAATGATTTAAATGCGGAATCTTTATTTTTGCTTTTGAATTGTAATATGATTGAATTTCTAAAATCTAAATTCAGTTCTTAATAATTGGATTGGAGTTGAACCGTTGAATTAGAACAGCATGATTATTATTGAATCTTGAATCTCCATAGCCTGTGGACTGTCCCATCATTCCCACATATCTTATTGTTTGCTTTTACTTTCTCTGCCCTTCATAGCTATTGTTGGTCTCTTTACTGCCACCCCCAAGTAATTTCTGATTTCATTTATTTGTTTATTTTTTCTTTTGTGAAGGACTTTGACTCCAGGGCACGATCCTGTTCAAAAGGTGACCCTAGTTCCACGTGGTCAAGCACGGGGTCTTACCTGGTTTATTCCATCAGATGACCCTACCCTGATCTCCAAGCAGCAGCTGTTTGCACGAATTGTTGGTGGACTTGGTGGCAGAGCTGCAGAAGAAGTGATCTTTGGTGAGCCAGAGGTGACAACAGGTGCAGCTGGTGATTTGCAGCAGATTACTGGTTTGGCCAAACAGGTAATTCAGCATTTACATATGCTCCAAGCATTGTGCAATGCCAAATTACCATTAGTTTTGATCTTTTATTTCTTTTGTGGTTTTGTTGGGTTGGAGGGAGGGAGTTGGCAGGCAAGGCCGTTGGATGGATGTTTCAAGTATGAATTTAGAGTACAAATTCTTAGTTCTTAGGCTTTTTTGTTTTCTTTAAAATAGGGTCCATTTGGTGTTTGCTAGAATTGGCCGATGATCAGAATTACATAATGTTGCTTGGTTCCCCGCTCCACTTTTGGCAATGTCTAATGCCATTCCTACTTTGATTTTGTGTCAAACCATCAGGTCTCAAAAGTAACCTTAGTTTCCTTGTTTTTTCCCATAAAAAGTTAATGGAGGGATTTGATTGATCTGTTTGCAGATGGTAACCACATTTGGAATGTCCGAAATTGGCCCATGGTCGCTTATGGACGCAGCTCAGAGTGGTGATGTTATCATGAGAATGATGGCCAGGAACTCAATGTCCGAAAAGCTTGCTGAAGACATTGATGCTGCCATAAAGAGGATATCAGACAAAGCGTATGAAATTGCATTGAGCCACATAAAGAACAACCGTGAGGCCATTGACAAGATAGTGGAAGTCCTCCTTGAGAAGGAAACAATGAGTGGAGATGAATTCCGGGCAATTCTCTCGGAGTTTGTCGAAATCCCAGCCGAAAATCGTGTCCCTTCATCGTCACCCTCACCAGTAACTGTTTAAATTGCATGATCATACCAATTGTCAATTACTCTTAATCATACGCCTTGTAGTGGTTACATGTATTATATTATAATCGAAGTCGAAAGAATAGTTCAAGTTATTTGTAATCTTTGCTTTTAGATCAGAAGAAAAGCACTCTAACCTGAATTCACAGTTACAATATTCATATCTTCTCACACACTCGCACGTACGCATATATTATATACTGTTTGGGTGTACGTACACATATAAGAGGATTTATAACACCCATCGGCAGTCTTAATGAGTAAAACATAGGCGTATGATTAACCCCATGGCTTAAAAAAATATCTTTTAAGACGAATATCTCTACCTTTTTTTCTTATGTTTTCAACTAATATTTATTTTATAAATCATCAATTCTACCTTATATATATATATATATATATATAATCCTTCAATTCTACCTTATATATATATATATATATATATATATATAATCCTAAAATAGTACACTGATATCGAAATATTAGTATTTAGCCTCCAATGATCACGGGAATGAAATTTAAAGCATTGTTTGTAAATCAAGCTAGCCCACTCTCTCACATGGATGCATGTCCAAGTTCTATAGTCAAATGTCCATCCATTTACATTTCCTTTGTTTTCATGCGTAGCCCATTCTTCTTCTTCTTTTTTTAAATTTTCTGCTCCATTTCTTTCCATAGCCTTTCCAAAGCCGAAACATAAACTAAACACCTGTTGAGCATCTCAAGTGAAATCTCATCAAAATTACACCAAAACTCACCATACAACACATAGCTATCAAGCTGTAAACAGTCCCATAGCCTAAAAACCATCAAATTAGTATTTTTGCTCAAGCTTTGAGGGGCTAGTTTTGTAAGTTTCTATACCTCTAGACTTGTGTAATTTTTTTTTTTTTGTTAGTGTTACCATTGATTATAGATGAATATATATGTGATTAAATGTTGAAAGTTTTGTTAGGGAACTTCAGTTTTGGTATATAAATTAGGGTTGTTAGGGTGAACACAAAAAATACAACGAAATATTTTATACCATTCTTTATGCAAATTAAATTGGCAATCTAGTAAAACTAAACTCATAGACAGAATAAAGAAAATCAAGCAACCTACAAGCAAGACACCAAGATTTTTACGTAGAAAACCCTCCAATGCGAAAGGAAAAACTACGAGATATGGTCTAGTTAAAACTTTTACTATCAACAATAATTAGTTTACAAATTGTCTTCTCTAGAGTAATCTCTAGAGGCTACCAGCCAAAGTTTTGAATTCCGTTTTGGTTGAGATACTGGAAGGAAATATTTTGGTACTGATACGTTTTGATGTACCGTTTCGAGATAGTCATTATTTTAAGAGATTCACACCTATTTATTTTGAGGAAAAAAGAAATACATTGGCAAGACTATTAATATCAATCAAGACATTGGCATCCAACGCATTTGAATCAAACTGAAAAAAGAAAAAAAAAGAAAAAAGGGCTCAATATGAAACAATGCTCAAGCTCATAGTCTGAGCTTTTAACAACATCAAAACAATACTCAAGCTCATAGTTTGAGCTTTTAACATGGCCGTTTGAATCATTTCTCTTTTTTTCATATCCTCAAAATTTTTCTTCCCCAGCAACCATGGATGACATGAGGAAGACACAGTGGCGGACCTACATTTACCTTAGGGGGCCCCTCCAAATGTTTTTTGAAAAATCAAAATATACCCTAGTTTTTTATTCATAATTTTATAAATATAGAAAATGGCACCCCCTAAAAAAATTTATAATCCCCATATGCTCTGCAAAATTTTATAAAATTCCAATATACCTAAAAATGTCTCCAATTTTTTTTGTAGTCCTAGAATTTGTATAATTTGATATATTATTTATTTTCAAAAATGTGATCTCACTAAAATTAAAATTGCAAATATAGCCATGAAGTGAAAATCCAGCTATGAGAGCATTGGCATTGGGTTTATTGGCATTGGGTTCATTAAAACTATCTTTAAAATTTGATGAAAAATACATATTTTTTATAAATCTAAAACCTCCCATCTATAACTCCATATTGAATTAGCCATTGGATTTATCAACGTAATAATATAAGATTATTTTTTTAATTATAATATTTTTAATTTTTTGTTCATATTTTGCAATCATACAAACCGTATGTTAATTAATAATTTAATTTGTAATTAAATTATTGTTTGCCAACTAATTTTTGTCCTCAATCTAATAATTCAACAAATATATTTTGTCAATCCTTCTTCTACCCAACAATCACATATATAATTTTTGAAACCAGCAAACACATTTGTTTAAATGATTGCAAGAAAGCCTTTGTTCTGTTTGTGATTCTTTTCATACAAATGACCTTTACCCCTATGAAGCAAGTGTTTTAATTACCAACCAAGTATCTAAAACAATGAGTATGGAAAATACTCTTTTACCTATCAAGAATGCATTGTTGCAAATTCCAAGCCATTGACTTGATGATTTACATGACTAAATACAAAAAATAATGAGTATGGGAAAGACTAAATAATTGATTTCATCTAAAACTAATGAGGGAAGGAACCACAAGCTATATCAAATCCAACTTTGACCCAAGCTAACTGAGATCCTTGCTGCCAGTTGCAGTTGAAACTCCAAAGGAGGAGTTGGGTTTAGTCCAATACTAGAATCAATTGTTGCATGAGGATAAAGATATTGAACATCCAGCTGAGGTATAAGACAGAAAAAATGTCAAATATTTAATCATTAAAATGTCAATCAAATATGGACAGTAAATTCATAAGATTTATATCTCACATTAATTAAAATTCATCATTATGGTTAAGAATCTTCTTGGGTTGGACTGGGGAACGCAATGCTGGGTGAGAAGCTAGGTCGATTAGAGCTTGTCAGCTCGATCGTACTTTTGAGAGAAAATTACTCAAGGAAACTGGAAAAATCTTTGTAGTTGGAAGAGAGAGAAACAAAAGGAAACGAAAGAAAATCGCTTAGGGAAATAGAGAGACAGTTCTCAAGGGAAGAGAGAAAATGGAGAGAAAATGAGAGAAAATAGCTCCACTTAAAATCGCTCAGGAAACAGAGAGACAATGGTGAGAGAAGAGAAAAAATAAGAGAAAGGGAGAGAAAATGTGAGAACGCGAGGGCCAAAGAAATAGAGAGAAATACGTGGGAAAAAAACTACAGGTAATTGGATGGGAATTAATGAATAAAATATACGTTTGGCCTGTGAACAGTGTCATGCCAAATATGTCCGGGGAGAGTGATTCATTGTAGCTCAAAGCCTCAACTTTTACTCTTTGATGAATTCAATACAGCAATTTTAACGTAAAATAAGGCAAATTTTGAAGTTCACTGGCATTCGATGAATGCCAGTGCTTTGAGGCCATGACTGCCCATGAGAGGATTGGACCACACCTTTCACATTTATCCCTTCATTACAACCATGAAGTAATGAATTCTACTTTTTCAACAAAATGGGAAAGATTAAGGTCATGTTTGGGAAGTGAGAACACCTCATCTCATCTCAAAACTTATCATAATTTTCTTTTCAAAACTTCCCATATTTGTTTTTCAAATATCACTCAAATACAAAACACTTTTCAAATTCACATCTTCAACTTTTTCATCTAATTATTACCTAATCATTGTAACTTTTTCAAATTTTCAAACAATACAACTTTTTCAAATTTTAAAATAAAAATAAGATTAGAAAGTTATATTCAAACTATTTTTTAACTTGAATTTTTTTATTCAATTTTTTCTCCCTCATTTCCCAAAACTCAATAAAACATCTTAACTCAAACCATTCCACTACTATTTACAAATAATTTTACTACTATTCATAGAATTTTCATATCATATCATTACCAAAACATATATATATGGTGAAACTTTGGAAAAATAAATGGACAAAACAAAGAACAGAGAAATAATGATCAAAGAAGTATGAACTTTATGATTTGCAAAAGCTAAAAGCTTCCATTTGTCATTTGCATTTTAGATCTGGCTGAAAATTGATTTTCTTGGAAAAACAAATACTTACGGCGTGGAGTAGGCCCCAAGTAAGATTTAATCTCCGATTAGCGCTGAGTAAGATTTGGGCTGTTGCCAACTAGTTCACACTCTTGTCACTGCGGATCCTCGCCGAACTCTTTACCGAGGAACAAGGGAGCCACAACTTGGTATTAGAGCTTTTGAAAGCTCTTGCTAAATCCATAATGTCATCTAGGAATAGTACCAAAGTAATAGGATTTGATTCTTATTAATATAGGTTTGAATTTTAGTTAGGTAGGCTTGATCTGTAGTAAGCGAGAGTTAAGCTAGAAAGTAATAGATTTGAGTTGTGTGGCATAATTTTATTATGGTGAAATCGAGAGTTCGTCGAAATGGATGACCCATGGGTGATCGTGAGGGCGATCAATCTCGTGGTGAAGGGGACAGTGTAGTAGCACGAGCTATCAACCGTATCATGGATGTATTATAGTAGTAACAATAGTTTTCCAATGTTAGAAGCAAATACAATAGGTCAACCACCCACATGATGAGCAGCGAGGGTGTATGTATGAACAATTTTTGGCTTATCCATACCTAGAATTCTTTGGAAATGAAGGACCAATAAAGGTTAAAAGGGTCAAAAAGTGTTATATGGGAGCTATCTGCTCCGAGTGGAAGCGGCAATTCGGTGGAGTGTTGAGAGACAGTTGCTTGTTATGGACTCATGGAAGCCATTAATTGGGAGAGGTTTAAGAAAAAGTTTGACGATTGATACTTCCTCACCATTATGAGAAAGCAGAAATCAAAGTATTTCACTAATCTGGTCCAAGGTAGCATGACGGTCAAGTAGTATGCTGCTAAGTTCATGGAGTTGGGAAGGTTTGCCCCTCATCTCATCTCTATATAAGAGATGTGTGTTGAATGGTTTCAAGATGGATTACAGTTGCGTATATGGACATAAGTGGCCTATCATTAGATACAACGTTTACAAAGATTAGTGAACGTGGCCTCAATCATGGAGCACAAACATTGCAGTTTAGTGGCCATTGCATTAGGCCAAAAGTGAAGAACGTTTAAGGGAGAAGGAAGCAGTTATTGGTTTGGGTTGCTCGAGAAGTTTGTAACAAGGATAGGGGTTCACCTACAAACTACTCCCATAGTACATTTAGGAGGCAGAGCACCAGTGTATGGTCAATGCCATAGGCCTCACAAGGCAGAGTGTCATTAGGCTTCACTCTCATGAGATAGGTGTGGATAAGTAGGACATTACACCAAAAATTCCCTTAGGTGATTCAAGGACAAAGAATGGGCCCCATTGGACGAAGGGTGGCTACAGGTAGACTGTGAAAGCAAGGGTGTACGCTTTAACACCAAGAGAGGTTGACGAGGATGCTTTAGAGATCTAGGAGGAGGGCGTCATCATAGGTATGAAACCCCAATCTTAGTCTAGCTGAATAGTAATTTAAGAGATGTAGTTGTAAGGGTCAACTTGGTTTGGTTGTTTTAGGGCGAGTTAGGATGTTCGAGTATTACGCGAGTACTTTATTTTATTTGGGTGCATCCTAGTCATTCGTGTCAAATACTTTTTCTAGGATAAGCAGCCATTAGACTGAGCCGATGAAACAGAGAGCCTTTGTAGCACTACCAACTAGGGAGATAATATAGTTACGAGTTGCCCACTCGAAATAGGCGGAGTCGCGAAGTCATTATGGAGGCAGACTTGATAGTGTTTTAATTTACTCGATTTGATATTATCCTAGGAATGGATTGGTTGTTCTGACTTTATGTGAGTATAAATTGCCAATGATGGACAGTACTGTTTCAAGTGCTTGGAGAGGAAGGAAAGGTATTCCAGGGCAGTAAATTACAGTCAATGCCTGGAATAATTAGATCATTACAAGCCAAAAAAGACTTGGCAAGTAGAAGTGAGGCTTACCTAGTACACCTAGTACTTAAGTTGAGGGAACCTAGCAAGTACGAGGAATACCGATAGTAGATGAGTTTCTGGAAGTGTTTGAATAATAACCAGGATTAACCGCAACTACGGAAGTCAATTTTTCAGTCGAGCTGGAACCTGGAACAACTCTAGTACTTAAGGCACCTTATAGAATAGCTCCATCAGAGTTAAAGGAGTTAAAGAGTCAACTACTAGAGTTATTGGCAAAGGGACTTATTAGGCTGAGTTCATCGCTTTGGGGAGAACCGGTATAATTCGTTAAAAAGAAACATGAGACACTTGGGATGTGCATTGATTATCAAGAATTGAACAAGATAACAATAAAGAATAGATATCCCTTGCCCATGACAGATGACTTATTCAACCAGTTGCAGGGAGCCTTGATATTTTCTTATTGATCTTAGGTTCGGCTATCACCAATTGATAATTAAGGAAGGTAATATATCCAAAATTGCATTTAGAATGAGATATGGGCACCTCAAATTCATGGTGATGCCGTTAGGTTTAGCTAACGCCCCAATAACATTCTTGGATATCATGAAGAGTATTTTTTAATATATTTGTGGTTGTGTTCTAGATGATATCGTAGTATATTCCAAAGGTGTCGAAGATCATAAGAGCCACCTGAGGTTGGTATTGGGAAAACTGAAGGAGCATCAGCTGTTATCCAAACTCAACAAGTGTTAGTTTTGGTTAGAGGAAATCAAGTTCCTCGATCACATGATATCCGAGGGAGAAGTCTCAGTGGATTCTAGTAAGAGTGAGGTAGTCGTGGACTGGTAGCGTCCCACAGTGGTACACGAAGTAAGGAGTTTCTTAGGACTAGCAAGCTATTATAGGAGATTCATTCAAGGATTCTACATGGGCCACAAGAGTTTGAGACATCTATTTACCTAGTGTGTTTCATGCTTTCTTGTTGAGAAAAAGTTTTGGAAACCAACAACCTCGCATAATTAGTCCAACTCTAGTTCCATTGCAGCCAAATCTCATCTATGTGGAAAGACCCATACAAATCATAGATTGGAAGGAGAAGAAGTTATGGTCCAAAACCGTACCTTTGGAAAAGGTGCAATGGGGAAGCTCAGGAAATGAGGAGTTTACATGGGAGAGTAAGCAAGTCATGTAGGAGCACTTTCCCTATTTATTCAAGTTCTAGTAACTAACCTAGAACACATTAAGTGAGGGTAGCTTGGTCAATTGAAAGGCAGAAGCATCATTATAAATAACTTTTGAACTACCCACTCTAGTCACAACACTTAGAATCTTGAGACCTTCGTCATGGTGTGAGAAAAGAGGATTGTATGAGAGGCAACCTTACCGTCAGAAGTAATATGAGGCAACGCGAAGCAGCAAGGTTCGAAGAGGAACACCAGTGAATCAAGCAGGAATGCTACCAAGATGAAGAGGATCATCATAGGGTTATGGTCTTGATCTTGGAGATGTTGGATAACGTTGACAAAGCCTTGAGGCAGGGTGGAAAGAAGCGGACAGTCTAACATGATGGACAAAATGAGGGTAAACGCCTTGTCCCCATCAGTCTCTACCATCCTTCAAGGCCAAGAGATACCGGAGCAAGTCAAGTTCATACAGGCAAGGATGGCTACAGCCCAAAATAGATAGAAGAGTTACGCTAATACTAAGAGGAGAGAACTAGCTTTTGAGGAAGGTGAATGGGTGTACCTCATTGTATCCACAATGAAAGGTGTTAAGAGATTTGAGCTAAAAGGGAAGCTAAGCCCAAGATATATTGAACCCTACTAAGTGATGGAAAGGATTGGCCCAGTAGCGTATCGAGTTTGGCTGCTGGAAAAATACAAAGTTATTCACAACGTGTTCCACGTCTCATCGCTTAGAAGAAGTTTTGGAAACTAGAAGGCTCGAGTAATTGAACCAAATCTGGTTTAGTTACATCCAAATATTACGTACAAAGAAAGACCTGTACAAATCATGGACATAAAAGAGAAAAGACTGAGGTCAAAGATTGTGCCCTATATAAAGGTGCAGTGGGGGAATGCGAGAAACAATGAGTTTACATGGAAAAGTGAGCGGATCACGAGGGAGCAATTCCCATATATATTCGAGTTCAATTATGAGATGTAACGCACGAGTAAGGAGCATAATAGACAAAGCACGAGAACAAGTGCATCTATAAAATGACTATCATTCTCCCCATACTTCAATTCAAAATTTCTAACCTTAGGGAAAATAAAATGGTGTGGGACACGATTGAAGAAGTAGATGGAGGAGACATGAGGAGTCATCTCATGTATCAACCTCAAATGATAAAGGTCGGACTGTTGATGCAATTGAGGGAAAGTCCATCTATGTTCAGAAGCTACTGGAGTCATTGACGAGTCCCATCGTCAGAACTCACCTCCCTTGAGAGGACCAGGCAAGGGAGAGCTCTCATTGAATTTCAAGGATGAAATCATTTTATATGGAGGGGAGGTTTTAAGGGTCGTACCTAATGCGAAAAGGGATAGATCATTCGTGGAGTTGAAGGAAAGGACTCCAATTGTCTTAGGAACTAGCAGTAGGAGACATCGAGTGCGGTTAGTCCAACATCTGGGTGAGCATGCACCACGTGAGAATCCAGTTGATATTTCCTAGAGCGAGGTAGAGATGAGCAACTTGGCTATGGCAGACAAGCTAGAAAAATCATCTCTCGTGAGGACGAGAATGAGGAGTTGGAGGAAGGATTAGCTCGGGTGAGTTGCGCACTAACCGTCCAAGGCGAGAGAGGGTTACTTGCCAAATAAGAACTATGGACAACTACTGACACAACCAATCATGGGAACTTTTTGGGATAACATGGAAGACTTTAGAAAGGTGTGAGTATCATTCAGAAGGGTCATGTCAGGAGTGGGTCTGCAAGTAAAGGTGAAGGCACGATGAGTCATCTCAATTAGACATAAAATTATGGCCCAACACCACGTGGAGAACCCTTGTTCAAGGAGGGATGGAAGAGTTGGCGGACCGTATGGGTGTGTAGATCATACCTTGGTCTCCTGTCTCTGTCATCTTGAATTATGACAAGACACCCAAGCATATCTAGAGTTAAAGGTGAGCACTGACGTAGTCGAAATTGGATTCCTCTAGATCCGACTCCGACTCCGATTTGTGTAGGCTTAGATCAGACTCCAACTCCGACTTGTCGGAGCAGAGTCGGATTTGGGTTTTCAAATTTGGGCTTTTTTTTTTTTTAGTTTCATATTTAGCATATTTAGCCTATTTAAAAAATAATTTTTTGTGGCCTTCAAATATCAATTTTTTGAAAAAATCAAAAATTAAAACTAAATCATTCACTACTAATTTACTTCTATACTAAAATCTAACTTATTTTTATACTAGATTTATACTATAGTGTCTAATTACATATTATCATACTATAGTATTACATATTATTTTTAGTGTTTAATTACATGTTATTATACTATAGTATTACATGCTATTATATTATACTAGTGATTAACTTATTTATAACTTATTTCTATACTAATCTTATTTCTAGCATCTAATTACAGGTTAGAATACTTTAGTAAATTTGTATTATATGTTAATAACTTATTATACTAGACTTATTAGTTATTTATATACTAGTGTCTAATTTATTCTTAAATAAGACTTATACTATAGTGTCTGATTACATATTATTATATATTAGTATGATATGTTATTATACTAATGTCTAACTTAATTATATACTAGACTTTCTAGTGTCTAATTACATGTTATTATACTTTAATAAATTAATATATATGTTATTAACTTATTATACTAGACTTATTTAAATACTAGTGTCTAACTTATTCTATACTTGATTATATATGGTAGTAATACTATGATGTTTATATAAACTAAACTATCATTATTCTATTTATATTATAGTATAAGTATATTATTTTATAATAATTAGCTCATACTAGTATATTATTGAATTTAACTATATAAGTTCTAGTTATATAACTATACAAGTATATATGATAAATATATAGATAAATACATACTTTTATAACATATATACAATATCGAAGTCGGATTCAGAGTCGGAGTTGGTCCAACGACACCTCCAACTCTGACTCCGACTGAAAAATTAGAAGGAAATCCGACTCCAATTCTGTTTTGTCATAGGCAGAGCGAAGTCAGATTTAGAGTCGGATTTTCAAATTTTTACCTAGCTTTATCTATAGTTAGAGATACATTAGAAAGGATACATGGCATTTCTACTCTATTTAAAGGATTTAGATGTGACAAGATCTCACTTTTGAGACCTGGTTCACTAAAGAGCTTGAGAGGGCGACTGTTGCGGAAAACATGGAGCAGGGAGACATCGAGAGGATTTCCAATGTAGGAAGGTAGGTTAGCTTCTAAGACAATGTTGGGTAATTGGGACTGAATGTTGTGTGTGAGAGACATTGCATCATATCTGTAATCTTACTCCTTTTTTTCTACAGGCATAAATAAATATTTCCAGCACTCTGTTTCTAGCTATATTTACTCACTAATTTTTGATGCTTTCAATATTTTCGATACTTTTAACTGCTATTGCTACTAATGATGGGGCTACATAAAAGGGTGATTCCTCATCATGCCTATGTATTATATATATGTTTTTCACTAAGAGAATGATTCCTTGCTAGGTTTTGAGGATGTACGAAGCTTGCAAGAAAGAGGGTGATACCACCCCATGCACCTATGTGCTTTTCCAGTAATTACAATAAATATTTTTATTGCATCTTTAATAGCATTATCTTTCATTAACGGTCTTGTCATAGCTGCCTAACCTACCTATAGTTTCGTTCTTGAGATCATAGAATTTTATGCAGGTTCAAACCTTGGTATGATGCTTGAGGAAGAGGAGTTAGTCTCACCTGAGTCTTGACTAAGGAGACTAGGACTTGTCTTAGCACCAATGTTTGTCATAGCTACTTCATATCTTTTGTAGGATGTTCATAACTGAGTCAAGTGCTCGATTGTAACCTAGTCGGTTGCCTTTGGCGACTAACTCTATGTATTCCTAAACGATATAATGGTTTGAAGTTATGAAGTGCGAGAAGCCTCTTTTGTATGAAGTCTAGATTCTGGTACATACATACATGTTTACGTTGTTATTACAATATGCTCCATTTATATTTTTGCTGTGATTGAACCAAATTACATACACGTTTACATCCCTATGGATTACTATATGCTTGACATTCTTTTCGGTGTTGACCAATCGGCCAGCATCATTGGCACCATGATACCTCACCTATTCCTTTATGAGGCATGGGGCTCCACTCTAGAGGTGACGACTCCACCGAATTTCTAATCCTTCAAACGTGTTGTCTGCATTATCTCTTATATGTTTGTAATGCCTGTTTGACGCCCTTAATCTCTGCTTGGGATTTGATGGAGCTTGAGGCATCGGAACATGCAACACAAGGTTACATACCTTCATTCATGACAGTTAATAATGCAATGCACCTAGCATGTTTCTAATATTACGCAGTAATCACAACGGATAATTTCTTTTAGCAATACGTAATGTACTAGAATGCTAATCCCAAAACATAAACATATTTCCATCAATATTCACATGTCAAAAGTTATAACATCCATCCAACAATTCTGTAATCAAAGCGCATAGTACTAGAGACAGAATTCCTTAAGTATAGACATAATATGAGACTACACTAAACACCAAGTTGCTCACGCAGCTCGGTTACAAGCTCCAAAATAGTATCCAAAAGCTGGAGGATCACCTCCATGAGCCCCCGAGGCTCCTTCTCGGCCTATTTGACATCATCCAGTTGGGGTGCATGGGTTCTCAGATCCCGGGCACATCATCTACCATTCGGAAGGGATGGTAGTTGTGACTACTAAAGTGATATTTATAAATTTCAAAAAGTAAGGCTCCTAAGCTACTAATAGTATAAATAGGCATGCATGACAGTAAAGGGACATGTATACTTCATGAACATGAACTTACTTATGCACATGGCATACTTAGAAACATAATAACTTGGCATGAACATGAGACATCCATACATATACATGTTTGATTACTTAAAAATGGACGTTCCACTGCTCCTCATAGACCGTGTGCTCGTGCCAGTACCGCATCACATCATAGGTCCTTTCACCAGCTGTGAGTATGTCATTCATGAAGGTTTTACCCGAAGGTAAATCCATAACTTGTACTTTTAGCATGTTTTGACACCCATTGGAGTTTGGTGCATGACTTTGTTCTGGAAACCAGTTACTTAGTTCCCATTCGAAATCTGCTGACGGTACTTTGTCAACCTAAGAGATTTCACTCCATTAAAAATACTCTAGAGTGGACATGAGAGTTACACTAGGATAGTCTCCCATCCTATCACTTGAGGTCGTGATAAAACAAAACAACTCATGCATGATTTGAAATATTTTTAAGACATACGTCTTGTATGCTTATGACATTATATTCATGGTATGTAACAGATATTCAAGTAACAGATTAAAATGACATGGCATGGCATGTTATAAAACAATTAAATAAGCATAAAGTAAAATATGAATATAAATAGCGCACCTTACCACCTTACATACATAAAAATACAATAATTAGAAGCTAACTTACAGAATGTCATGTGTAACGTAAGTGTAGCATAAGTTGAAATGAGATACATTGTAGGGTAAGAATTTCTTACTTAATCCTCATAAAAACATAATTACCAACTTTGGGCTTAATTTACAAAATTACCCCTTAACTTTGAGAAATTATAAATTAACCCCTAAACTTAAGAAAATTGCAAATGGACCCCAAAACTTACCAAAATTTAAATACCTCATGTACATTTCATCCTAAATCCGAATATGGGCTTAGAATTTACAAAAAATACATCCTACTATAAGAAATCTTCTAGGCCGATTCGCACTTAGGCTAAAAACTATGTTTTTGCTTGCTACTTGTCCATTCAACACACTATCATGCTTAGCCGAAAATGGCAACTCTCAAATATCGCATTCTTATTTCAAAAACCATGCCAAGAAATCACATATTTTATAAAAACTTAAACTCACCACTTCAAACAATAACACAAAACATCAATATTAGGTCAAATCGAACCTAATTTTGGTGTTCTTGGTCTAATACTTTCATTTAAAATCCAATGACTCCAAAAGTCCACAACTTTAATTATAACATATTCTCCATTCAAACCTAGTTGATAGCATGCTTGACTAAGAATAAAAATCACAAAACTCAACAAATGAAACTCGGTTTACAATGAAATCATAGAAACTGAAACTTGCATGCTTTTGGCTAGAATTACAGAGACTAAATCCTTGATTTACATGAAATAAGTCTTGAAACAATACATCTATATACCTCAAATTCAAGATCTAACTTGATCTAAGCATCAAAATCAACATGTCATAGCAAATAATCCATCAAAACAAACACCTAACCTGAGAGCATCTAAATCATACTTAAAAATATACTCTTTGCATGTTTATCAAAAATCCAACAAGGCCTAAGCCAAAACGCTTTTAAAAAAACCAACTTAATTCATATATCTAAGTTTTAAGAACAATATTTACAAAAATAAAACCATAGATTCAAGATCCTCAGGCTCAAATAACAATCTAAACCAAACAAAACTCACTTGAAGGAATCGGTTCTAAGCACTTAATAGATCATGAATAATCGTTTTATGAAAACCTAATATGCTATAAATCAAACCATGACTTACAAAAAAATCATGTGAAAACTTGATAGAACTGAGATTCACAAATAGTTTCATCAAAACAACTCAAAACTTCCAAGGTTCAACAACAAACATCCAAACCGAACCCTTTCATCATCAACAACAACATTCATCCATCAAACTCCATTAAAACTTCAACCAATACTCTCCCAAGTAATCAAGACTCATAACTTAATAAACTATTAGAGATTTTAGATAGGAGAGAAGACTTACAAAGGGCTGGAACAAAGAAACTCAAAGCTGCAGAAAAACTCTCTTCTAGCTCTCTTGGTTTTGCTTTTGGAAGGAAAGGAAATTTTGCAAAGTGTGGGAGAAGAAATGAGGGTGGGGTGTGGAGTGTATAAGGTGTTACTTGATGGTTGTGTTTATGACACAAGAAGTGATATTAACTTGTGAAAAGGAGAATGAAAAAGCTGATGGAGTGGGCTGGATTTTGTTGCTACTGAGTCATGATTTTGAGGTGTAAGTGGTTGCTTGGTTGACCTTCTTTAATGGCATTATTTAGGGCTTACCATGAGGTGGGAAGTCAGCCATGGTATGGCCTTATAAGTGGAGGAAAGTTTGTAGAAGAAGCTTGGGGGAACAAGGGGTTTTGGTGGTACTAAGGAGGGGCTAAGCAAATGACATTCTATTTGGGGTTTCAATGGGGTTTCGGTTAGGTAGTGGATGAGGTATAAGAGAGTGTACTTGAGTAGTTGGTTGCTTGTGAAAGTGGTTTAAACCAAGTGGCAATCACCTGATCAAAACCGAGTGGCATTTAAGGTTTGGAAAAAGTTTGGGATTTTGGTTACCCTAGAGATTTAGGGTTTCGGTTTCCCCTCAAGTTTTTGGGATTTCATAAGGGCTAAAACCCTCTTTTTGGTTTGCTAAAAAGTACTTGAGAGTGGATGGAATAGTGAATTGTGTAAGAAACTGATTCACTTGCTTGGTTTTCACTCCAATCACTTACACACTTGTACTCCTCTTGACAAGTGTCCATTGGATCTTCAAAATGGATGGAGATTGTGCCATACTCCAAAAATGTTTTCTGATGATTCTAAGCTAATTTGTACATCCTACATGAAAATTTGACATATGTTTGAACCAAATGCCACGCGACTCCCTCTTGACGGGTTACTATTAACCCAAGAAACTCGAAATTTGTTATTGTATCATAAAATCCTAAATATTTATATAAGTCTAATGGTGCAATTCATTTCAAAAAGTTATACTCTAAGTTCCTCAATTAAATAAAACGGCACTTTCAACTCTATAGTGGACCGAGATCCGCTTGCACTACCAGACTAAAATCTAATCGATCGCTCAATTCATGAAATCACGTTTCTAAAATCTAAAGATATTCATCGATCGAATTCCTTTCGGGACGTTAGAGCCTAGCCATCTCACGACATGCATTGACAAAACAGTTATTGAAGCTCTTTTCACACATGCAACTAGATGTCTATTGGAAGTGTTTTGAAACAATTTGTAAGGGTGTTTTATTTACTATAATGAATACAATTGAGACACTCCTAGACCCCACTTGGGATTTGACGGAGACTGAAGTTTCAGGACATGTAACACAAGGTCACGTACCCCTCGTTCATGACAGTTAATATGTAATGCACCTAGTAAGTTTCTAGTAGTATGCAATAATCGCAGTGGAAAAATCTCAAAACTATAAAGATTGAGAAATTTAATATGGTACCAAATGAAATACTATTAATCCCAAAAGTAATTGTTTAAGAAATCTCCCAATACAAAAGTAAGGGTCTAAACCACAACCCTTTTTCCAAAACAATTCATCCAAATGTATCATAACATTGTTTTATTCCATTCTCCAAGTGCATTTGTCCTTCTGATTTAAAATCCTTCGGATTTCCTTAACTTGTTCTAGTACTCCTACTGTAAGGGTCACAACATCTTTGAGATTATCCTCATTCGTAGGCCGAGAGCTAGAAGCTGAACTTCCCTTGAAAAAAACACATTTTTGTCCCATCTAGATTCCTTTTTCAAAACATTGATCTTGTAATCATATAACAAAGTAATGATGTAAAAAATATCAAAGTTCCATTTCTTATTAATCACTTGTAATCTTATTTCATATAATAATGTTGGTGAACACCTCATGGCTTCCTTTAGGAACCGTGGACTGCCTGCTAGGTACAACATTACATTGTTGTCCCTTGACCGAGTGTGAGTACGTCTAATTCAATATGATAAGAAAATTCACAATTTGCCTTCATTGTATTTCAATGTGTAGCACCCATTAGTGTTAGGTGCGGCTACTTCACTTTGGAATCATTTAAAAAGAACTCATTCGAGGTCCGTTGACTGTATTTCATCAACCATGGGGTTAACACTCCAATTTAGGCACTCCAAAGTAGACATAAGAGTTTCACTAGAATATTCCCCCATCCTAGCATTGGGCTCGTGACAAAATCTTTTTCTTTCAATGCACAACCCAAACATGTGACATGTACTTGTGATGAAACCATGCAACTTATCATCTAACAATGTACTTGTGCTCAATATGCCAAGAATGCATCACGTGAACAGCTTGAAATAATTAGAACATTTAGATACATATACATGAATATAACATATGAAGACTTCAACATGGCATATATCATTTTCCAAAACTCCAAATATGTCATTTAAACCAGAATTTCCAGCAAGTATCATTTGAACATAGCATGAATATTCAAAGATGTCAACCAACCATAGCATGCACCATTTGAGCATAATATTTGTTTATTCAATACAAACAACAAGAATCAAAGTTTACACAGAGACATAAGTATGTTATCCAAGGGTAAGTTAGAGGATGTTTCCCAGATGACTAACACAAGAGGAGGTGAAATGGGTTTTATTTAAAAATTAACAATTATAAACCAAATACAGAATATAAACTGTGAACGAAATACGAAGCAGCAGTAAATATAAAAAGTAGGGGTAAGAGAGAAGCGAACTCAGTATCTTAACGAGGTTCAACCCCACTGCCTACATCCTCACCTCAAGCTACCCCTTGAGAATTTCCAGATTCACTATTCAACCTCCTTTCAATGGAGATAGAAACTTATTACACATTTGGGTAATACCGCTACAAAAAATCCGTGTAGAACACTCTCTACACTTACAATCACTTTACACATGGTGATTCAACTATTCCCTATGTAAAACACTTTCTACACGCACAAGGGTTATACACACCCTTTTACTGATACAAGAGCTGATAGTGGGTAGGTTATCAGAGAACACTCCTCAATTAGTGAAATGAAAACAATACGGCGCAAACCATATCTCTCTCAAAATGAACAAAGGTTAAGGGTTAATGCTTAGAGAAGAGAGATTACAAGCTTTGAATGAATGTTATAAGGCTTCTAATTGATGTGTATGCTCTTGTTGTAAATTTGAAGATCTCAATTGAGCTATTTATAGGCATAAGAGACTTTATGTTCAAATTTAAAAGGATTCACATGTTAAAAAGGAGAATCACTCACTTTTCAAAATTTGAAAATAAAAGTTTCTCCTTTTTGCAATTGTCAAAAACAACATCATTCACTTTTTAAAATTTTGCAAACCAGATCTTCTACTTTTCACATATGACAAAAGGAGCATTATTTTCTTTTCAAAACTTTCAAATAAAAGCAACTACCTTTTGCATATGTCAAAAGGAGTACCAATTGCTTTTGAAAATTTTCAAACTTATCATACACATGTGAGAGATGACAATCAATCATCTTTCAAATTTTAAAAATTCAAACTTTTAATCATGTCATGCACATGTGAAAGATGACAATCAATTATCTTTCAAAAATTCAATTTTGAAACTTCTAATTTTCAAATATATCATGCACATGTGAAAAATACAATTTGATGCTTTATGAGTAAAGATTTTTTTTTTAGCCTTAATCGAATTTCGAATTTTTTAAGAGATGTACAAAATTACTCTAAGAGCTTTATTTGTAATTTTGTTTGTTTCTTGCTCATACTTGATTCGTTGATATGTTTGTCTCCATTGTGTTGAGAACTTGAGCTTGAGACTCCTTTATGCTTGAATTCATTTGTTATCATCAAAATCCATATGTAGATATATAATTATATAGAGCTTTAAACCTTGGGTCTAACAATCTCCTCCTATTTTATGATAACAAATACTTATTAAAACTTTGAGGCTTGTATAATACTTGAGCTCCTCCTAAGAATATGCGTTAGTTTTTCAAGCAATAGATAAATATAATTTCAAGCATATATAACAAGCTTAGTAATTCAAAGGATGTTAATATAAATAAAGCATTGGCAATAACATGCTAATGTTCTATTCTAAAACTTCTCCCCATTTTGGCATCATTAAAAACGAGCTACAATAACGAGTGGACAAATGAAAACGGTGCATTAGTAGAAACTATGGAGAGTTGGATAATTGGAGCTGCTTGAGCCTCAACAAGTGTTGCAAAGCTACGAGGCCTAGCTCTATCGACTTAGTGAGGAAAGAGATTCAAATACGCTTGATATGTTTGACAAACGAAATTTTGCAAAGATTTGAAAGCTTTGAGTTTCTATTTAAAAATGACCATTTTCACCAATTGGATACTTACGAAAAAACTCTCACATTGCTCATTGACCTAGTTTCTGTTTATCCAAAACGATAGTATGGCCAATAAACTTTCTTCCATTAATGTTCCATATTTGAATCAAGAACCCTTTATGCCTCAACTACCAATTTTCTCTCCTGAGGCTGTCAACACCATGATAGGAGCAGAGATACATTTTTATGGTAGGATTGATTATAAGGTTGTTGCATAATCAAGAACTCTCAGCTCTCAATATGTTGCCTCTGTTACGACCATGTCTCGGAGGTTATTGGAGATGGTGAATGAGGTTGATCGGCTTAACAATCAAGTATATGAATTGCGTCAGAAGCTTGCTAATAAAGATAGAAAGAATAAAAGGTTAAAGAAAGAAAACAAGGAGTTGAAAAATTTTGTAGACTGGTATGCTTGTGACCTGCAACTACGAATAGAGGAGTTGGAATGAGAGAGAGTTCAAATACAAAGTCAACATCAGTAGATAACAACAGAGGTTCAGAGTCTACAAGAAAAACAAGAAAAACAAGGACAATATGCAATTAATCTCGCTAGCTTAGCAAAATAACTTTTGACAATATGCAAATTTTAACTAAGTAAAATATGAAGAGATGATAGCTTAGCAAAGTAATTATAACTAAGTAAGATATGAAGAGATGATAGTTTGTCTTGTTCTTATTTCTATCTCTATAAAAGCAGTCTTCAACTCATATAATTCGCATCCAATCTTCTTTATTCCGCAAATTTTCTTTTGCAATTCTCTGTAATTCATCTGCATTTTTATTCTGCAAATTTTCTTTTGCAATGGCTCGTGAATCTTCTTTCAATAACCCTCGTGATCAATATATGAGGTATTCTTCACCTCAATTCTCAGTTATTTCCGCATCTGCCATAGGTTCCATGATGCAGCATGAAAGTGTTCTGACTAATAAATCAAATGATGACACCACTTATGAACTTGTGAGTCTTGGTACTCGATACTCATTGTCCACTGTTGCATTTTCCTAGTTGTTGCAGTCCAGAGTTAGGGAGGTTGAAAAGCTTAACAAGAATATTTATGTTTTTCAACGACTTGTTCACGAGTCTAACAAAAAATTAGGAGGCTTAAAGCAAGAGAATAAGGATTTCAAATCCTTGCTCATCTCTTCATTTCCACTGTCTAATCCTTTATATAAGGATAACAATTGATAAATGAAGAAGAAGAGCACTTGAAAAATGAGGCTAAATGTCTCAAGTTTTTGTAAGTTATTTGAGATAATAAAATAAAAATAGTTAATCGATATTCATGGCATGCATCATTCCTATTTCTCTTCTAATCATGCATAGTCTATCTTTTGGCATAGGTTTTGTGAAAATCTTGCCAATTGATCGTGTGTGCTTGTGAACTATAGTACAATATCACCATTTTGCACATGATCTCGAAGAAAATGATATATAATCTCAATATGCTTAGTCTCAAAATGTTGTATTGGATTCTTTGAAAAATTTATAGCACTTGTATTATCACATTTGACCGGAATGTGATTGTACACGAACTCAAAATCCTCAAGTTATTGCTTAATGTAAAGAACTTGAGCACAACAACTACCCGCAGCAACATATTCTGCCTCAGCAGTAGATAATGCAACATAATTTTGCTTTTTATTAAACCATGAAACAAGTGCATAAGAAATCACATATTCCAGTAGTGCTTTTTACATCAACTTTGCAACAGCATAATCTGCATCTTAGGATACCATAACCTTAGGTCAATTGTACCAATAAGATATCTAAGAATGCGCTTAACTGTAGTCATATAAGATTCTTTTGGAGAAGATTAAAAACTTGCACATAAGCATACACTAAACATAATATCCAGTCTACTTGTTGTCAAATACATTGGACTACTAATCATACCTTGGTATACCTTTGAGTCACTGGCTTACCTCTTTCATCTTTATCAAGTTTGGTGGATGGGCTTATTGGTGTTCCAATTTCCTTCGCACCTTCCATCCCAAACTTTTTGAGTAATTTTTTAATATATTTTGACTGATTAATGAATGTTCCACTTTTTACTTGCTTGATTTGCAATCCAAGAAAGAAGTTAAGTTCTCCCATCATACTCATTTATGATTCTTCTTGCATACTCATAGCACAATTATGGCACATATTTTCATTAGTAGCACCAAATATTATATCATTTACATAAATATGAATCAAAAGAATATCATCCTTTTTGTGTTTAATAAAAATGGTTGTTTCCATTTTTCTTCTTGAAAAATATTTTTCAATCGAGAAACCACTGAGTCTCTCAGGCTTAGCTCTAGGAGCTTGTTTGAGTCCAAATAGTGCTTTTGTGAGATTGAACACATGATTTGGAGAAATATGATTTTCAAAATCTGGAGCTTGCTCAACATGTACATCTTCATTTATAAAGCCATTTAAGAAAGCAATTTTAACATCCATTTGAAAAATTTTGAAATCTTTGTAACAAGCATATCCAAGAAGCATTCGAATAGTTTCTAATCTTGTGACCGCTGCATATGTCTCATCATAATCGATTCCTTCTTTTTGATTGAAACCTTGGGCCACAAGTCAAGCCTTGTTTCTAGTGATGACTCCGAACTCATCTTTCTTGTTTCTAAAAATCCATTTTGTTCTAATAATAGTATGATTTTTGGGTCTAGGAACAAGTGTCCAAACATCATTTCTTTCCAATTGATTTAGCTCTTCTTGCATAGCTAAGACTCAGGATTCGTCAAGAAGTGTTTCATCAATATTTCTAGCTTCAATTTGAAATAAAAATGCAGTGTGATTGCAAACATTTTTAAGAGATAATTGAATACTTACACCTCGTGATGGTTCTCCTAGAATTTGTTCCGTTGGAGGATCTTTCACAAGTTTCCACTGTTTGGTTGCATCTTGCATTAAGTTTTGATGATCTTTCCTGATGTCTCCATGTTAGACTTCCTCTGTTGTGTTCTCTTTATTGAGTCTGAGGCTTTCCATGTTATTTATAGCTTCTGTTTCTTCATCAACATATTTCTTGGAAAGTAGAGGATTAAATTCATCAAATACTACATTCATAGATTCTTGTATAGTCAAAGTCTTTTTATTGAAGACTCTATAAGCTTTACTATTAGTAGAATACCGAGAAAGATACATTCATTAGATTTTGCATCAAAATTGCCTAAATTATCTCTATCATTCAAAATGAAACATTTGCATCCAAATACATGAAAGTAACCAATGTTGGGCTTTTTCCCATTCTAAAGCTCATAGGGGGTTTTATCTAACTTCGACCTTAACATAACTCTATTAATAACATAAAATGTAGTCCTTACCGCTTCGGCCCAAAAATAACTAGGTAAGTTCTTCTCATTGAGCATTGTTTTTGCCATCTCTTGAAGAGATCTGTTCTTCCTCTCTACTATCCCTTTTTGTTGAGGAGTTCGAGGACTAGACAAATTATGTACAAAACCATTTTCATCACAAAACGTTTCAATATCTTTATTAACAAACTCTTTCCTTTTATCACTTCAGATACTTGAAATAGTATAGCCATTTCCATTTTGTGTTCTTTTGCATAGCTTATTAAAGGCATTATGTGCCTTATCTTTATGAGCATGAAAGATAACCTAAGTATATTTAGACAAATCATCAACAATAACAAATGCATAATATTTTCCTCCTAGACTTGTAGTTTTATTTGGTCCAAAAAGATCCATGTGTATTAGTTGCAGTGGTCTAGTAGGAAAAATATATTTCTTGGTTTTAAAAGAAGTTTTTGTTTGTTTACCAAACTGGCATGCATCATAGATTTTATCTTTGAGAAAAATTGCCTTTGATAAACCTCTCACAAGATCATTTTTTGAAATTTTGAAAATAAGTTCCTTGTTGGAATGACCTAGTCTTCTATGCCATAGCCAACTAGTTTCATTTTGAGCTGAAAAACAAATAGCATCTTGTGAGGCAATTTTTTCAAATTTGATTGTATAAACATTGTTGCTTCCAAAAGCAATAAAACAAACTTTGCAATTATGATCATTCAAAATAATGCCCTTATCCCTTTCGAAAGTAACCGTAAATTCTTTATCATATAATTGACTTATGCTTAAAAGAGTATGCTTTAGACTTTCAATAAGAAGATCATTTTCAATAATGAGAGAAGACTCATTACCAATTTTTTTAGATGTAAGATCAATGAACTTAGTTTTGTCTCCCGTCATGTGTCTTGAACATCCACTATCTAAAAATCATTTGCTTTTGCTTATGGAGGACTTCGTGCATACCGACAAAAATAATTAAAATAATTTTTCTTGCTACCCAAATTCTTTGAGTCCTTCATTTATTAGTATTAGAAAAAACAAGATTTTTAAGTACCTATATGGCCCTAATAGTTATTGTATGTTTTCTTCTAATATGATAAGTATGATAATTATGATTATTTCTATTACAAAAATTGCAGATAACATGTGACATATATGAATAACTTGAGTGATTGTAATAGTATCTTTCTTTGAAAAAAAATTATTTTTGTGAAAAAAACTTTGAATACTGGATTTTGATTTAGAAGGATTATCAAAGAAGTTTTTGTAAGGTTTGTATTTTTGTTTTGACATGTATTTCAAGCCTACTTTGTCAAAAACACATCTTTGACTACCAAGAGATTTTTTAAAATTTCTTTTTTTGTTTGTTAAGTTTTCAACAATCTTTTCTAAATTAGTCACTTTCTTCTTTAACTCATGATTTTCATCTTTCGAAACGATGTTTTCTTTTCTTAAAAGATAAAATTGGTTTGTTAAATAATTTTTCTTTTTCAAAGTAATATAGTTTATACCAAATTTCTCAAGTTCTTCATATATCTCTTCCAAAACATTTTGCAATTCCTCATATGAAGAATTTTCAATATTGTAAAGATTTGTTACCTCAAGGTCATCTTTAACGATAAGACAAAGATTTGTTGATTCTCCATTGCTTTCTTCATTGTCTGAGCTACTTGAATCATCATCCCATGTAGCTTTCATTACTTTCTTGTCCTTGTTTCAATCTTTCTTTAGCAGAAGACAATCTGCCTTAATATGTTCAGGCTTATTGCATTTGTAACAAGTTAAAGAGTCATTTTTATCTGTATATTTCTTGGAAAAATTTTTAAAAGACTTCCTTGAAGGAGCTTTATTTCTCTTTAAGAATCTCTTAATTCTCCTTGTTTTCATCGCAACTTCTTCATCTTTGTCGTCAATTTTCTCATATTCATCACTTTCGCTTTCATGAGGAACAACTTTAAGTGCTAAGCTCTTTTTAGCTTTCTTTCTTCTTCTCTTCTTTTCAATGTGTGCTCATGGGTGGTAAGTGACCTGATTAGTTCATTTACTTCGAGTTTCTTAAGATCTCTACCTTTAAGAATCACCATCATTTTTTATTCCCTTGTTTTGGTAAAGAGTTAAGAATTTTTCTTACTATCTCCAAGTTGGAATAGACCTTGCCAAGAGCTATCAAGCTATTTATAACGTTAGTAAAGCGAGTGTACATGGTAGAAAGAGATCCATCATCGTTCATTTTAAACATTTCATATTCAAGAGTAAAAATATAAATTTTTGATTGCTTGACTTATGAAGTTCCTTCATAAGTTACTTCCAACATATCCCAAATTTCTTTTGCTATCTTGCAAGTCATTATTCTATTGAACTTATTCCCATTGAGAGCATTATATAAGAAATTTATAACCTTTGAATTAAATATTAGAGATCTCTCGTCTTCATGATCCAACTCTTCATCCTTTTTGACCTTTACTCCATCAACAACTTTTGTTGGGAATAAGGTCTATTTACAAAGCATTTCCAAATTTCTCGACCATGACCTTGAAAGAATATTTTCATTCTATCTTTCCAGAATATGTAATTACCTCCGCAAAATAGTGGAGGCCGACTGCTAGATTGACGATTACCAAAGGTAGCTATAATGTTAGCCATAAGATCTTAACTCAAAAGATAGTTAATGTTACAAAAGAGAAATTGCTTTGATACCAATTGTTGCCTAGATGACTAACACAAGAGAAGGGAATTGAGTTGTATTTAAAAATTAACAATTATAAACCAAATACACAATATAAAATATGAATAAAATACGAAACAACAGTAAATATAAAGAGTAAGGGTAAGAGAGAAGCAAACTCAGTATCTTAATGAGTTTTACCCTCACTGCCTACGTCCTCGCCTCAAGCTACCCCTTGAGAATTCCTAAATTCACTATTCAAGCTCCTTCAGATGGAGATAGAACCCTATTACACATTTGATCAGTATTGCTAATAAGAATCCGTGTATAACACCCTCTACACTTACAATCACCTTGCACGTGGTGATTCAACTATTACCTGTGTAGAACACCTTCTATACACACAAAGGTTATACACACCCTTTTACTGATACAATAATTAATAGTGGGTAGATTATCAGAGAATACTCCTCAATGAGTGAAATATAACAGTACAACGCAAACTATATCTCTCTCAAAATGATCAAGGGTTAAAGGTCAATGCTTAGAGAAGAGAGATTGAAAGCTTTGAATGAATGTTGTAAAGCTAGCAATTGATGTGTCTATGCTCTTGTTGTAAATTTGAAAATCTCAATTGAGCTATTTATAGGTATATGAGACTTTATTTTCAAATTTAAAAGGATGCACATGTAAAAAACGAGCACCACTCACTTCAAGATTTTCAAATAAAAGTTTCTCCTTTTTGCAATTGTCAAAGACAATATCATTCACTTTTCAAATTTTTCGAACCAAATCTTCTACTTTTCGCATATGTCAAAATGAGCAATATTTTTTTTTCCCAAAATTTTCAAATAAAAGCAACTACCTTTTGCATATGTAAAAAAGAGTATCAATCACTTTTGAAAATTTTCAAATTTATCATGCACATGTGAGAGATGACAATCAATCATCTTTCAAATTTTTTAAATTCAAATTTTTAATCATGTTATGCACATGTGAAATATGACAATCAATTATCTTTCAAAAATTCAAATTTGAAACTTCTAATTTTCAAATATATCATGCACATGTGGAAAATGCAATTTGATACTTTAGGAGAAAATATTCCTTTTTGAACCTTAATCCAATTTCGAATTTTTCAAAAAATGTACAAAATTACTCTAAGAGCTTTATTTGTAAGCTTATTCATTTCTAGCTCATGTTTGATTCATTGATATGCTAGGATCCATTGTGTAGAAAACTTGTGCTTGAGACTCTTTTTTGTTTCAATTCATTTGTTATCATCAAAATTCATATGTAGATATATGATTATATGGAGCTTGAAACCTTGGGTTCAACGGAGGATAACTTACAAAGCTCCAAAAAGATTTTCCAATGATCAAGCAAGCTAAAAGTGTATGTTTTTACTATTAGATTTGTGAAATAAAAGTGAATAACCAAGCATGTGTTTCATGTACTATGGTTTAGACTTCCTAACCCTAATCAGTCATGAGCCCCTTTCTTGTGATTTTCATAAACATGTACACACATGTCATGAGAAACCCTAGGGCTTAATAATGTCAACCCTCCATATCTTTGTGTGAAACCCTAGTAGCTGAGTATGTGTGTGTATTGACAAGTGTGGTTTTACTCCAATCAAATCTTAGTGGTCGAAAAGTGCATGGCACCAAAATTGTGCTTCTTCAAATGGTGACTAGGTAAAACTCTTCATGAAACCCTAGTTATGCCCAAACAACATCTAAGAGGTTTCTCCTCACTTATCTCGCCATTAAAGACTAGATTTAAAAAAAAAAAACTCTAAGGGATGTTTGGATGGAGAGAAAATTTAAGAGCTATCTCCTAGGGTATGGACGAGATGGAGAGGATACGAGAGAAGAGAAAATCTAAAAAAATGTAAAATAACCTTTGATCTCCCTCTAGCATGTGTATGGATGCCGGTTATAAATGACCTTTTTTATAGGTCTTTTTACTTCCACTTATTTTTTATGTCTCTCATCATTATTCTGCTGTAGAATCTGAAGAGTTTACTAACTTCTTTCATGCATGAGCGCCAAGTGGCATTCCTTTCTTGCCCTAGCCAAAAGCCCCTTCTTCTTCCTCTCATCATTTCCATGTCTTAAAAACTTAAAAGGGCTCTTGTGCATGGAGGACAAGTGGTGCCTCCCTTGATGTGGCCAAAACCATAATCCTTTCTCATGGTCAGATTCTTCTAGAAAATCCTAAAATCACATGCATGCTGGCCAAGTGGCTTGGCAGAAAATCACACTCCCTTCTCTTCATCATTGGATTCTTCTAGAAGCCTGAAACTATTTTGCATGAGGGATAAGTTGCGTGTGACTGTTGGGAAGTCGAACCCTCTCTTCATCTCCCTCACAATTATATTTCTAGAAACTCTAAGCACTTTATGCATGTGTGACAAATGGCAAAAAGGGAAGATGGCTTCCATGAGGGTGGCATGTGCCCGTCCTTTGAATCCAATATCCTAAATGACTTTTTTCAATGATTGCTTCCCTTTCGGAAACCTAAAAGTCCAAGTGGGTGAGTGCCAAGTGGCACTTCCTTCCTCATGGCCGAAAATGGTCTTTCTCCTTCCTTTGTGGTTTCTTCTAGAAACCCTAATGTCTTTTGCATGTTTACCAAGTGGTGTGTCCCTTGGCAAAATAGAAACATCATTTCCTCATGCCTAATGATTGCCTCTTGGAAACCCAAAGGTCTCCCTCTTGCTTGGCACCAAGTGGTGTCTTCCTTTTATTCTCAAAACTCTAATGGGCTCTTTTCAAGCCCTAATTTCTATGGTGGCTGAAAATTAATAGACCTAGTGTAATGCCCGGTTCCCGGAAGTCCGGAGAATTAGCTCATATTACCAAAAATCATCTCCAATATCATAACTATAAAATTCAAAAGACTCCATAAAATATTAATTCCTTTGCTGAACCAAAATATCCATATTCCCTGAAAGGGACAACAAAGAAATTTTCAGTAACATAAATTAAAAACTCCCCAAAGACTCGATAATATCCTTAAATCATCAAATCACAATAACCGAAAATAAATCAATTTACTAACTATGACTCTCAAATAAGTACTTGTACCCTCGGACACTTATTCCTCTACGATCATCACACCTTATTAAAACTTCCTACTCATGTTCTTCAGCTGAACCATCAAGATCATCTGAAAATGTTTGGAGATAAGGGGTGAGTTATCAACAATTCAATAAGCAGAAGACATATACTAGTGTGTAAATATGAGTATTTATAGAGTTTAGAATGCAGAATCAAAATATTTGTTTTCAGAATACAGAGTAAGAACATGTTAACAAAAATATCAAAGCGATAGTTCACAAATATTCATAATCAAAATTCCTTTGACATAACATAAACTGAAACATCACATCCTATCTTATCATATCAGAGCAGATACCATGTTTAACCCTCGTGGTAGGGTTATGCAAACCTTGGCGGCCAACCGAGCAGAAATAGAATGTGAATCTTCCCCTTATTATTCTCGCAGCCCCGAGTGTGCATACAGGAAAAACCACACAGAAAACCACTTTACTTCCATAGTGGATGCACCGGAAACAGAAAAGTTGGTATCAACCTAAACAGAGGCCATAGTTTTACACTCGTGGTAAGGTCAAAATGGAACAAAAAAAAAATAAACAAAATGTTATGCCAGAGGTTTTCAGGAATCACATCATATCATATCAGAGTATAGAATATTTTCAGAATAGAACAAAATCAGATCATAAAAACATAATTTATGAGCAAAATTTCATATTCGCTCTCTTTTGCACAGTTCAGAAACAAAATGCCAAAATAGCTCATGTCTACATCAGTCATGCCAAAAAAATACTTTGTTCTTAAACAGAATCTCATGAGAAATGAAGAACAAATAACTAAGGTAGTTCAAATTTCCTTTCGTAACAAAACATGCATACTTTTCAAAAATCAACCTCAACCCATTTTATTTTGATGCAAAGTCTAGCATAAGAATCCCGCTTACTTGGACTTTTTAATTTCTCTGAATTTTCTCACAATAGTGCCAACGGAAAAGAAAATCGATCATCACCTATAAGAGAGTCACGCATAACTTTTGTACATTTTCAATTGAACACATATTTTGAAATCAACACCCAAGTTCTACAAAATTTAAATTTTCCTATTGTCTAAAAATCCTCCAAACCATAAAATATCATCACTTTCCAAAATACTTTAAAAACACCTAAAATACTTGCAACTTCCAACATCTAACTTCTCGTCTTATTACAAAAATCATTATAAATAACAAAACTAGATCAGTTACTAAGAGGGGCATACATGTAATTTACTTATAAGGGGCTTAACGTCTCAACAAGTGAAATGGAGGAGAGTGACTTACGCACAGGCAGTGTATGTATGCGACGTGTGTTGTGGGTTCGGCCATGAATCTCCGACATGGTTGAGTGACGGTGGTTGTCCCGGGCGGCAGAGTGTGAGAGGGGTACCAGGAGGGGTGGAAGACCGGGCATAGTGGTTGGCCCCAAGTGCAGCGGCTTGAAACCTCATGGCCTGGGTTGTGTCCAGTGCAGTGCAGCGTGAAGGAGCAAGAAAAATCGCTCAGGTTCGCTTCCTATAAACAGGGCCATGGTGGCTTCCGATGGTGGTCACAAGGGAGGTTCTAGTGGGGGGTGATTTCCGTTCGGCTGAGTGCATACATGCATGGATTTTTATGATGGTAAGGTCGTGCAACTAGGTTGCAGGCGAGGTCTAATGCCGTGGGTGTGGAGGTGTAGCGACAACGACAGTGCCCGCGTGGAGGTTGTGGAGGGTGGTGGCTTGTGGTGGACAATGGTTTGTGGATGGAGCTGCTTCTGTGCGTGCGTGGGTGGAGACTTCCGTGGGAGTTTTGCGGCAGCTATAGGCTTGGTAAACTATCACATGCTGGTACGTGTATATATATATATATATATATTTATTGGCGATGGAAAAAACCCTAGAGAAATGAGGGAGACGTGTGTGGGAGTGGAATCATGCGTGGTGGCGAAAATGATCATAAAACGGATAGTTGGTTTTCATGGTTTAAAAACAAACGGGTGTGGGCTTAGGTCTTGGGCTTTTTCCTGAGTCATGGGTCTTGACTCAATTTCTAAAAAGAATCCAACTTGTTCTAGAAATTTCTCAGCTCAATTCTCACCTTGGCCCTTTAGAAAACAACCTAATTATCAAGCCGAATAAAATCATAATCTGCCAAAACAAAGGTTTTAGGCCCGTAGTCTAATAAAAAAAAATACTTAAAAAAAAGTAACTAAGCTCTTCATACGTATAAGTCCAAAAACAAAACTTTTATAGAACAACTTGTTTCTGGACTCGGGTGTTACACCTAGGGCCTCTTCTTAGGCATGGGCGACTATTCCACTATCAAAGGATGAGATCCACTTCATTTTACATGGTTCTAATTCCAACGATCTCTTGGGCTTAATTCCACTTATGTCGAAACAAAAATTAGGTCTCAATCTCAAGAACCTAGCTTGGTCTGGGATATCACAATAATACTACAATCCAAACAAAACTAAAGGAAAAGACAATTTTGTCTTTTGACTTCAACCATTTATTTGAGATGAACGTGTAAAATCTTTATTTTTTTATTAAATCCGTATAGATATTAATGGTATTTGTTAGAAATACTAAATCAAAGTATACAACGGAAGTCATATTACCTCATTGGTAAATCACAGATCTAGTGCAGTTGTTCCACAAATTCTCCAACAACATTGTTCGTCCATGATCTTCACATCGATGGTGGAGTGTGCTACGTGGTAATACCAGAGCAACACTCACAAATTCCACAGTCTAGATGCTGGGAATAGAGAGAACCATTTGAGAGATTGATTGTTCTTTTTTACTCAAGTGTCATTCACAAGGGGGATGGGCTATGTAAATAGCCCCTCTAGGAGTATCCCCCGGCTGGCCATTAAGGCCCAGCCATCAAGTCTCATGAAGTGGTTTAAGAACCGCTTCATAACTTCCAAGAGAAGGTGAAGGGGTGCCCACTATGGGTGCCCATTTCTTACATCTCTCATTCACACATAGTGGGCAAGACCTATGTTCTCAATCTTGTTCATACTGGCAAATAGGCCATGCGACTATCAAGCCCAACTGTAAAAGAAAACTAGGAGCACTATACCAAATCTCTCCGAGAGAAGACCAACATAGCAACATCCCGAAAAGTGTCTCGGTATACCCCGACTCATTTGGTCATATTAGACTAAGTATCCCTAATCCCTCTGGAGTCTGAATGACTCAAAGCAATGTTCAATCTCCATAAAACATGATGTACTCACAGCTATATTGCAACTCCCAAGAAGCAACATAATTTTTCGACAGTGAGTACATACCATTATCAATGTGTTATCAAATAGTCTTCCCTTTACCCTCATATCATTTAGTTTCAGTTCAGTCGCTTTCCCAACAATGTCTCTTTAGACCATATCATTTATGGTTATAGATAACATGCCAAAGTAGCAGACACTAAAACATCAACCTTTTAACATAGTCAAAGGTCTCCTAGGGGCATAAATAAATTAGGTCATCAGTTATGACCTACAGGACTCACACAGTGAGGAAGTAGGGAACCATTCACTCACCTCT
Source organism: Juglans microcarpa x Juglans regia (assembly GCF_004785595.1). Lineage (NCBI taxonomy): Eukaryota > Viridiplantae > Streptophyta > Magnoliopsida > Fagales > Juglandaceae > Juglans > Juglans microcarpa x Juglans regia. The sequence goes on along the minus strand of NC_054597.1, from coordinate 18,409,419 downwards.
ACTGGTTGTTGTAAAAGCACATGTTGTATGAAATACATGCTACGGTGGAGTTCTCTTTCCAAAGAAAGAGCGTATATCTAATCTCAATTAACAGTACAGATCTTAGTCTAGTCTCTATCTCAGTGCCTAACCCAAGTCCCTCCATTTGCTCACTATCCGAAGCGCCAAAGAGGTTCTCACATCTGGCTAAACCACATGCTACATGGATTGTGGGTAACCATGCACAATGCTTTTAAATATGATGGACTTCATCTTAACTACCACTAAGGCGACATATCTTTTATGCCTTACAACTTATCTCTCTTTGGACAAGTACTAAGTGACATATTGTCTCATCTTTGCTTGTTATCTCTTTGTAGCGCCAAAGGCGATCGCTCGTGTGAGTGAGCCGATCTATGCCTGTTAACATATCTTTTTTTACCACAACTCCTAAATTTATGGTGAATGTGTGTGCTTACCAAAAAATATTTCCAATCACACCACATGATCATAGAACACATTAGTATCATGTTCATGACGAGCAATACCATGACAAAGAGAACTCACATGGTTAACTAAAACATAATCAAACCACAACTCTAAAGTGAAGTTTTAGGACCATTTCTTTTCGTGTGCATTCTAATGTGTAGTAACTTTTCAAAACATGCTCCTACCAAGAGACAATGCTTTTACACAACCATGAAGTCAAAGATGACTCATTGCAAATCTCATAAACCTTAGATTCTAGTCAGCAAGTCCAACTGCGATTTTTAAGAATCTACAAGGTAACAACAAATGTCATTCAGCAAATTTAATTTGCGACTTCAACAAAAGCATGTTAGATAACCATAATTTATTTTTTTTCATTAAGGGTAAAACGATTAGGGCTTTTGTCCCCAAAGACAATCATAATAGTCTAGTCATTACTTTTAACAACAATCGCATCACAAACTTACTTAATCAAGTAAGTCATATTTATTCTCTAACAAAATTTTAACCTCTAAGTCCCATGAGCAAACCATAATGGAAACACCAAATAATATAGGCAAAATTAGATTTTTTGGTATTTTTCATCTCAGTAATTGTCTATAGATTTTGAACAAAAGCTCCTAGAAATTGTTTTTCTTGTACCCAGTCTCATAAGACGTGAAGTCTTAGCTACATTTTACAAACTCATGTTCATCACCTCATAGTATGGAAAACCTCTTATTAGACGACAATTAATTATCTAAGATAGCTATTTTGCAATATCTCTTAGGATGACACTTTTTTAAGATTGTCAACAGCGTTCAAAGAATCTCATTTTATTCGATAGGTTGTTAATAAAAAAACAACTAGGTACATTGGGTATCTTTGAATAGATGGTTTGTTTATGCCGCATGTAAACAACACTAGCAGCATTCATTCACTTTTTGTACCAAAATAGTATTAGCAACAATCATGCGCTCAAAGCACTTCATACCTAAACATCACAAAAGCTAACCATTAATTCTGCTATGAGAACCAGCTATTTAACTCCTTCAAGAAAAGTTTCAATAAATATGCGATCAATAACTATCTAAAGGCAACTCAATTTGTGCCAATAGATGGATCTATACCTCTATCAACTTCACTTTTTTGTGTCAATCAGATCAACAACCCAGGTTGGATCATATATTCTATGTTGAGATTCCTACTATGTGAATTCAATACCTTTAGTAGAGCCATAATACAAATATTTTCTTTAAGTCTCTAAACGACAAGATAATATTGATATATCGATTCCACACTTATGAGGATCTTTATATTTTATAAATTTTTGGGAGTCACTATCACTAGTGGTACACCATCACTCAAATGTATAATCACACTAGTTGTTGAATTACTCCCATTATTTTTGACGATCTTTATAAAAAATGTTTTTGAAAATATTAGGGTTAAGGTAATGTGAAATGAAACGTTAATGTGGAATGAAACGTGATGAAAAAGTTCCTTCCAAAACATAAGTGTTACAAAAATCCATAACTCTCCACCCTCGCAAAAAATACGAGTAATTTTCTTGACTCAACCAAAAAATGATCAAGTTTAGATCCTCTTGATTTTTAATATAATTCACGTTTGCACAAAATAGTCACTCAATCTTTCTTAATGGAGAATGAACTTGATCTAAGGACAACAAATCAGAATTAAGGCCGCAACTCCATATTAAATCAAGCCAAGTGTGATCTAATTATTGTTTTGCGCCATTATTCATTTAGAACTCTATTCTTAGCAAGTCATTAAACTACAAGATAATTGTTTTCATCATATAACTCATATGATTGCGATTTAAAAAAAAATATATATATTAACTTAAAAAAAAATATATTTTTTCCTTAACAAAAATTTAAATTGCATTTATATAATGAAACAATATTTTTATTATGCAAGTCCTTAGTATGCATGTATAGAAACTTTTACATAGAAAATGCTCATATTTATCTTTTCTCTTTGACTCTTCTAAATAAAGGAGAGGGATCTCATTAGCGAGAAAAGATTCAATTTCTCAAGCTTCACTCCCATCATCCTATGCCTCCACGACACATTTTAGTATATCTCTCCACCCGCGAAATAATATCACTGAGTAAATGAGTGACTATCCAACTTCTAAACTTCTAGGAATTCCCACTAACACCACCGTTTTCAATGAGTCTTAAATCAAATTAGGTTTAGACTTCTGTAATATCGCATTAAAAGTGCTAATAAAAAAATCTTTTTGTGCAATAAATGCAGTATGTGATGTTTTAGCTACTAACTAGCGATATTTCCCAATTTCTTGCTTCCAATATTTTTCATATTTTCCAATCCACTATAGGAGAGAAAAGAAAAAAAATTGTAAGAAATTGTCTTAGCCTAAAACCTATCTTACATTAGTGCAATCACGAGCAAGATTTTTAGGCTTAATTAAGCCGTACCTAAGTATTCAGATTTTTTTGCCATAGTTACCAAGCAAACCTCCAAGGTGCTTGGTATTACATTACTCTTAAGGGGTACTTGAAAGTTTATATATCTGCAAGAACCTATTTGTTCTCGCTAAAGAGAAATAAAACTTGAGCAAAATTACTAGTACTAATACCACATTAAGGTGCATTGACAAAACCTTTAAAATGAATGCGCCAATCAAGAATGTCCTCAACACTCCTGCACACTCATGTTTTAATGTTTTACTTACTAGACATACTAGTAAGTTTTAGAGAGTATGCATTTATATGTGAGTTAATCTAAGTTACTTCAAGATTATAATGTTCAACTTCAAATATAAGAGCAATTAATATTTGTGTTACAAAAAACAACATGCAACTTTCATTATTACCGACAAGATTCTCAAAGGCAAAATAGTGGTTTAGCTCTATTTGACAGTTGATCCTATCAACATCTATGAAATTTTATAGTGCATGCGTCCCATGCGCACTTACAATTTTATTCTAGACCTTTCATAGGTTTTTACAATAATGATAAGACTTACTGACACTCATAATGATCTTAATTCGATTCCAACTATTGCTCATGAAGGAGATTAATGCGACAATTAAGTCGCATAAATAATCTCTAGGCTTTCTTCTCGGTTATCTCAAAGTTACTAATCTATGCACCTATAATTGCACACACATCTAAGAAACTTGCCGCTTTAATCTAAGTCAAAACAAAAATAATTAATACATGTCACAAGATCAAAAATTTGTTATGCTTCCTAATCATCTATTGCGCCTCAATGCCTAATTATTAAGTTCTACCTTAATTTTCATGTAAATTTATATCGTATAGGAGATTAATTCCAAATAAGTCTCAACCTTACTCCTACTAGGTTAAGCAATCTACCGAATTAGTCACATGTAAAAAATAATTTCTTCTAGGATCGAAGAAATTCATTTGAGCTATCATAAGCATGGACTAATCAAACTCGGGCTACTTGATCTTCTAGTTTATCACATTCCAAAAAATTGAAGACAAATTCTTAAAAATAGTGTAACAATACAAGTGATAAAATAAACTCATACTTTGACATGTAATTTGTAGACAAAATGCATGTACAAAAAATTCATCACATTTCACCCAAACAATTATTATTCACCAAAAAATAATAATCTAAGTATTATAACTAAAATAAAATGCCTCACAAATGTGACAACAATATCTCATAATGTCATGGCATGCATTTGTTCAATAAGCACATGCAAAAATATATTTCAGAAAAAATAAATATTTTATGCCACAATTACATACTGAATTACTAAATAAAATCAACAAACACCAACCAAGCATTTTGTCAAAAGCGATTTTTCTGCCACTGTTCTTGGACAACCAATAGGCTGCACCCCTATGGGCGCCCAGCTGCAGAGCAGGCTGAAGGCTTCTAAGCTCATGGTCCAAATCGGCCAATGGCCCTTTAAAAAATAATGGACTGCTACATTTTAAATACAAGAACATAGATGGGCCGGATTTAAAAATAAATCTGTTTATTGCCCAAAACATTTCAACCCAAGCAAAAAACAAATTTCACACCAAAATGTAATTTTAAAACAAGCTCAGTCAAGCCCTATGGTTTTTAGCCCAAACCCAAGTAAATAAAATATAACAGCCCAATTTTTTTTTGTTTTTGAAACAAGCCCATAGCCCAAGCCCCTATGCTTTTTACACACAAATAAAAAAGGCTATTCATATTCTTTCTCAAATCGTAATTACGGTTACTATTCATATAAAAATTTGCCAAAGGCAGCCACCCTCTATTTGCTTAACAAAAGAAAAAAAAAATCCCATGGCGCTTGAAGCAACCATCACCACCGTTGCTGGCTCACTTGATCGCACAACCATGTGCTGCTACACTGCGTTACACCGACCTAGTGTGCTGTAACACCCCGCTCCTTTTTTCTGACGTAAGCAAATTCTACTGCGAGTCTCGTCATACGTGTCGAATCTCGATGGTGTATTTTTAAAGATATTAGGTGATTTCTAAAGTAAGCTAGTGTTTTAAAGCCCTTGAATATTTTAACTGTCCTGAAAATATTTATATGGAGTATTTCCAGTGTTATTGAACTAACCTTAATTTGAAATAAAACAATTATAATATTTTTGAAGAGCTCCAAAAATATTATAATTGTGGAAAATCATTTTTATTAAAATGATTTCAGTTATTTAAAATATTATGAGATTTAAATTATATTGAAAACTCTAATTAATTAAATGGTTTTATTATCTTAAAGATATTAAATAAGACTTCATCATTTTACTAGTGATGAATGACTATTATTTTATAAACTAAAGTTTAGTTTAAATAATATTCTATCTTAATTCCTCTCAGTGCTTTTAGTTAAGTTAATGTTTACGCATTTTAAATCGGTGTTTAATCTCTTATCGTTAGATCATTTTGAGGATCTCAAGATGAAGGGCATGGATTAAATACCCAAGCCCTGTCTCTTTCTCCCCCATTTTTCCTTTCCCTCTCTATCTCCTCCCTCTCCCCTTGAGCCCGACGGATGCCCCTCTCCCTCTCACCCGATTCTCCCTCAGCCCAGCCCAGCCCAGAGTCGTAGTGTGCCGCCCAGCCTCCCTGCCACCACCATCGGCTTCCTCTCACACTGGCGAGCACCTTCCCACCACCGGTGAACCCCACATAGCTCTCTCTCTCTTCCTACGGTGGCCCAACCGAAATGGATTTCACCCATTTATCTCTTCCTTGTGTCATCGTACGCTGCCACCTAGGCCACCGAGCACCACCAAAAGCACCCCCTGCCCTCCCCCTTCCTCCTCCCTTGACCCGAAGCCGGTAGCCCCTTCCTCAGCCACACGGAGCTCCTCTAACACACGGGTTCTCCATACCCACAGCCGAGCTCAGCCTTCCACGGCCACCGCACCACCACCTGAGGCTTCGCCTCCCACCGATGACCTCCCATAGCCGCCCTCAAGTCCAGCTGAGCAACCTAGCTCCCCCACTCTCTCTCACTCTCCCTCACACATGGCCTAGATCTGCCGCCGTAAGCCTCCGTGCCACCTCCACCTTGCCACAATAGCTCAACCAGCAACCTCTTGAGCTCCTCCATGGCCAGCACACAACCAGCCAAGCCCTCCCTCCAATTTCTCCTATTTGAGATCCACGACCTAAACTCCTCCACGAGCCACAGTGTCTCCGAAGTGTGCCACCTAGGCACCACCATGAGACCACCACCCTAAGACCGCAACCCAACCCTAATATGCATAGATATGCACCCGTAGCCATCATTAAGGACCCATACAACCATTGTACATGGGTTAGCCGCCACGTACCCTTTATCCCTTGTTATTTATGTTAGTTGGTTGGTTAGGTTGTGGAGATATGATGTGTTGTGTATGTGAAGTGTTGGGCGTAGTTGGGAACTGTGCTGTGAAGTGTGGATTAGGAACAATACATGCGGAGTGTACTCTGTGTCGTGTATCGTGTGTGAAGGGAGTGTACTCCATGTGATGGAGTGATGCACCATATAGCTTGTATGCCATAGTGGTGATGTGGTATAACATGTGTGAAATGAGTACACGTGTAGTGGGGTGATGCACCATATGGCGTGTATGCCGTAGTAGTGATGTGTTATAGCGTGTGTGAAGGGAGTACACATGGAGTGTGCTCTATGAGGTGAAGCGGTACACCCTGTGGATGGCATGTAAGCCGTAGTGGTGGTGTGTCGTAGTGTGTGTGAAGGGAGTACACGTGGAGTGTACTCCATGAGGTGCAGCGATGCACCATGTGGTGTGTCACGAAAACAAGGATGGTTGAGTAGTTGATAGGCGTAGTACGTGATGAGTAATGTCGTGATGAGTAGTGTTAGGAACTGTGGAACAGTATCTCGAAGTAACTGTGATGTGGCTTATAGTCTGAGGTGACAAGTGTCACCGTGTACTTGACTTATGGTCGGGTGTATGTGTGAAGTGGCAGGATTGTATCAGAATAGTGCAGCGCAAGCATGATTGGGCAATTGTCACGAGCTGATGTGGTTAAACCAGAAGTCGTGCTTGTGATGGGTGAGGAGTTAGTGTAAGAATGGCGTAGCAGGAACGTGACGAGATGTCACGATGTGTCAGGAGTATGTGAAGGACCGTACTCACAATGAGTTAGGAGTTGGCGTAGAAATGACGTAGCAGGATGTCAGGTGATGCAATAAGGTCGCGGTGTAGCTTGGGAGTAGTCTCGAGTTATATAACATGACATAAGGCATAGTGGTGAATGAAGTCTTGTCGTGTTGAGTGTTGGGATGAACTGTCAAGAAGGACGAGTAGCATGAAGAGTCATGCTAGCCGGGTTAAGAGAAGGTTGGTATCGGAGTATGGTGCTTGTCCCTACTAGCATGTGATCAACGGATTATATGTTGGTCTTAGATGATAAAGGGGTAAGGCATGTGTGTAATCTGGTGAGACACATGTACCTGACGGATTCACCATATGTAATGGGTAATCTGTCCTAAGCATGGTTACACGGTGCTTAAGCCTCAGAGTTGGCTTAGTGTCGTGCAAACCTGTATGGATGGGAATGAGGATTTAATGTGAGGTAAAATGCATGAAGGTAGTGACGGGTGTATTGTCCAGAATTGGGATGCGTGACTTCGTCGGTCGAAACATGCATCGGAATGTGGTCAATAGGAAAAGTAAGACGAAAGTCTCAATGTCTTAACTCTAAAGTGAATTATGGGTTCACTTTAGTGGATGAGCACTCGAGGTAAGACCTTGAGTTTGGAAAAGGTAGTGATCGTAAGTGGTTCCAGAAGGTTTTAGCATGGTAAAGGACACGTAAGAGCATGTGATAGAAGGAAAGTGTTCCAAGTAAAGTATAGCTCTATTTCTAGTTTAAGTTGCCTATGCACTAGATAGAGAATGACGTTAAGGTTATGTGTATGCATGTAGGTTGCCATCTGACATGCATATGAATGGATTGCATGACATGAAAGTAGTATGGAGTCCTGGTAAGTATTATGTTCATACTCTTCTAGAGTTTTCCAAAACGATACGAAATGAAAATGAAATGTTTTTCTCTTACGATGTTTTACGAAACGACATGAAAGATGTTTTATGAAAATATGCTAAATATGAGTGTTCAAAGGTATACGTATATACAACCCTTCTTGGTAGCCCCTTTTTACGCACCAAAAGTATTAATCGTATACATGTGAATGAATGACTATACGCAGTATCTGTTGTATGTATTTTCCACGAAAAGAAATGTTGAGGTTTATGCCTTTTGTTTAATGATTCTTTAAATGACGCCATGCAAAAATGATGTTTAAGCCTATGCTTTCAAAATGATGTTTCTCCATGAACAACTGCTAAATGAAAAGAAATGAAAGGACTGAACTGAAAGAAAGGACTGAAATGAAATGCATGAAAATACGTAGCGGCCATATGAATGAATGAAAAGGGTACCAATGGACTGGGTAGATTGCAATGTCGGGTAAGTAGTACTGGTAGTGCACCCAATGATGCCCCCAGATGGAAAAGGGATTCCCAACTTGTGGCTATGGGCGGAGTTCGGGTCTAAAAGACCGCTAACCCCAACACACGAGAGAGTAATAGTGTGTACCAACTAATGAAAGTGATAAGAAAGAATATATGAATGCATTGAACTCTTGAAGAAATGAAAGCACTGACGGAAGATACGTTTTACGAAAAGAAAATCCTTTTTAAAGAAAAACCTCGTCCAGTGACGTTTTCAAAGGAATGCACGTATGCATGTACGTATAGTATGTATGGAATGATGAATGCATGAATGAAAACCTATATTATTATATTTTAATATGAAGTAATGCTTACTGAGTATTCAACTCATTTTAGTTTTTATGTATGCCCCTCTCCCCACAGGGACTGAATGAGCAATAAGCGTCAGGACTGACACGGGTCAAGGGGAAATAGCATGGAAGTCTAGGCATGAGAATTTTAATTGCATGAGAGGCCTTTTTATTTTATTGTAAGGTTGATGTTTTTCTCTGTAAACCTCTTTTATTCTAAAAGTACATTATTTTTTATAACGTAGAGTCTTGCACCCTGGGTATGGAAGTAAAAAGTTTTAAATCAAACGGTTATTCCCGTCATCCTTTCTAAAATCATTTTATAAAAAATTCCACCACAAAGACAAGCATTACATGTGCACAACCCTGTGTGCACAGTTTTGCAACAGAACATGTTGCACCAGCCTGGTAGGCGCTATTCTGCAGTAGATCAAGGCAGGCTACGTTGTCCAAGTGCGCGGTAGTATGTGCAATAGAACTTGCCGCCGTCCAAGATCATTGCAAAGCCCGATGCTCCCAGTGCACAGCTTGGGAAACGCTGCGCCTCGTAGTGTCGTGGTATCGTTATGCTCCTCTGTGGGCAGCAGATGACAGCGCCTCAGTCGAGGTGCGCAGTAGATCAACGCCATTGGACAGTGCCTTCAGCGGTGCTGTCTCTTTCAACAGAGCACAAAGCTCTACGTGCAATCATGCACGTGGATCTTCCAGTAGCTTTATCGTCCAACAACCAGTGCAGCACTATGTAGGATTGGTGCTTGCAGGTTAGCGGAGCATGGGTGCACATCGAACCATGAGCCTCACCTGGGACGACAACTCTAGCTGTAGCTATGTGCTCATCGCACCTCCAGGTTAAGCAGATCTGATTGCCGACTTGCACAGAAGTGCAACTACTCAACAATGGAGAGATGGAAACCCATCACTTGTGGTGGTTGCACCATCGAAGCAGTGAACACGACATAGCACCTATTCATTGAGCGTCGCTACCTCTTGCAGTGCTAGCAGCACCTGGATCACATGGCTCAGCATCTAGATCTAAACTCCACTTGCACAGGTCCTTGTTGATTTGATGGTTGCAGCCATTCCATAGCGGCGCTACCACTGTAATGACAGTCATCTCGTTGGTAAAAAAATTTCATTGTGCAGAAATATTTCGGTAAATGAAATTATAATGCACAAGTCAAAAAACACAAATCAGGAACAACCGATCGGGCTCTGATACCAATGTTAGAAATACTAGATCAAAGTATTCAGCAAAAGCGATATTATCTAGTTGGTAATTCGTAGACATGAGCAAGGCATACGACCGGGTAGAATGGGATTTCTTGAGAGCTGTGATGGTGAAAATGGGTTTTAATGAGAGATGGATCAGGCTGGTGATGGGCTGTGTGTCATCAGTTTCATACTCAATTCTTATCAATGGATCTCCCCAAGACTTCTTCAAACCTTCTAGAGGAATTAGACAAAGGGACCTATTGTCACCCTATTTTTTCATCTTGGTGGCAGAGGTACTCAGTAATCTCCTCAATCATGCTGAAAGGGTAAAGAGAATACATGGTTATCCTATAGGCAGAGGCCAGATCATCATTAATCACTTGTTTTTTGCAGATGACAGTTTACTATTCTGTAGAGCAAAGGCAGAGGAGTGGGCCACCATCCACGATTTGCTTAGTCTTTATGAGAGGGCCTCGGGTCAGCAGCTAAACAAAGGTAAAACTGCTATTTATTTTAGTGCTAATACCCGAAAAGAAGCTAGAGATTTCATCTTGAGCATTGCTGGTACAAGAGCTACTTCATTCTATGATAAGTATCTAGGCTTCCTGCTTTAGTGGGGAGATCAAAACATGATGCCTTTAAAAGCATTCCTGATAGAATGAGAAGCAAGGTGAGTAACTGGAAGTCGAAATTCCTCTCTCAAGCAGGGAAGGAGATCCTCCTCAAAGCAGTGATAAAAGCTCTTCCAACCTACTGCATGGGTGTTTTTAAGCTGCCAAAGTCCTTGTTAAAGGAAATTAATAAAGTGATGCACCAATTCTGGTGGGGCCAACAGGATAGGGAGAAAAAGTTGCAATGGTTTCTTGGAATCTTATGGGAAAGGCTGAGGAAGCTGGTGGAATGGGTTTTAGAGAGTTTGAGAGCTTCAACTTAGCATTGTTGGCTAAACAAGGCTGGAGGGTAATTCAATACCCTGACTCGTTGGCTTCACAAGTTCTTAAGATCAAATATTTTAGTAGCTCTAATTTCTGCCAGGCCAAGATGGGTGCAAGACCATCTCTCATATGGAGAAGTCTTTTGGCTGCTAAAAACCTCATAATTAAAGGATCTATTTGGAGAATTGGAGATGGTAAGGAGACAAAAATCTGGAAGGATAGGTGGCTTCCTAAACCTTCCTCTTTCATGATTCATTGTCAAGGGCAGACTATAGATGAAGAAGCGAAAGTTGCTGATCTCATTAATGAAAACACGAAGCAATGGGGTAGAGAGAAGATATTTAGCATGCTAGGTCCTTTAAATGTTGCCATAATCCAAAGAATTCCCGTGAGTTCTACAGGTGCAAAAGACAAGCTAATGTGGTTAGGCACAAAGGATGGAGGCTTTACAGTGAAAAGTGCATATCACCTTCAGAAGGAACTAATAGCAGAACAGAGGGGTCAGTCTTCTCGAGGATACCAAAACTTTAAAGAGTGGACTTGCTGCTGGAAGTACAAGATTCCAAATGCTGTTAAGATTTTTGTGTGGAGAGCATGCTTAGAAGCTCTACCGACAAAAAATAACCTTTTCAAAAAGAAGATAGTGGACTCTCCATTATGCCCAATATGCTACAAAGAAGATGAAACAGTTGCTCATGTGCTGTGGAACTGTGAATCAGCATTGGATGTGTGGTGCCAAGGGCCCATTGTGCTGCAAAAAAGTACGTTGAGGGCAGTAAGCTTCAAGGAGATTTTTGAACAGCTAAATGCCCAATGTGAAACAGAAACAATGGAACTTTTTGCTATGACTGCAAGGGGAATTTGGCAGAGGAGGAATAAAAGCGTATTTGAAGGGTCCTTCTTGCATCCTAACCTAATATCCCAGAATGCGGCTCAACAGCTGGAAGAATATAAGGCTGCTCAGCTTGGCTCTAACTCAACAACTAGAAGGAATCCTATTCAAGCTGTGATATGGAGTCCACCTCCTACGGGAATAACCAAGGTAAACTGGGATGCTGCACTGTGGGAAGATCAAGATAAACTGGGAATAGGCTTGGTAGCAAGAGATCATGAAGGTAGAATTATAGCTTCTAAAAAGGTGGTTAAGGCTGGTTGTGTGATACCATTACTGGCTGAGGCAATAGGAGCCTATGTCAAATTGGCATCTGAAATGAACTTGGAATCCGTGATCTTTGAAGAAGACTCTCTTCAGGTTGTTCAAGCAATAAATCTGCACAAAGAGAGATGGGACAGTGTGGGACCGGTGCTTGATGATACCAGAATGTTATTAGCTCAAGTAGTACATTGGCAATTTAACTTTGTTAAAAGAAATGGAAATGAATTACTCACTATCTTGCAAAGAAAGCTTTAGAACTCACGGTGGAAACTTCCGAAATGGTTGTTATTCCCAACTGTAATGAAATACCTCCTATGTAATTGAGATGAATGAAATTGTTCCTTTTACAAAAAAAATCGTAGATCTGCAGTTGTTCCACGGATTCTCCAGCGTCGTTGTTCGTCTATGATGTTCACATCAATGGTGGAGTGTGCTACGTGGTAATACCAAAACAACACTCATAAATTCCACAGCCTAGATGCCTGGACTAGAGATAACCATTTGAGAGAAAGATCGTTCATTTCGAGTCAAGTGTCATTCACAAGGGGGAGGGGCTATGTAAATAGCCCTCTAAGAATAACCCCTGGCTGGCCCTCCGGCTGGCCATTAACGACTAGTCATCGAGTCTCATAAAGTGGTTTAAGACCCACTTCATAACTTTTAAGAAAAAGGTGAAGGAGTGCCCACTATGGGTGCCCCTTTCTCAGAGTGTTATATAAGAAAATTTTATATATAAGTCAATGTGTAGAACACACTTATCAAGATTCAAAATGCTTAATTCGCATAATTTGGCTAAGGCATTTCTCTTTTTAAAATTTAAATCATACAAATCAGATATTAAAATATAAATTATGTGGATGATGTATCCTACACACCAGTTTACAATCAGAATAATTCAACTCATCGTATATCTATAACTTGTAAATTGAAAAAATGCCACATCCAACCACACCGCCACGTCAAACGCATAGTTTCATTAAAGTCTAAACCATCAATTACCTCTGAAAAGTTGAAAGCACACCTAACAATTTAGACCTAAGACCCCAAATGCACCCCTCTATATTACGCAGAGAAGGATTAAAAAAAATTTAAAAAAAAAAAAAATACCTTTACAAATTCACCCCAAGGTGGTGAAGCGTACTAACCATGATGGCCAAAGCTCACTGGATGGGACGATGACAACCGGCTACTGTATGGGTTGTGCACGTGCTTCGGCCGTTGACGATGAAATAATAGAAGAAAGTCCAAGGATAGGCATACAATCCTTTACAAATTATGTTTAAAAATATGGATATTTAATAATATGATAGTATTTTTATAATTATTTTTTAATTTATATATAAAAATTCTATTCATTTGAAATATAGTTTTGAAAATATTTATATATAAATAATAGTGTTTACCAATTGGCAATTTCCTCTAATTTGTAATTTTTTTTTTCAATTAAAACCGCCCTATCTTAGATTTTTTATAGCTTTTCTAACGGAAATCCAAAGTGACATGTCACGTTACTACAAAAATAAAATTTGCCTGTTGTTTGTTTAAATTCAAAGTGACATGTCTTGTTTAAATCATGATCATTATAAGCCTATATTTGCCTGTTGTTTGTTTTTTTAAAAAAAGAGTTTTTGGCCATTAATTCCTGTGTTTTATTTTATTTTATTTGAGATACAACCCTCTTATAATTTTTTTTTTTTTAGTATTAACATCCCGTTATATGACTAGTTTAGAAGAGAAATTTTATTTACAATCTTCAAATAGGGACTGCATGTGCAAATCCTTTATTAAATGAAAAAAAGTATCATTTTAATAAAGATATTATTGTAATGAGAAATTATATTTGCAGTCCCCACTTGGAGACTGTATATGCAGGCCCTTTATTAAATGAGAAAAATCATCATTTTAGAAGGGATATTTTTGTAATTTTAAAAAATTCTAAAGATAAAATTACCTAGGCATGCATTGCAGTCTCCAAAATAGGGACTGTATGTAGCATTGTTCGTAATGTAATTTTAAAAAAAATTAAAAATAAAATTGACTAGACTTGCAATGCAATCCCTATTTAGAGATTGTACATAACATTGCTCAGTTTAGAATTAGCTAATTCCATTATAAATTTCATCCATCCTATTAATGGAAGGAAATCCAAATTAATCTTAAAATCAATCTTGTCATCATGGAAAATATCATCGTTGAATTTTTTTTCTTTTATTAAAGAAAATATCTAAAGTATGTTATTCTACGATACGATATAAAATCAAATCATCACTTATATTTGTTAAAATAGATCATAAAAGATAGATTTTATTTTTAATAAAATTATGAATCAGGTTCTCAATTGGTTAAAATTATTACACATCATGAGAAAAACATGATTAAACTCATATACGAAATTTAATCTTATTGAACACATAAATAATAGAAAAAAAATCAGTCATGTTTTCCACACCGTGACGCGGTATGGTGCAACCAGTGGGTGGACACCGTGCCATGGCAACACAACCCCTTCGCCAGCGCAGTGCCATGAATGGCGCTTCTTATCGCCCAGCAACCAGTGCAGCACTGTGTAAGACTGGTGCTCGTAGGTCAGCGGGGCATGGGTGTGCATCGCACCATGAGCCTCACCCGAGATGACAATTATAGTCACAGCTATGTGCTCATCGCACCTCTAGGTTAAGCATATCTAACTGCCCACTTGCACAGAGGTGCAACTGCTCAACAATGGAGAGATGGAAACCCTTCACCTGTGGTGGTTGCACTATCGAGGCAGTGAACATGACGCAACACCCATTCGATGCTCGCCGCCACCTCCAATAGTGCTAGCAGCACCTGGATCACACGGCGCAGCATCTAGATTTGAACTCCACGTGCACGAGTCCTTGTTGATTCGATGGTTGCAACCATTCCACAACGACGCTACCATCATAATGACAACCATCTCATTGGTAAAAAATTCTCAAAGTGCAGAAATATTTCCGTAAATGAAATTATAATGCGCACGTCAAAAAATACAAATAGGGAACAATCGATCGAGCTCTGATACCAATATTAGAAATACTAGATGAAAGTAGACAGCAGAAGCGATATTACCTCGTTGGTAAATCGTAGATCTATTATAGTTGTTCTACATATTCTCCAACGTCGTTGTTCGTCCACGATCTTCACATCGATGGTGGAGTGTGCTATGTGGTAATACCAGAGCAACATTCTCAAATTCCACAGCTTAGATGCCGGGACTAGAGAGAACCATTTGAGAGAGAGATCGTTCTTTTTGAGTCAAGTGTCATTCACAAGGAAGAGGGTGTAATGCCCGTCCTTGTAGTGAGACTTTTTATAAAATGATTTTAGAAAGGGCGATGGGAATTACCATTCAATTTAAAAAATTTTGCTTTCATACCAGGGTACAAGACTCTACCTTATAAAATAAAATATGTTTTGAGAATAAAAGAGATTTACAATGAGAAGCATTAATCTTAAGATAAAAAGGCCTCTCATACAGTTAAAACTTTCATGCCTAGACTTTCGTGCTCTTCCCCTTGGGTCGTGTCAGTCCTGACGTGTACTACTCATTCAATCCCTGTGGGGGGAGGGGCATACATAAAAACTAAAATGAGTCAATGACTCGTAAGCATTACTTCATACAGTTAAAATATAATAACATAGGTTTTCATTCATGCATTCATCATTCCATATATACGATATGTACATACATCCATGCATTCATTTGAAAACATCACTGTACGAGGTTTTTCTTTAAAAAGAGTTTTCTTTTCGTAAAACGTATCTCTCATCAGTGCTTTCATTTCTTCAAGAGTTTGATGCATTCATGCATTCATACATTCTTTCTTATCACTTTCATTAGCCGGTACACACTGTTACGCCCCGTGTGTTGGGGTTAGCAGTCTTTTGGACCAGGACTCTGCACGTGGCCACGAGTTGGGAATCCCTTTTCCATTAGGGGGCAGCACTGGGTGCACTACCAGTACTACTTACCCGACATTGCAATCTGCCCATTCCTTTGATACCCTTTTCATTCATTCATGTGGTCGTTACGTATTTTCATACATTAAACGTTCAGTCCTTTTAGTCCTTTCATTTAGTTCAGTCATTTCCTTTTCAGTCCTTTTCATTTAGCAGTTCATTCATAGAAAAACATCATTTAAGAGCATGGGCTTAAACATCATCTTTCATGGCATCATTTAAAGCATCAGTTCATGGCATCTTTTAAAACATCAGTTCATAGGGACCTTTTTAAAACACTTTCTTCGCGTCGTTTAAAACATTAGTTAAAGCTCGAGGCTAAGCCTCAACATCTTTTCTTAGAAAATACATACAATAGATACTGCATATAGTCATCCATTCACATGCATATAATTAATACTTTGGCTGCGTAAAAAAGGGCTGCCAAGAAGGGCCATACATATGTATACCTTTGAACACTTATACTTAGCATGCTTTCGTAAAACATCTTTAGTGTCGTTTCGTAATGCATCGTAAGGGAAAATCATTTTGTTTTCATTTTGTATCATTTTGGAAAACTCTAGAAATGTATGAACATAATACTTACCTAGACTCCATGCTACTTTCATATCATGCAGTCCATTCATGTGCGTGTCAGATGGCAACCTACATGCATACACATAACCTTGACGTCATTCTTTATCTAATGCATAAGCAACTAAACTTAGAAGACATAAACTACAATTCACTTGGAACATTATCCTTCTATCCCGTACTCTTACGTGCCTTTTACTATGTTAAAACCTTCAGGATCCACTTACAATCACTACATCTTCCAAACTTAAGGTCTTATATCGAGTGCCCATCCACTAAAGTGAACTCATGATTCACCTTAGGATTAAAACACTAAGACCTTCATCTTATTCTTCTTATTGACCACATTCCGACGCATGATTCCGACCGACAGAGTCACGCATCCCAATCCTAAACAATACACTCATCACTACCTCCATGCACCTTAGCTCACACTAATCCTCATTCTCATCCATACATGCCACACAACTCTAAGCCAACTATGATGCTTAAGCACCGTGTGCTTGTGCTTAGGACAGATTACCCATTACATATGGTGAATCCGTCCGGCACATATGTCTCACCAGATTACACATGTACCTTACTCCTTCATCACCTCAGACCAACATATAACACGTTGATCACATGCTCGTAAGGACAAGCGCTATACTCCGATACCAACCTTCTCTTAACTCGGCTAGCATGATTCTTCATGCTACCAGTCCCTTTTGATAGTTCATCCAAATACTTAACAAGACAAGACTTCGTTCATAACTATGCCTTACGTCACGTCATATAGTTTGAGACTACTGCCAAGCTACACCGTGACCTTGTCACGTCATTTGACATCATGCTACGTCATTTCTACACCAACTCTTAACTCATCGTGAGTACGGTCCCTCACGCACTCCTGTCATATCGTGACATCTCGTCATGTTCCTGCTACGCCACTCCTACACTAACCCCTCACCCATCACAAGCATGACTTTTGGTTTAACCATGTCACTTCGTGACATTCCCCAGTCATGCTTCTGCTGCGCACTCTTACACTTGTTCTATCATTTCACACATACTCCCAGCCATAAGTCAATCACGATGACACTAGTCACCTCAGACTATAGGCCACATCACTGCTACTTCGGGACCCTGTTCCACAGTTCCCGACACTACTCACCACGCTCTACGCCCACCAACTACACAACCATCCTTATTTCTGTGACACACCATACGGTGTGTCGCTTCACCTCATAGAATACACTCCACATGTACTCCCTCCATATATGCTACGACCCATCACCACTGTGGCATACTAACCATATGGTGCATCACTCTACCACATGGAGTACACTCCACGTGTACTCCCTTAACACACGCTATGCCTCACAGAGTACCCTACACGTGTACCCTTCCCAATCCACACAACATCACGTCACCATTACAACACATACTCTACAACCACACTTCACAGCACGGTCCGCAACACTACACAACGTACTTCCCAACTACGTCCAACACTTCACTACACGTCACATCACAATTACTAACAGCACAATCCACAACCTAACCAACCAACTAACATTTAACATAAATAATGAGGGATAGAGGGTTATACCATTGTCGGGGTAACCCCGTGCGTTGCTCGTTGACCATCACAGTAGATGACATTGAAAGGGTCGTACATGGCGGCTAACCCACGTACAGTGGCTATTCACCATGTGTGGTGGCTGTCCACCACATAAAGTGGTGGTTTAGGATTAGGCTTAGGCTAGGGAAGGCCAAGGGAGACTGAGGATGGTCTCATGGTGGCTGAGGTAGCAGAGCACGGCGGAGTTGTGGGCTTCCAAGGGGAACTTGTGTGTCTCAAAGCATGGAAATGGGGGGAAAACGCTTGGCTAGTCGTGGCTGGCCATGGAGGGGTTTAGGGGGTTGCTGGTGGAGCAATGGTGGCGTTGGGGAGGCGCCACGATGGCTGGAGGCTGCAGATCTAGGCTGTGAGGTGGAGAGGAGCCGTGGGAGAGAGAGAGGGCTTGAGAGGGGTAGAGGGCTTGGCTGGCTTGGAGGAGCTCGAAGAGGAGTCATGGTGGTCAATGGAGGTGCTCGGTGGGGCTAGGACTGACGCACAGCAGCGCTAGGGCTATCGGTGGTGGTAGAACCTTGTGAAACCCATTTATGGGTTGCGTGCGTGTATGCGACGGAGAGGGAGAGGGAGGTTCGTGATGGTTGGGTTTGTAAGAGGTGGTCGCCGGTGTGAGGTGGTGGAGGTGCAGTGGCTTGGGTAGCCGCATATGGCTGCTCTAGGAAATGCGCATGGTGAAGGCGTAATGAGGGGCTGCGTGCGTGCGTGGGAGAGAGTGGTTGCAAGGTAGAGGCTGGGTTCGGTGGTGGGAGCTCGCCGGAGTGAGTGGACACCGATGGTGGTGGCGGTGAGGCCAGGCTGCGTTGGGCTGGAGGAGAAGAGAATTGGGTGAGAGGGAGAGAGGCGTGCGGCGTACGTTGGGGGAGAGGGAATGGAAAAGTGAGGGAGAAAGAGAGAGGGGTTTGAGTTTTAATCATAATCCCTTTATCTTGGGGATCTCAAAACGATCCAACGGTGGGCTTTAAATACTGATTTGAAAATGCGTAAACATTAACTTAATTAAAAACACTGAGAGGAATTAAGGTAGAATATTATTTAAACTAAACTTTAGTTTATAAAATAATATTCCTTCATCATTAATAAAATGATGAAGTCTTATTTAATATCTTTAAAAGAATAAAACCATTTAATTAATTAGAGTTTTTAACATAATTTAAATCTCATAATATTTTAAATAACTGAAATCATTTTAATAAATGATATTAAAATGATTTCCTACAATTATAATATTTTTGAAACTCTTCAAAAATATTATAATTGTCTTATTTAAAATCAAGCTTAATTTAATAACACTGAAAATACTCCATATAAATATTTTCAGTGCATTTAAAATACTAGGCTTACTTTAGAAGTCACATAATATCTTTAAGAACACACCATCAAGGTTTGGCACGCATGACGAGGCTCACAATAGAATTTGCTTACGTCAGAAAAAATGAGCGGGGTGTTAAAGAATGGTTATGTAAATTGCCCCTCTAAGAGTAACCCCAGACTGGCCATTAAGGGCCAGCCATCAAGCCTCATGCAGTGGTTTAAAAACCACTTCATAACTTCTATGAAAAAGTGAACGGGTGTCCACTATGTGTGCCCCTTTCTTATAGTATTATATAAGAAAATTCTATGTATAAGTCAATGTGTAGAACACACTTATCAAAATGCTTACTTCTCATAATTTGGCTAAGGCATTTCTCTTTTTAAAATTTGAATCATACAAATCAGATATTAAAATATAAATTATGTGGATAATATGTCCTACACGCCCGCTTACAATTAAAATAAATCAACTGATCGTATATCTATAACTTGTAAATTGAAAAAATGCCACATCCAACCACACCGCCACGTCAAAACGCATAGTTTCATTAAAGTCTAAAACGCACAAGTTCATTAAAACCATCAATTACCTCTGAAAAGTTGAAAGAAAACCAAACAATTTAGACCTAAGACCCCAAAGTCACCCATCTATTGAGTATATATTACGTTAAAGAAAAAAAAAAAAAAAAAAAAAAAGGTGAAGCCTAGCATGATGGCCAAAGCTCACTGGATGGGAGGATGACAACCGGCAACTGTATGGGTTGTGCTTCAGCCGTTTAAGATGAAATAATAGAAGAAAGTCTAAGGATAGGCATACAATCCTTTACAAATTTTTTTCAGAATTATGTTTAAAAATATGGATATTTAATAATATGATAGTATTTTTATAATTATTTTTTAATTTATATATAAATGCTATTAATTTGAAATATAGTTTTGAAAAGATTTATATATAAAGAATAGTGTTTACCGATTGGCAATTTCCTCTTGTAATTTTTTTTTTTCCAATTAAAACCGCCCTATCTTAGATTTTTGATAGCTTTTCTAACGGAAATCCAAAGTGAAATGTCGCGTTACTACAAAAATAAAATTTGCCTGTTGTTTGTTTAAATCCAAAGTGACATGTCATGTTTAAATCGGATCATTATAAGCCTATATTTGCCTGTTGCTTGTTTTTGAAAAAAAGGAGTTTTTGGCCATTAATTCCTGTATTTTATTTTATTTTATTTGAGATACAACCCTCTTATAATTTAATTTTTTTTTTTTTTTTTTTTAGTATTAGCATCCCATTATATGACTAGTATATAATTAGCTAATTCCGTTATAAATTTCATCCATCCTATTTAATGGAAGGAAATCCAAATTGATCTAAAAATCAATCTTCTCATCATGAAAAATATCATCGCTGAATATATTTTTTTTTATTAAAAAAAGTATCTAAAGTATGTTCTTCTTTGATTAAAGATATAAAATCAATCATCACTTATAGGTTGTGTAGCCCCAAAGGATAGACTGTTTTATCAAATTTTTTAGTAGTATTAGATACAGTTATAGGTTGTGCAAGTGGCGTACACTCTTTTTAAAAATGAGTGAATTTTACTATTAAAAAATTAATTTTTTCATATGAATCTCATATTTAATTATTTTTTTTCAAAATGAATACGAGATGCTTGCGTAACCAATGACTGCAAATATCAATTTTCTATTTTCAATAGAAATCTATCTTTTGACACACATCTAAATATAATATTGACTTTACAATTATTTCTCAACTTCAATTCCTTCGTTAAAATAAAATTTAAATTTAAATAAGAAAAATGTAAGTAATTATGATAATGCTTTATTTAAAATGGTAAAATTATGCACAACTGATTGGATATTATCACATGACTTAATCTGGTTATTGCATCTAATGTCATGCAGCCTATCTTGACTTTTCACAATAGATAGATGACTCTTGTTACAATTTTTTATATAATTATGTTTTAAAATAATGATATTTTTGTAAAATATTAATACTAGTTATTTTAAGAAAATATCCTTAATATGGTCATGTAAAAACAAAAGAATTGGGTATTTTTATTTTATTTTTCATGGCATTTTCGCTTTTCAATCATGTTTGAATTCCCAACAGCTATCATTTAATTTATATCAAATTATGACTCTTTTATGTACTTTTAATGTCAAATATTATTTTATTTCAAAAAAAGTAAAAATAGACATTAATTGTAGAACCTGCAATATTATTACATTTTGGTAAGAAACAAAATCGAGTTAATTATATATAATAAATCATTTTCATATCTTATGATTTTATTATATATGCGTTTAAGGATTTATTTTCCCTATACGTCAACCTTGATTTCTTTCTCAACACAAGATCAGTACCTATCAATATCTCAACATGATATCTTTTTCAATAATAAATTAAATTTTGATCTTCTAGATCTTAAGAATGAAATGAATGCTATAATATTTATAATAGAAGAGATATAATTTAGAGATTATAATTAATTATAGAATAAAACTACTTTGCCTCTCTAATGTACCGCTCTATTTGACCGCTTGATAGAAATTTTTTTTTTTTTAACTTAGTGATTAAGTAAGTGATTTTAAGTGTATTAAAATTTTTTTTATTTTTTTAAAATAATTAAATATATTAAAAAAATGTAAAATAAAAATAAAAATAAAAATAAAACTTAAAAAACACATTCGGTCAAATGGAATGGATTACTCTAGACGGTAGAATAATCCAACTCTTAATTATATGGCGTTACGTAGGTACAGGTCAAAACAGTAATAAACCGGATAATTCGCATTTAAAACAATAAATATCTAATTATATATGCCATTAATTAACGTATTCTAAATGCTGGTGATCCTTATATAAATGATGATGCATGAGACCAGCAAATCTCATGATCTCAACAATTTAAACCACCATTGTGTTTTTGTTCTTCAAGAAGGCGTACGTTGCCGGAAGTAAAGATCAGCGGGCACGGAGAGACAATGTTTGCAAAGGTTTTCTTTGTGGTGATATTCTCAGTGCTGCTCATCATGATCAGCACTACCGATGCAGCTCGAATCGTGAGTACCCGCCGTTTAGTTCTACCACCAACACCTACGCTCATGACGATCGACCGTTTAGTTCCAGGTGGACCCAATCCTATGGATGCACCACCAACACCTACGCTTATGACGATCGACCGTTCAGTTCCAGGTGGACCCAATCCTATGGATGCACCACCAACACCTACGCTTATGACGATCGACCGTTCAGTTCCAGGTACTGGACCCAACCCTATGGAACCACCACCAACACCTATGGCGAGGACCGCCCATTTAGTTCCAGGTGGACCGAACCCTTTGGAACCACCACCGACACCAACAGGAACAATAAATTAGACCTGAAGTTGATTAATATGGATATAGATCGCATAAATTATACGTACTATGGGTTTAATTCCCACGTACGTCAATAAATCGTTTTGCTTTAAAGCATCATGTTATTGTTACAAATTTATCATTATACGAGTAATTTTATATACAACTGTAAAAAATCTCTTTGAAAAAAGTAAAATTTATTATTAAAAAATTTAAATCCCATATTTTATTATTTTTTTCAAAATGATTATACAGCGATTATACAATTCATTTGGCCACCGAAACTAAATAGAGTAACTAGGTTTTTGCTAACTAAAATAGATAAGGATTTACAAATATAAAAAAACCATTATTGGAGATGATCTGGCGGCCAGGGATCAATATCCCAAAATCCAAACCATATCAGTTTAGTATTTGACTCATTTTCTTAGATAGTTTTATATATTAACTTCAGGACAAAGTTTGAAATAGTAGAGTTATTGTTTGATGTATTGCTTGGTAGAAATCTGCAATCCAAACTCTAGGCTAGCCTAGCTTATTGGTCAATGGGAATGGGCAGCGGAAAGATTGACAATGGACAATGAGCTAGGGTGCACATCCCTAAATATATATGTACACTCGTGTAAATATTTTTGTTTTTTTTTCTTTTAAGTATTTTTTAAACATTCTTAATCATTAAAATAAATAAATAAATAATATAAATTTACTAATATATAGTCAATTCCTGAATTAACCATTAAGAAAAGATAAAAAAAATTAAAATATATGAGTGGGCATATTTGATGGACATATTTGGAAGTTATACTATCTAATTATAAATATGCATCCATGTCTGTTAAATAAAGTTAAATTGAATTATCTCAAGAAGCACAATTTCCACAAGGTCAGATTTTTACTCATCTTATAGCCCACGTTACTTTATTATTTTCACTTCTACGTAGTTTAGGAGGCAACTAGAGTCTCCTAAAAGATTCCACACTTCAAGATTAAGAGATCTATATAGTTTCTCTAGAAAAATGAAGAGATAGAGAGGAGAGTTTTTAGGACTCTATATCACATACACACACAAAATTAATGTACGTACTCTTTTTTTAAAGAGTTTTCACATTTGGAAGTTAATTAACTTTCCTAAATATATGGAAGTTAAATAACCTCCCTAAATTTGTGATAGTGGTGGGAATTAACAAATAACTTCCCCACCCATGTAGACACCACTTGGTCATGGAATTTATCCATTACCAACATCTCCCACTTGTCCACTATTGGTGCTATATCCATTAACAATCCCCTCATGTTCTCTCAATCAATTATCTATCATATAGAAAACAAAGCGTGCGATCTGACGAGAAAACAAAGCGTGCGATCCCCCTAAATTATTTGATCTCACTAGATCAAGCGTCCTTAATCCCTCACAAGTTTATAACTCAAAGCAATTCTTGATCTCATATATATAATATGCTCATGATTATATCGAGTCAAAACGACACAATCACCCAGGCTATGAGACATAAAATAACAAGTAAGAATCTAAACAATCTTCCTTAGACACTCGTGTCAATTCAATTAGACTTGACTACTTTTCTATACATGTTCTGCTAGACCATATTATTTGTGACCTTAAGAAAACATGCAAAAGTAGCAACATCAAGTTTTCATTTCATGACATAGTTCCAAGTTCAAGGGCATATGAATAGATCATTTATTAATCCATTAGTGGTGGAGCAGGGACCTATCCAATCACTCTTTCATATGGTCGTCTACAACACACAGTATAAAATGTATGTTACGACGAAACTCCCATTTAATTGGGCTTGTCACTTTCAAATGCCGTAGGAATCTTAGTCTAGTCACCACAAAAACGCTCTAACTTGAGTTTCTTAGCACAATCACTCATCTAGCGTTTGTCTAAGATCTCATATTCCGCTTTAATCAGGCTTTCTGAATTTGTGCAAATAATTTATATACTACACTTGTAAGTCTCATCTTAACTAAGTTAAGACGACATTCTTTAAATTTATTTTAAATACTTCAAAGCATTAAGATATTTACTAGCTCGCTTTCTAGGCGCTAAAGTAATCAACTTGTCTCATCTTGCTCGCTACTCAAGCACCAAGATGATCATCCATGTGAGTGAACTAATCTTTGTCTGGTCACTTCTTTATAATATGTGCTTTTCACTTAGTATCAATTAATTAATAATATGAAATAAACACAATAATCTCACTGCAATAGATACTAATAGTGTTAAATATACAATAAAATTTAAGGTATCCTTAATACAACATATATCAAATCCGATGAAGTCTCAAGCTCCTAACATGAGTTTGGAAAACAATTCTACTAGTAGCCCTAGTAAGAGGATCAGCTACTATCTTGCTAGTAGAGATATGTTGTAGGATCACATCACCTTACGTAACAACATCTCGAATGTAGTGAAAATGAATATCTATGTGTTTGGTTCTGCCATGGTATTTGGGATCTTTGGCATATGCTAAAGTTACCATACTATCATTGTATATTTTAATGGCTTCATCTGCAAGAGTCATAACCTCTAGGCGCTGGAAAAATATCCTCTACCAAACAGTCTCTTGTACAGTTATTGAACAAGCAACGTACTCTGACTCCATCGTGGACAAAGTAATGCATGATTGCTTCTTGCTACACCAAGAAATAGCTCCCCCACTAAGCATAAATGCGTAACCCGTCGTGGATTTTCGCTCATTTTTGTCACTAGCTCAATCAGCATCGCTATAACCTTTTAATCTCATATCTCCACCCTGATAGTAAAGAACAAGGTCTGCTATCCCATGAAGGTATTGAAAAATCTTCTTAACTGCTTACAAATGAATAGGTCCTGGGTTACTCTGATAACGACTAACCAATCCAACCGCAAAGCAAATGTCAGGTCTTGTACACAACATAACATACATCAGACTTCCAATTGCACTTGCATAAGGAACTCTGGTCATTTCTTTCTTTTTCTCATCATTCTTAAAATAATGTTCTAGGCTAAAAGTATAACCCTTCTCAATTGGAGTGTCTATGGGTTTGGAGTTGTGCATACGAAATCGTTCTAAAATTTTCTTAATGCAAGTCTCTTGAGACAAACCAAGAAGCTTCCTAGATCAATCCCTTGAAATTTTAACTCCCAGCACATAATTTGCTTCCCCCATGTCCTTCATCTAAAAAGTAGAGGACAAGCACTTTTTTGTGGCGACAATTATCTCTATATCATTTCCAGCTAGTAAGATGTCATCCACGTACAACGACAAAATTAAAAAACTTTTCCCTGTACGTTTGACATACACACAATGATCTTCTTCTAGTATTTCAAAGTCAATTGAAGTAATGGCATCATGAAATCTGAAATACCATTGTCTAGACGATTGTTTAAGGCCATAAATGGAACGTTTCAGCTGGCATATTTTGTGCTCTTGTCGCTGAATCTCAAAACCATCAAGCTGATCCATATAGATCTTCTCGTCTAGTTCTCCATTGAGAAATGTTTTTTTCACATCCATTTGAAAAAGTTCTAAATCTATATGTGCAACTATAGCTAGAATAAGGTGAATGGAAGCAAATCTCACCATAAGGGAGAATGTTTCTTCATAATCTATACCCTCTCTTTGAGTATAGCCCTTCGCCACGAGTCGGGCCTTATATTTGTCAATTGATCCATCTGCCTAACGCTTAATTTTTAAAACCCATTTGTTTCCAATAGATTTGCTCCCAGATGGAAGATCAACTAACTCCCAAACTTGGTTCTTTGCCATAGAACTCATCTCATCTCTCATAGTAACCAACCATTTATTTGAAGCAAGTGAACTTAGTGCTTCCTCATAAGAAGAAGGTTCATCAAAGTCACACGGAACACACATGAAAAATTTCCCTTCATTCTCAAAACAACGACGAGGAATGATTCCACGTTCGCTTCTACGTGACTAAGACTCTTGTGAATTACATTCTAGTGGTATACTCTCATTAGGAGGTAAGTTACTCCCACTATCTTTTGTGATTCTAGGATATGATAATTCTCCACCCTCGCCTAAAGATTGTGTAACTCTCTCAAGTTCTTGCAACTCAAAAAGTTCAAGATCATTCTTTGCTTCACAAATATTGGAGAAATCATTCTTGATAAATGTGACATCACGTGACTCTATTTCTGTCATCCTTCTGTTAGGATGTTCACCAAACATTACATAGCCATTTGAGGTCTCTAAATATCTTATGAAGATATCATTATTTGCTCTAGGGCCAAGTTTCTCATATTTTTGGGATGTGGTGTGAACATAACCCATAGAACCCCGAGACTGCAAATGTTCCAAATTTAGTTTTGCTTCACTCCATAATTCATATGAGATTGAAGGAATGGACTTAGAAGGCACACGGTTCAAAATGTAGGCAACAGCTAGAAGAGCATTCCCCTAAAAAGATATTGGCAGGTTAGTTTGTGCCATCATTGATCGAACCATTTCTAATAATGTACGATTTCTCCTTTTGGCAACACCATTTTGTTGTAGTGTGCCAGGAATCGTTAATTGTCTGTGTATCCCTTTTTGCTCACATAATCCCTGAAATTCTTTAGACAAGTACTCTCGACCACGATTAGTTCGTAGAATTTTTAAATTTCTTTCTTTCTGATTCTCAACCATAGCCACAAAGCACTTGAAGCAGTCTAATGTTTCAAAGCAATGAGAGATCAGATAGACATTACTAAAACGTGAGTAGTCGTCTATAAATGTGAGAAAATAAGAGGTGTTATGGCGTGCCTTCACATTCATTGGTCCACAAATATCAGAATGGACTAGCTCTAAAGGATAAGATGCCCTAAGAGCCTTTCCAAAAGGCTTCCTACAAGCCTTACCAGCTAAACAAGGCTCACACACAGGTAGCGGACATTAGCGAGAGACCCCAGTATTCCTTCTCTAGCTAGTCTAGCCATTCTATATTTTCCTATGTGGCCTAGTCTAGCATGTCATTTCTATGAGTTAGAAACAACATCATCATCATTTGAAGCCATAAAAGAAAATGAAGAATTATCTAAATCCAATATAAGAAAACCATTCGAAAAAAAACCATGTCCATATAAAGCCATATCTAAATAAAAGTTTAGCTGAGGGTCATCAAAGTGAAAAGTAAAACCAAGTTCCAACATAAAAATAACTGAAAATAGATTACATTGAACACCAGGTGCATATAGCATATCATGAAGAAGTAACAAGCACCCTAGACGTATCTTGAGTTGGTAGGTGTCAACTCCAAACACTTCCTCTCAAGTTTCGTTACCTAATATAACGTATTATCTGCCAACTGATATTCTTCTATAATCTATGAACCCAACTAAATCTCAAACTATATGTTTGGTTGCTCCTATGTTTACAATCCATTCAGGGATTGAGTGAGCAACAAAAATATGTGAACAAACATAAGTAATGAGAGAGTTGTGTTTAGGGGATACCTTGTTTGCCTCAGTGCACTCATGAGCAAAGTGTCTCACTTTTCCACAGTTATAGCACTTCAATTTGGACTTGTCCTTGCCAGCACGCTTGCCTCTGTAGCACTTTACTACTTTTCCATCCCTTGGCCCAAAACTATTTGACGCTTAGCAAATCTCCCATGTTGCTTGTACTTAGGCCTGAATGTCTTGCGCTTCCCAACTTAGGCAACAAGTAGAATATTACGGTGCACATCTATGTGCTCCGCCTCTAGCTCCAAAAGTCTTAATATTCTCACTGTGTGTCAAAACAAGCTTCATTTGCCCCAGAGTTGACTCGGGCAAAGATCGTATCACATTGGTAACTTGTTGTTCATCAGTGAGATTATTTCCAACAGCCTTTAGATCACGAATCAAGGCAGACATCGACCTCAAATGTTCAGTCATGGTATGTTTAAGGTCCATAACATACTGCTCAAACCTCAAAGTGAGAGCACGAAGCTAGTTAATGTCCCCCATAGATGATTTTCAGCTGGTTCCACATATCTTGGGCAGTTGGGCAGTTCTCAAACTCTCCAATAAGATCATTGTGCATGCTACTAAGCATGTTAAAGTGCGCACACCGATTTTTCTTTACCCAAGCCTGATAGGCTTCTATATCACAATGATGTTGGGAAGTATTCCCTTTCTCAAGTTGTATCATAAGGTGAGATAGATTTTCAAAGACCTCTTGTTCATTAAGCATATATTGAATTTTTCTATGCCACATATCATGGTTGGTTTCATCCAGTTTTTCTCCTTTAGTAAGGTTAGTAACTACGATCTTAGTAGCCATCACTACATTCATTGCGCGAGATTGACATTAGCACACATTTAATTTTATTCTAAAATCTAATTAGACTATGGAATTCCTTCCTATATAGTGAGATCGAAAATTTCGCAAAGAACTAGTAATCATCTCCTACTATATACGTCCAAATACCATATCTAATTAATATTGAATAAAATTTATGAATGATTTTTTTTTAAATCCTCAAAACTCATACACATATAGTCTATTCATCAAATATGAAAAATCAACAATTATTGCGCTAAACATATAGTGCAAGCTCCACCCGAAGCCACATTGGTAATTTGGTGCATCATGTTAAGGTGACCTTAAAATATATCGATAGACGTGAAACACATCCTTTTATATGGTCTCAACAATAAAATTACATTCTCAATGTTATATTTCCAAAAAAAATCCTACAATAAATTTTCTAGGAAAATAATAAATAAATAGGAATGTCACATCATCAATATACTTATAAGGTACACTTTATTCATTCACATAAAAATAAATACATACATTACACATAAGTCCAACAAATTACCAATGTCAACTCTATCCATCTAAAAAAAAAAAAAACTAATGAACTCATAACATTCGATCACAGTAGTATGCATGATGGTTTAATGGATAGAGAGCCCACATTCTCAACTAATGAGAAGGGTTTAATAGGTCATCAAATCTAGGGACACATGTTCAATATAATGGACATGCATTTAATAATAATTCAATAGATGCATCCACAACTAATCTATATAAATATTACATAACACAAAAAAATTGGACTTGAGGAAGTATGACAAATGTCCTTTTTTTTTTTCCTTAAAAAAAACTTTTTTAGGCTCTCTGTTTCAACAAAAAAAAATATGAATAAACTTTAGACACCAACACATGATTACATGTGTCACACGTGTCACACGTGTCAAAAAATGTCAACAAAAGCCACCGTACACACCTCCATATGCCGCCTATGCATGTGGGCTTCGTTTTGGCTCTAGAGGCTGTTATGCCTCTACTTCACTTGCCACAACGGAGAGTGTACATCACCCCCTCCGCTCATAGTGTTTTCAGACTTCTAAACTTAAAATTCAATCATCTTAATGTGTATGTGTATCGATAAAGTGATTAAAAAATGAGCCAAGTGGATGGGTGGACTACACTCTCTCCAACCGAGAGCGGGACTGGAAAAAAAATACAATTCATCATCTTCTTCCTCAAGCCAAAATTCTGGTTTTTTTAGATTTCGAACAACCATATTCAATCAATCCTAACTTACTCATATGAAGTCCAAATTAAGCATATGATATATCAAATTAAAGCTAATGAACCAAGATTTCCAACAATATAAAATTTATTATAAAAAAAAAGACTGGATTGGCTAAAATTTGGCTCAAAGTCACAATCCAAACAAGAAGTTTTAAAACTAGGGTTTCAGATTTCTTCTTCTATATGCAACGAGACTTCACCAAATTTAATAGACATGTTTATGAAATTATAAGGAATGTTTTCATGTAAATAATTCAACCTTAAACATGTCATACTATAGGCTCTAATGAAAAAAACTGAAACATAAATGACCATGGCATATCATCAATTACATGCTTTTTACACTCATTTCAAAACATCAAACAACATGTAATCATATTCATATGGGCGAAAACAAGCATCACAGGCTCTGATACCAATGTTAAATAAGGTTAAATCTAATTATCTCAAGGAGCAAAATTCCCACAAGGTCGGATCTTTGCTCGTATTTCAATCCACATCATTTTGTTGTTTTCACTTCTATGTCGTTTAGGAGGCTACTAGAGTCTCCTAAAAGATTGCATACTTCAAGATCAAGAGATTTAGATGGTTTCTCTAGGAAAATAAAGAGAGAGAGAAATGAGTGTTTGTAGGACTCTATATCACACACAGACAATTAATGTACGTACTCTTATTTTAAAGAGTTTTCACATCTGGAAGTTAATTAACTTCCCTAAATATGTGGAAGTTAAATAACCTTCATAGAGTTGTGATAGTGGTGGGGAATTAACAAATAACTTCCCCACCCATGTGGACACTACTTGATCATGGGATTTACCCATTACCAACAATGCCCAAAAATAATTAAAAAGCTTTTGTTAATTATTCTGCTCAAAATCCAAACAACATTATCATTTTAGGAATTTATTTATTTTCTAAATAATTTTATAAAGTACCTTTATATCTATTACTATATATAAAAGCGGAGTCATATAATTTCGACGTGACATTTTACCTATAAAAATAGGCATTCTACCCATTAAACTTGAAGTGTTACGTTTATGGAGCGGTAATCCTTATAAAGGCAATGTTTCATCATGAACTGTTGTAACTTTTAAGTTTCATTTCTTTTCTTACATATAAAGATATAAACCGATTCAAATCTCCACTCAAATGCACTATGTCAACCTTTATATTATTTCATCAAATAAACCTCCCTATAAACCGTTTCAAATTTCTCTACTATAAAACCCGGTCTCTCTCAAAATCTCTCTCCCTCATACACAACAATTCGCACATTGCACAGGTTATAAGCTCGTAATAAATAATTTCATAAACTAGATCATTTCCAATTCCCTATATGTAGTGAAACCTGTAATTCAAACATGCATGGCAGGCCAGTACAGTAATTATTTTTGGATAAGGATATCCTTATCCAAAAATAATGACATTATTTATTATTTGTGATAATTATTTATATAATTTAATGAGCGTTAGCTACGAGATATGGAGATAATTACTTGCTAAAAAAGTAAATAAATCACATTCATATATGCACAATAAGTTATAACCATTAATGTCTAAAAACATAAGTTTCTTAAAAGAACTTTTAAATTAGGTAGGAGATCATGTAATAAGTTTATTCAAATACTATTTGTAAGGCGATTGAAGCACTCAATGATTGCATAGGTGTTCTATCATTATCTTCTTAGTGCTCTTTGTCATAACCCGCCAGAAATTCATTGGATGAATTTTTTTAGGTTTTAGAAATCTCGTGGAAACACCAAAAAGTTTTCACGAATCGAATAATCGCTTAGGTTTTAGTCTATTGATATAATCAATTTTGCTACTCACTATGATGCCAATAATGCAATTTTATTTATTTTAACTACTTAGAATTGTGAGAATGAGAAATGGTCTGTGCCATTAGTCTCAGATAAATATTTAAGATTTTATGGAGCAATAAAACAATTTTGATTTCTGAAATAACGCTTGTTCGAAAACTCATTTTAAATTGTTCGAGGAATTTAGGAGCGGAAGTTTGCTAAACGAAGTATGCTCCTAGTTTTGTATGATTATTTAATATTTTATAGTGCAAAGTTTTTTTTTCATTTTTCAAAGTGAATAGTAACCTCGATGTTAGCACCTAGATCAGTATTTTTCAAAATCATAGTGTGGAATATCTAAATTAGGTTAGAGAAGTTTTATTTAGACAATTGGCAAGATCTTAGCCACACTTGGTGAATAATAGTGAACACTTGGCACCAAGAGGAACTATGAAATAGAAATGTGAAGGAAATCAAGCTTTGATCATGCCATCTAAGACAAACACTATTCTATCCAACCATCTAATTTATGTCAAACCAAAAAGGGTTTCAACCCTAGTGAAACCCTAAACAATTGGTATCAATTGAAACCCAAAATCTTGGTGAAAACTAAAACCCCAAGTGGTTTCCCCAAACCCCAAAAATTTGCCTCTAAACCCTAGTTGAACTCGATTTTAGCTTAGTATTTAATCATTTAGTTAATCACTTCTAAATTTCATTAACCACTCAAATTCATGTTATTGCATCCTTATTTATTCTTTTAAATCTTGGTAATTTTATTGGGTCAAGAAAATTTAGATTTGGGCTGGATAGCAACCCAAACCCCATTGAAACCCTAAATGGAAGCACACTCGGTTAAGACCCATTAAGGCCCATAAAATTGAGCCACCAAGGAAAGGCTTGTGGAGGAAGTTTCCCCTTACCGAAGTAAACCCCTAATAGTGGTTGATGGGAAGGCCAAGAGCCACCACACCTCCTCCCTCTCACTCGGCAGCAGCAAGGTAGAAATCCATGGGCAACAGCACCTAGTTTTGCACCTGGCTTTGGTTGACACCCCATCACTCAAAGTGTCTTTCACACACCTCCTATCACCCCTATAGATGCTTAAGTGTCGTACTTGTACATTCCCCTTGCATTTGGTCACTTCTCAAGCCTTTTCTTGGAGAGAAAACTAGAGGAGTTCTCGGATAGCTTTTATGGCTAAACTTATTGGACTTTTGTGAAGTAATTGTAATTGTTTTCTCACAAAGTACATTTCACATAAGTTGTTCCTATTCGAGTCTCGTATTTGTTGCTATACTTTTTGTTAATTTTCAAGGTCATTTGATGGTGAAATGTTGGTTTAAGAATGAAGAGGTCATTCTTGGTGATAGTCTGGATAGTATGTGATAATTGGATGCTTTTGACCAAGTTATTAACAAGATCTTGGTCTGATTATTTTATTTTATTTTATAGATTATAGCTAAAATGCTAATATAAAATTTTAATGAAGATTTGTTGCGTGTTATAAGTTTTTTATGAGAGTTTTCCAAAGATTTAAAAAGTTGAAAACTGGGAGGTTGAAAACAAATTTTGTTTTGACTAAACTTGAATCTTTTGTTGTGAAAGCATGCTCCAATGACTTTAATATTTATATATGATATTCTTAGGACTTTGATTTATATGTTAGGATATTAGTTTGAGAATTTATGGTGTTGGTTTTAAAGATACTAATTTTTATGCATAAAAAGGTTCGGATAGGTCTTGTATTTGAGGTTTCCGGGTATATCTATGATTCAATGCAAATTTTTCAAGTGATCTTAGGTGTCATTGACTCACTCAAAAATGAGCAGCACAAATGTTGTCTTAAGTGTAGGAGGATGTCGCGTAATAATTAGGAATAAATTCTTAGATTGTCTCCTCAGGGAAAGTTGCTTAAAATCAAACTCGTTTAAAATGGTGAAAATATTCACAAAGAGAAAATAAAAGTTGTGATATGTGCAATGAATGGAAGAGTGCAACGGGAATAAAAAGGGCACTAGTTATGGACTACATTCATATTTTTAGATTTTTTCGAGTGTCGGAATGAAATGTAAAAAACTAACAAATTGAAATTAACAATCAAGGAACCAACTAAGTTAAAAAAATCTCAATTAATCAGAAAATTAATTAATAAAACTGAAATTATATAGGTCTTAATTAACCTAATATGCAATGGAACTAAAAGATTAACAACACTAAACTAAGAACTAAGCTAGATTAGAAAATAATTAATGCAATATGAAGTGAAGATTGAAAAGCCCCAAAATCAAAATTCTAGGGTTCATCCTTTATTTAAATCACAAATTCTCAAAATCAATCCAAAACAATTGTAATGTCTATTTAATGGAAGCTTAAACAAGTAAGACAAATAACTAACATCAAGTAAATAAACAGTAAATAAAATGCCCAGAGGTCTAAATCAAATATCTCAAAAATATATCATAAACTTTAAACTAAAATTAAATAAATAGTAGAGAGTGGAAAGAGCAAGCCAAATGAAAGGAGATGGAGGTGGTAGGCAGTGGAGGAAGGCTGGGCAGCGGCTTCGTCCCTAGAAAAAAACCCAGCGTGTCGCTGTGTTGTTTTCTTCTCCAGAACCCAAAACCTCATTACTGCGTGCATCTTGTCTCCAAACAAAAAAGAAACTCTTTTGTGTCTTCCAAAACAAAAGTGAAAAGCCCCCTCCCCCCCCCCCCCCCCCCCCCGGCGCCGCGGCTGCGTCCTTAGATTTTCTCCCTATTCAAAACCAAAAAAGCCCATGCTTTTTCTTTCTTTTTTTCTTTTTCGTGCGGCGTGCGTGAGTTTTGTGAAAACCAAAAATACTTTTTTTTTTTGTTTTTTGTTTTTTAAATAAACTCCAAAAAATCTCATGTTTGGCTGCTCCCTTCCATGCATGCATTTTCTTCTTGTGCATTTTTCTTCTAACATTTTTTTTTTTTTGCCTCTTTAAGCAATAGTGCATCTTGGCCTATATATAAAAAATATAAATTAGAAAAAAATAAAATAAAGTGGAAGAATAAAAAATCAAAGATGTGTTGTGGACGTGAAGAAATATTGCCCAATTAAATCACAAGGTATAAAATTAAACATAAATTATGCTATAAATCATTTTAAATCACTACTTGGATTTATGCTTCTTAACTATTTTTCCATCTAAAACCAATAATAATGTAATGAAATAAATAAAATATATTGGTTCTAGATGTATAAAATATGCAATAATTCAACTCAATCAGTCATGCTTAGATATATTCTAGGACTTGATTATTAACCATGTGATGTTATTCATTTGTGAAATATTTAGATCTAATGGTTTGATCTAAACCAAACCAAATAGTTTTCGGTTTTGGTGAAAGTGTGAAAGCCAAATTTTTTATGTTGGATTTTGTAACTTTTTGTGGTTTTGGCTTGATGATTCAAAGCATGATAGTTCTTACGAATGTGTTATGAATTTAATGAGAGTATGATATTAAAATTTGGAATTCTTGGAGTTATTTTGAAAAGAGCTAAAACCTTGAACATTGAGGGTTGTGCTTAATGTTAAAAAACTTGAAGTTTTGTATTGAAGAAATTGTGGTTTTGTGATGTGAGTTTTATTGGTTTTTATAGTGTGTTATTTGAGCATCGGATATGATTTTTTTATGTTGCATATTTTAGTTTTAAATTTTTGTAATTAGATATTTGGATTTATGACAAAATTTACATTTTTCTTGCAAATTTTGGTGAGTTCTTGAATTAGGATGTAAAATCCTTAAATTAGGAGTAAAATGATCATTTTCCCACATGTAGAGGGGTAAAATGACAATTTTATTCTAAATTGGTATTTTTATGTTTCTAAGCTGTTAGTAAGGAGTTCCTACTGTATAGAACTCTCTCCTTACAATTTCCTGTAATTCACGAGTTTAATTTGTCACGCTACAATCACTGTAAGTTAGTTTCTAATTTACTGTCAGAATAGTGTGTGTGTTTGTAAGAGAATAATTGTTCATGTCTTTATGTTCTTATATATGCCATGATATGCTGTGTCACTACATGTATGTCTATTACACGTTATCTTATGTCATGAAATGTTTATTTGTTACGCATTATATCATGTCACTAAATGTTTATCGGTTGCACTTTATATTATGTCATGAAATGTTTATCTATCACATATTATGCCATGTCATGGAATGTTTATGTGGTATATGTTATATCATGTCACGAAATGTTATCTATCACACACTACTTCATCTCATGAAATGCTCATCTGTTTAATGTTATGCCTTGGCATTCATCTCACATATATGTCACGTTACGATACGTCAACTCATCTGTGCTGTTATTTCATGTCACATTATATCTCGAGTACAGAGTGTATCTCGAAAATAGATTTTCTAAGTCAAGTAAAGTCTGTTCACGACTCGAAGTGCTAGGATAGGGTAATATCCTAGTAGAACTCCTTTGTTCACGCTAGAGTATCTAAATTAGTGTGAAATTTCCTAAGTTGATAAAGTACCATCAATAGGCTTCAAATGAAGCCTAACTAACTGGTCACCGAAGCGAAGTAAGGCACCAACGCCAATGATGCAACCCATACATTTAATTTCATGTTATACATACTTGTGCAGGTGCGGATACCTGTCACGAGATATGTACATTACATTTTTCATAGCAGGTGCAGATACCTATGAGCTAATATGTATGCTACGCACTTACATCTAGTGTAGATACTTGTGTTGGGATGCGATATCGGCAGGGGCACATGGCTCAATGGGAACTGTGTAGCAGCCATATGTTCACGTTTATTAATCATGTTTAATTATTAAACAAGATTCCAAGTTCATGCATTTCATGTTCAAGTTCATGTCATTTCATGTTCAGTTTCAAGTTCAAGTTTATGTCATTTCATGTTCAGTTTCAAGTTCAAGTACATGTTCAATTCATGTTCAAGTTCATGTCATTCCAAGTCCAGTTTCAAGTTTGGTCCATGTTCAAGTTCAGTTTATCTCACACCAGTTCAAATCATGTCAGTGCGTGCTATGCTATTCATCAAGTCACGTCAAGTTTATTCATGAACACGATATGCATTCATGCTTTTACTATCATACATGCATCTTTAAACTGTCAGTTGAAGTTCTTCATTAACTTGGTGAGATTTGAAATTTCACTGTAGTAGTCCTAAATACCATTCCCCTCAGAATGGTAAACCATGTGTCAGGACGAAGAGACGAACCGGAGGCTGACCAACTGGAGACGGTTGATTAGACAACAAAGGCATGATGTGGAGCTCATAGCGTCCATGTTTCTATTTATAGATAATATTATGACGTCTCTGACTAAGTTGCGCGAGCTACTCGACGGATTAGCTAATAGATATTTTCACTTACGCTTGTACTTAAGAAGCCCTATCTCTCGTACACTTATGAACACTTATGATTATAGATCTTTTGGACTTATGATGTAATCTGAAACGTCTATCACTTTAAGTTTATGATTTTTATGTTTTGGGATATATCTTGTTTGGTGCAAAGTATTACTTAAAGAAAAAAATTATCCGCTATGAATATTGCATATTGCATATTGTTAGATGCATGTTGCATACATTGCATCTTTAATTGTCATGAAGGGGGGCAAGTAAGCTTGTGTTGCATATCCCGACGCTTCAGAGTATGTCCAATCCCAAGCAGAAACCTGGGGGCGTCATACTCTTCATGAGCAATGTTTGATGGGCTTCAGGCTATGAATAATTTTATTTGAATGTCTTTACACTATATATCATTTACGTGGCATAATTTGATTTGGAAGATAAATTTTAAAATTTGAATCTTACGAATCAAATTATGCCATGTGAGTAGTGTGTGGAGTAAAGGCCTTTAATTAATAGTTCACCAGCAAAAAGCAACCATGAAGCACTAGGTGGGCCTTGAGATCAGTAGTTAATAGTTAGGGACAGTTTTCTATTAGCAGTGAAGATATTGGCAAAAGATTTTAGAAAACTTTGGGGCCTAGTAGGAAGATATTTTCCTTGCAGATGAATGAGAAGAGCAGAAAAGGCTTGTGTTACCACTGTGATGAAAAGTGGAACCCAAGCCATGTTTGTAAACTCGAATGTGTACTTGTTACAGGTAGATGAAAGGGGTGATGGGGAGGAGTTAATTTTTGATAGTGTAGTCAATGAGTCAGTGTTGCAAGAAGAAGAAGTAGAGGTGCCTGAAGATAAATTGGATATTTCAACTCATGCAATTTCTAGTTCACCAAGTCCTAATACTATGAGATTAATGGGGATGATTGGAGTTCATCCTATAGTGATTTTGGTTGATTCAGGAGGTACACAATTTCCTGGATCCAAGGGTGGCACAGTTAGCAAGTTTGAAAATTGAAGAGAAAGCAAGTAAAAGTTGCAAATGGTGAAAAAGTTGTTGAGTACAGGTAGGTGTGAGAATATTGTTGTTAAAATTAGGAAAATATTTTGGAAAGAAGAATGGCAAAAAACGGTGGCCAGGTAGTGATCGAGGTACTAGTGAAATGGTTGGCTACTTCATCAGGGACAGCACTTGGAAAAGTCTATGTTGAGGGACCTTTACCCACACCTTGTGGGCAAAGTTCTTAAAAGAGGAAGGGTTCAGAATGTCACGATGGCCTATGAATCTGCAGCTAGAGGAGTCTTAAGAAGGTTATCAAGTAAGGGAAAGGAAGTATAGAGGCAAACAAGGAAGAGTAGAAGAGTTCATAGCCACTACCTTGTGGATAAGGCTCTTGTAAGCAGGGGAGAATTGTCATGGGTGCGGCTAAAGTAATAGAAATTTAAAGAGTTAAAAACATGAATTGAGTTTAGTTAAACGGTGCGTTGTCAAATGTTGTATATGATGTAATTGTAATTAGTGAAAGAAAAATGCTACCCGCAACCGCCTTGGGGAACCCCTGCGGCATCGTGTCCAACGTGGCAAAGCAACGACGTCGTTAGCACTCTGTCTTCGTTCCTATTTCACCCCCATCCCCACGAATAGGGGTGTAAATTCAAACCGAAAAATCAGAAAATAGATATGAACCGGACCGGACCGAACCAGTTTTACCGGTTTTGAACCAGTTCTTAGAATGTGAAAACCGGCCGGTTCCGGTCTGGTTCTAGTTTTAGGATTTTTTAGACCGGACCAGACTAGTTGATAAAAAATATATATATATAAAATAATATTTGTATTACTGTATATATAAGTTTTATACAAAATATTATATATATATATATATATTAATATATATAAGTTTTATATATTATGTATAATTATAAATTTTTATGTGAAATTTTTATATATAATTATATATATTCATATATGAAATAATTTCTTATTATAATTTATAAATTAATACATAAAATGTTAATACTAAATCACTAAAAAATTATAACTAATACTAATATATAACTTATAACTATACCAATAGTCTAATATTAATACACTATTATATAGTCTAATATATTAATAAAAGTATAAAACAATTTTTTTTAAATCAAATTTTTTTTTATAAACAAATTTTTAATGAAAAATTGTAAAACTTACATTTTAAAAAAACTGGAAAATCGAACCAGATCGGACTGGAAACCGGTAAAACTGGAAGCACCGGTTTAGGTGGGTAACCGGTGCGTAATCGGTTTTGAAAAATACAAAACCGGTATATACCGGTTTGGTCCTAAATTTTGTCCAAAACCGGACTGAACCGGACCAGTTACACCCCTACCCACGAATGCTACATCCTCCACTCTGTCTTCATTTCTTCGTCTTCTACATCCACACGAAGCCCCATCATCCTCCAAGAAGTCGCCGCCCCACAAAGTCGAAGCCCGTCGCAACCCAATCTTCGTCTTCTCCACAGCCGTCGTTGTGTTCTTCATGAACCCACAGACCCACAGAACCCACACGAACACCCGAAGTCACTGTCTTAATCTTCTCCACCACTTCCCTTGTTCCTATGTCCCCAATCTTTTATTTCTCTATTTTTTTTTTGTCCTTTTTTTTGCTGGGTGGAATCTTTTGTAATTGTCAGGGTGAATCAAGAGGCTAATGTCTATTAATATTTATGTAGTGTAAATTTTCTACCCACAAAAGAACACCAATGACCTTAGCTCAAGATTAAGAATCAGAAAATGAAGAAACCCCTAAAAAAAATGACGACACCCCATTAAAAAAAAAAAATCGGGACCTGCACTTACAAGATGATTTACGATGTGGAAAAGGATGCTTAGGATGAGATGCCAGAAGGCATGCTAGCAGGATGGAGAGGACCAGTGGCAGCCATGGATGAGGAGGTGATGTATGCTTTGGATGAGGCCAAAGGTTCTCTAAGAAAGCACGTTCCAGAGAGGGACGTGTGGGACAACATATTGGAGTTCGAGAGTTTTTTATTTTTTTAGTGAATTTTGGACTCAAACAATGAGTTTCAATCGGTTTTA
The DNA here is from genome assembly GCF_004785595.1 of Juglans microcarpa x Juglans regia. Lineage (NCBI taxonomy): Eukaryota > Viridiplantae > Streptophyta > Magnoliopsida > Fagales > Juglandaceae > Juglans > Juglans microcarpa x Juglans regia. The sequence continues at coordinate 18,368,725 of NC_054597.1, read as the reverse complement.
GTCCACTTTTCAATTTTTTTTTTAATTTTTGACAGATGCTGACATCACGATTACACAACGGTTCCGCACGCCGGTTGCATGTAGCAATGCTGTTAGTGAAATGGTGAGTTTAGCATCCATAAGTGAAACGATGAGTTTAGATGTAATTTGAACATTGGTAGAAATGGGGCATTTTATGTGTAAACCTTGTAAACACATTGAAGTATAAAAGCGTAAGTCTAAAGGTAAGAGGTATCGAATTCGTTGTTTGTTAATTCCTTTGGAGGTGGGATTTACCTCGAATAAATCCATTTTCTCTCCAAGATTTCAGTTGTTGGATTCTTGAATTCTTGTTCTTCTCGTTCTGGTTTTCGGTGGTAATTCCTAATCTATTATGAGTTACTAGTCGAGCCCTGATAGAAGACAACGGAGCAAAGGGAGAGAGATGGATGTGGCTTACCGAGAAAAAAACAGTACGACAAAGCTGATAGCTGAACCAAGGACTACGATGGTGAATATATGAACCCCTCTGTGCACGGTGGCAAAATGCTAAGATAGAAGAATATGTGGTGCCTTAAACCAAGAAAACAACGAGAATGAAAAGAGAAAAGGAAATGGACGTAGGCTCACCGAAATTGTGCGAGGATGAAGGGAAACTTGCAGTCGGCTGATTTTGGGTGATGGTTTGGCTGGGAGGTTAATGGGTGTCTTGGTTCTCACTGTTTTGCTTGGCCGGTGGCTGATTCATGGTTGTGGGTGCTCTGTTTTTTTACAAGAAACAAAGGTTAGGTGGTGGTCAACGATAGGAAGTGCTAGTGGAGGCCGGAGCAAGGAAAAATCTTAGATCTTTGTAAATCTCTTATCAAAAACATATAACATGCAACGAATCTTTATCAAACTTGTATATTAGCATGTTAACTATAACCCATAAAAATATCAGGCCAAGATATTGTCAATAGCTTCATCAAAATCATCAAAATATCACACATTGTCCAAACTATTGCCTAAAATGACCTCTTCAAGCTTAAACCAACTTTTCGCCCATCAAATTACCATGAAAATTAACAAAAAATATACCAACAGAAACTAAAATTGAATAGGAACATTTTAGGTGAAGGGTACTTTATAAGAAAACACTTACAACAGTTTCAAACAATTAGAGCAAGGTAAGTTAGAAAAACTATCCGAGAGCTCCTTTGGTTTTCTCTCAAAAGAAAAGGGTTGGAAAGTGAACAAATGCAAGGGGAATGGACATGGAAAACTTTTAAACATCTGGGGAGGTGACAAGAGGTGTGTGAAAGATACTTTGAGTGATGGAGTGTCAGCCAAAACCAGGGGCAAAACCAGCCCATGGTTTTCTACCAGCAACTACCATGTGAGAGGGAGGGTGAGGTCGCTCTTGGCCTTCCCATCAAGCATTGTTTGGGGATACTTTGCATAGTGATAGGACTGCCATGGCAAGGGGAAACTTCCTCCACAAGCCTTGACTTGGTGGCTCAATTTTGTGGGCCTTAATGAGCCTTAATCAAATGGGCTTATATTTAGGGTTTCAATGGGTTTTGGTTGGGGTTTGGGTTATTATCAAGCCCAAATCCAATCTTTATTGGGCCAATAAAATCACTAAGGTTTAAAATAATAAATAAAGATGCAATAACATTAGTTTAAGTGGTTAATAGCATGTAGAAGTGATTTAATTAAGTGATTAAACATTAGGCCAAAACCGAGTTCAATTAGGGCTAGAGGCAAACTTTGGGGTGAAACCATTTGGGGTTTCGATTTTCTCCAAGCTTTTAGGTTTTTAATTGGATTCCAAGTGTTTAGGGTTTCTCTAGGATTGAAAGCCTCTTTGGTTTGGCACAAATTGGATGGTTGGATGGAATAGGGTTTTGCTTAAGTGGCATGATCACAAAACTTGATTTTATTCACATTTTCTATCTCATGGTTCCTTTTGGTTCCAAGTGTCTAATACTATTCACAAAGTGTGGCTAAGATCTTGTCAAGTGTCCAAATAAAACTTCTCTAACCTAATTTAGACATTTTCTACTGTAATTTGAAAACACTGATATAGGTGCTAATATCTTGAGGGTACTATTCACTCTGAAAAAGGAGAAAATAACTTGCACCATAAAATTCTAAATACTCATATGATATAGGAGCGTACTTCATTTCATGAAATTCAACTCCTAGGTGACTCGAATAATTCAAAACGCATTTTCAAACAAGCGTTATTCCGAAAATTGAAAATTATTTTATTGCACCATAAAATCATAAATATTCTTCAGAGTTTAATGGCATAGACCGTTTCTCATTCTAACGCTTCTATGTACCTCAAATAAATAAAATCCCATTTTGTGCACCATAGTGAGTAGAAAAATTGATTGTGATGACATACTAAAACTACGCGATCGATTGACTTGTGAAGCCTATTCGAAGTTTTTACTAGATTTCTAAAACCTAAAGAAATTCATCCATTGAATTTATGGTGGGCTGTTACAAAAACTAGTGTCGCCATAGCTATCTGGAGACATGGGAGGATGTGTAGGACAAGAACCATAAGCACCAAAGTGAGGAGCATTGCGAGGGGACATCGAAGCCAAGGGGACAACAAGGATTCGAGAAGAGGAAAAATAATCGCACTAGAAAAATGCAAGAGGAAATGAAGAAGCAATGCGAAGGGAAGAGGTGTAAAGGTTTAAAGGAGAACATCGGCAATTGAGAAACAAAGGCTTGATCCAAAGGGAAAAACAACACATGTCGCCCATTAAGGTTAAATCACATGCATCCCGTGAAACACACTAATGAAGGGATGTGAAGGAAATGAATCAATGGGTGTTGCCCTGCACGAGTAAACCAATTATGACATGGGAAACATCAGAACTTGACAAGGGAACATATGTTAAAAATAAAAAATAAAAAAAGGAGAAAAATAGGAAGGAAAGAAGAAAGAGGAAGAAGTGAAATTCTCATTGCACATGGAAATTTGCGGTGTAACTATTAGGCCCAATCTTCACCTTAGAAAGTGGGCTGAACCTTGTTGGGCCAACTAATCCATACAAGCACTGATTGAGTTAGGGGCAATATGCACAAAAGGGCAACAACTGGTAGACTAGGAGGCCCTTTTCCCCAAGGTAAAGATCGGCCCATCGAGGAGAGACCAGCGGACCGACATGCCCATTCCGCCATGCCCCAGCGGGTTACAACCTGTGAGAACCAACACCATCAAGATAGGCCAATGCATCACTATTGACTTGGATAATGATTAAGTCAAGTTAGAGTGGCCCTCGTTACGTCATACCCAAGAGAGGTTACCACATTAAATGCACCAAAGTATCCTCTCAAGAGAATGCCTGTGTCAAGCCGTGTTGGTTAGAGATATGTTTTATATTATATTATAGATATTTTATGCTAAATTGCTAATTAATATAAAATAAAATTTTAATTTTACTATCCATGCCTATTAATCTTATAACATAAAACTAATATAACATTTTATATAAGATAAAATTAATCTTATAATTTTTAATATAACAAATAAAATTTTAATCTTATAGCATAAAATTAATATAACATAAAATCTTATCTTAAACATGAACATTAATATTAAATTATTAATATAAGCTTACTTTATATATATATATATAAAGATTAATACATTTTTGGCATAATGAATTATAATATATATATATTCTTTTTGGAGATACATTTTTATATATTTGATCATATGTACTCATAAAAAGTTTAGAACTTATATAGATTATAGTTAAATTCAATATTATATTAGAATGTGCTAATTATTATAAAATAATGTATTTATATATTTTTTTTTTTTGAAAAGAACAATCTGTGTCTTAAATCAACAGAATTACAAAGTTTATCAATTTTCACAAGTTTCTTAATCTCTTAAGGATAGTCCTCCATCGACACTATCTCTTCATTTACATGTAAAGCACTTTTAGCAAGACTATGTGCAACACTATTACATATCCTATTCACGTACCCAACCCTCCAATGTCTTCTATTAGTCAAAACCACCTTCAATTCTTCTATCATTTGGCCATGCCACACCCACAAGGCTTTCGCCTTGTTGACAGCTTCAATCACAGTTAAGGCATCCCCTTCCAACTGCACCCTTACAAAATTTAATTCATTACACAACTTCATAGCCCTCCAAAGGGCACAGATTTCTACCATAACAGGATCTGCAACATTTAGCTTTGGACAGCATAAAGTAACTAATACTTCTCCACAATTATCCCTGATAATCACCCAATCCCACCTCTGTTCTCATCGATCTTCAAGGCTGCATCCCAGTTGACCTTGACTGTTTCCCCAACAAGTGGTTTCAACGGGTAATCCTACTGCCTTGAGTCCCAGACCTCTGGCCACTTCCATGCTTGCTCTGAGCTTGTTGAAAGTCACTCAACATCTCTGCTGCTAGATTAACAACTTCATTTGGACCCTCAAACTTGTTCTCAAAAACCACACCATTCCTTCTTAGCCACACACTTCTCAGAACCACGGCTATCACCTCCAATTGGTCTTGAGAAAGCTTTGAGGTCCATTCTGTCCATAGATCAAACATATCCATTTCAGAACTAGACCACTTCTGCACTGGACTCCTCTCACAAGCCCACACATCACTAGCCCCACTGCAACTCCACAAGGCATGACAAACTGATTCCTCAACCATCTTACACATTGGGCATAAGGCTTCTCTTAGAACCTTCCTCCTCATCAGATTTCTTTTTGTTGGAAGGCAATTAGTAATAGCTTTCCAAACAAAAACTTTTGCAACCCCTGGAATATTCAGCTTCCATAATTTCCTCCAAGCCTTCTCTACCTCTTCTGATAACTCCCATTTATCCCTTCTTCTTTTGCTCATTTTAGCATGATAGGTAGATTTCACACTAAACAAACCATCCTTTGAACAATCCCATATTTGCTTATCTGGGAGCCCATCAATACTAACAGGTAATCTGCAAATTATATTTGCTTCATCAACATTAAAAACTTGCCTCACTAACTCTTCATTCCACCCTTTCTTCTCAATAATCAGATCCTCCACTCTTGCCTCGGCATTTAGGATATTCACAGGGCATTTAGGATATTCCCATCCCCAACTCTCCAAACCAAACCATCCTTCAATAATTCCATAGCACCCCATAGACTTCCCCAAAAAAGCTTTCAAAATCATAGAATTTCGAAAATACTTATCCTTTAGAACTACTGTAGCCATAGATTGCGGGTTTAACAACAACCTCCAGCACTGCTTTACAAGTAGGGCCTTATTAAAAGCATCTAATTCCCTGAGCCCCAAACCTCCAACAACTTTTGACAATCCCATTTTTGCCCAATTCCTCCACTAGATTCTATTATCCCTTTGCTTAAAACCCCACCAGAACTTAGCCATTTGTGATGCTATCTCTTGACACAGCTTCAAAGGCAACTTAAACACACTCATGGAATACGTGGAAATAGCTTGGATGACTGCCTTGAGAAGAACTTCTTTACCTGAGGGTGACAAAAATTGATTCTTCCAGTTACTCAACTTTTTCCATACTCTCTCTTTGATGTTACTAAAAGATTGATATTTAGCTCTACCAACCATAATTGGCAACCCTAAATATTTCTCACAATTGCTTTGCACTCTCGCCCCACAATCCTTCACAATATTTGCTCTTACCTCAGAAGCAACAATAGGACTAAACAAGATAGTTGTCTTATGCTTATTCAAGCTTTGCCCCGATGCCTTCTCATACATTTCCAGTATCCCACTGATTTTCATCCATTCATTCCATGAAGCTTTCCCAAAAATCAGACAATCATCATTAAATAGGAGATGAGTCAATTTCAACCCCCCTCGAGCCACTGAAACCCTTTTAATCTCACCTCTCCTCTTAGCCTGATCCAACAAAGCACTTAACCCCTCTGCACAAATCAGAAAAAGATAAGGAGATAATGGATCTCTTTGTCTTAATACTCTAGTTGGATTAATAGAATCTCCTGGCTTTCCATTTACAAGAATAGCATATGAAACTGATGAAATGCACCTCATAATCAACCCAATCCACCTAGCACCAAATCCCAGTTTTTCCATAACAGCCTTCAGATACCCTCATTCCACCCTATCATAGGCCTTTGAAATGTCAAGTTTTACTGCCATGCTTCCCACTCTTCCTCTTTGTCTACATTTCATCGAATGCAACATCTCATATGCTGCAATTACATTGTCAGAGATCAACCTCCTAGGAATAAATGCACTTTGGCATTTAGAAATAACCTCATCTAGCACCTTTTTCAGTCTATTAGCTAAAGTCTTTGCAATGATTTTATAAACAACATTGCAAAGACTTCAGGCTCACCTACTTTAGGAATCAGAGCTACAAAGGTTTTATTAATGGCATCAAGCAAATTACCACCATTTAGAAAATTCAACACTGCTTTACACACATCATCCCCTACTATATGCCAGAAGGATTGAATGAAGCATGCCCCATAACCATCAGGTCTCGGGGCCTTCAAAGCACCCATCATTTTCAAAGCCTCCTCTACCTCCTCTCTTTGAAACTCATTCTCTAGAAACTCATTCATAGACACTGTTACCCTTGGCTCCACAACATCAATACACTCTTGAATGGCTTGACAAGAAGGATTGGCACTAGTGTAAATCACAGAAAAATGATCTCTAAAAGCAGCAGCAATATCTTCCTCATTTTCCTTCAGTACTCCCTGCTCATCCCTAATTGCCACAATCTTATTCCTTTTCCTCCTCTGATTTGCACACTCATGAAAATATCTAGTATTTTTGTCCCTAGAGTTATACCAGTTTCTATTTGCACGTTGTTTCCACATCACATCTTCTTGCTCCAACAAAACCCAAACCATGGTCTTGCAAAGCCTTTAGCTCCTCCATATTTTCCTGACATAGATTTTCTTGAATTTTTTTTATTCTGCATGATATCTGCTCAATCTCTCTCCCTCTCCCCTTATCCCTTCCTTTAAAGATTGAAGACAAAGAACCACTGCAAGTCTTGAGTCTGGACTGAACACTTTGAAAAGATTTTGCACTAGACTGCCCCTTCCCCCATCCTCTTCTAATAACATCTTCACACTCCTCCTGTTTAATCCAACAAGCTTCAAATATGAAAGGAAAATGTTTTTTCAACCTTCTTTGCTCACCTTCATCCATAGATAACAGCTTGGGCAAATGGTCTGAACACCTTCCACTCAAAGCCTCAACTTTCATTTCTTTGAAGAGAGATCAACATTTGTCATTAACCACAAACTTGTCCAACCTCTCTTTTGTGAAAGACTGGTCAGAATGCTTATTAGACCAAGTAAAACCATTGCCAAAACATCCAAGGTCCCCAAGTCCACAATCCTCCAACACCTCTCTAAACAAATTTATTTGACTCTCAGCCTTTCTCTTACCCCCCCCCCCCCCCCATCTTTCCTCCTGCCACAATATTTCATTAAAATCCCCCTACACACCAGGCAACATCATTTAAGGGCTTTAACATCCTTAATAAGTCCCAACAAAGATATCTCCTACTTGTCTCAGGATTACCATAAAAACCAGTAAAAGTCTAATCTCCTTCCCTTTTATCCCCATTAAGAAGCACACTAATATGCCACTTCGAGTAATTAATCACCTCCACTCCACTCCCCTCTTTCCAGAACATCACAAGACCTCATTTCCTCCCAACAGAATCCACAACCAGGCAACCCTCCATATCTAATCTTCTTTGCAATCCTGCAATTTTATGAGCTTTAGCCTTAATTTCACAAACAAAAATTAGAGGAGGCCTATTCTCCTTAACCATATAGCTAAGGTCCTGAATTGTCCGAGGGTTGCCAAGCCCTCGGCAGTTCCAACATAAAGTTTTCATAATGCCAGGTAGTGCTGCTCAGCAGCCACCATGCCTAGTCTGTCCTCATCACATACCAAAAAATCATTAACTCTCATCCTCTTCCCATCCATCATCATTTCACATTCATCTTCTCCATGTTCATAGTTTCTTTTCAAAGCAACAAGGGAACTAGAAAGCTTACCTACCTCAGGCTTAGCTCGAGCCCTTCTCTTCCATCTCGAGGATCTCCTGCTTTCTTGGACTTCTTCCTCTACATTAGGACTTTTTCTTTCCAGCTGCACCTTGCTTTCAGAACCAACCTTCTGGCCATCTTTTTCACAGTCAACTACGTCTAGCCTTTCTTTGCTCACCACGTGTAATGTAACTGCAGATTGTAACTCCAAACCACTACTCAAATCCTCCCCTTCATTTACAGCTTCATTTTCCATTCCTCTCCTTTTAAGCACTTCTCCCTTATCCTCATAATCACCATTAGTCCCTGACTTTTCCTTCTTCTCTTCATTAAACTCACTCTCTCTTTGATTCGTGCCTCTTGCATTACCTCTCCTAGTTTGAGCAATAGCTCTCAGCCAAGCACCATACTGACTAGAATTCCCATCCCTTTCCTTACAACTATCCTTCTCATGCTTAATCCTTCCACAATTAAAGCAAATCCTAGGCAGTTTTTCATACTGGAAAGGCACCCAGCTAGATCTTCCTTCCACAATAATGGTTCTTCCACGAGCTAAAGGCCTTCTTAAATCACACTCCACCTTCACCCTCAAACACCTCCCCCAAGCCACACCATCCTCTTGAACATCAAACTCCCTAACCTCCCCCAAAGATCTTCCAATAACCTCCCCCATTTTCTTATTCATATAGCTCAGAGGTAAATTCAGCATTTGCACCCATAGACAAGCGTGATCAAAATCAAGTTGACTAGGTTGCGTCTCGCCATCAAAATCCTTAAGAACAAATAGAAGATTACCAAACAGCCACGGACAACTATTGAGAACTCTCACCTTATCTCTTCGATTAACAAAAGTAATAACAAAGCAATTATTCCCAATATCATGAAATTCTAATGGTTTACCAACCTTCCACACCTTCTCCATCATCGATCTGACAATATCCCTTCCAATCCTTCGATCCGAAATCACTTTCCCAACCAAACTTCTTTCGCCCTTCAATTTCGTCAACCCTAGCACATCCTGTTGAATTTCAATCGGACACTCCTCTTCATCGTTCAACTTTAACCTCCTCCATACATCCTCCATCTCTTCCATCGTTCTCCTCTACTTACTATGCAAGCAAAGAGATTCTCTCTTCCTCAGTTGAGAAAGATGACTAACGACTTCACCTTTATCGCTTTCCAGAAACATAAAACGGTTGAGAGAATACTCTTATCTTATGTATTTATATTATTATATGAATAGAATGGTAGTTTAGTATATGTAAAATATAGATAATCTAAAAAGACCAAGACGAAGAGAAGATTGGAGTTGTAAGTCCGGATGCGCATGAATGTGATGTCAAAGGAGTACCCACCTGGCTCTCAAATGCATTACATATGGAGATGCCCAACAAATTATTTAAAATCCAATGGCTAGAAACAAGCCAAGCTGCAACAATACCAAAGCATGCCAGCAATAATAACGTTTGGATTCGTGTAAAAGACTTTGAGGAACACCGAGACACCGAATGGGTAAGCTAAACCAAGTTGTGACTACACGTACGCAGCTTAAGAAGAGAGGTGAAAAAAAAAATAGAATAGATTTTTTTTTTGGAAAATATAAAATAAAATAGAAAATGAAATATTATATAGAATCGTGCTTGGTGTTAGTCAAGGGCTCTGATACTATGTAGAAAATAAAAATAAAATAAAATATAGAAAAGAAAAGGGATAGGGAGAATGAGGAGAGACACTTTTAGGACTACATCTATGTTATTCTGAAAATTTTTTTAATATATAACATATGTCCCTATTTATAGAAGAATGAGGTTAGAGAAATAATAAAAATACAATCAAACAATGATACTAATTAATAGTAATTGACTTACACAATAAACTAAATATATTAGAAAAATAAGTCATATTTCTGTATAGTAGGTCAGGAGCACGTGCAAAGCACATTTGCCTAGTTGGGTTAAACAGGTTTTTTACAAAAAAAATATGATTTGTTAAAAAAAAACTTGATTAATGAATAATTTAATGCATAGAGACAAAAAAACAAACTTTAGCAAATATCTTTGGATAATAGTAGGTCGATAAGTATAATAATTATATATTTGGATACATTAGAAAACAAAAAGAGCAAAGGTACACTACACAATAAACAAAACACAAGGCCTAGCCAAAAAAAAAGTCCAGCCTATTTGCAAGTGGGAGGGCAGTCTTAGGGTTTCATCTCTAAGTTAATTGCCGCCACCCTTCTTCAATTTTCTTTTTCCTTTTTTTTTCTATTTTCTATTTTCTTTCTTCTCTTTTCTTTTCTTCTTCCTCCATCACCCGAAACTCTTCCTCCTTAGCCCGATCTTCTTCCGTCACCCATCCTCCATGTGAGCTTCAGTTGCCTCCACCTAGGCTTCAAAAATAGCTTCCTCCACCGTCCCTCTCACCCAGCCCCGGCTTTGCCCACCCATCGCACGAACAAAGGCCATACGAGCACCCATCAGACAAAAACAACTACCCATCGCACGAGCATGAACGCACGGCATCCTCACACCTTCACGGCACAAACGCACCTTCACACGACATCGCACTGAACACGGCACAAGACCTTCGCACCAAACCACTAGACCAGCACACAGCAACACACGACACCATTGCACAAGCACCATCTCGGTACCATCTCATGCAGGTTTTCTGGTCCTTGTGGCTCAAAAGCTTAGCCCCAGCACCGGCAGCACCATGTGAGGATACACAGAAATGAAAGAGAGAGATGGTGCCGAGAGAGAAAACAGATCTAAAATAAAAAGAAACAGAGATCGAAAGAAAGAGCTGAGACTGGGGGAACAGGAACGTGTTCTGCTTTTATTAGATCTAATAAAACACAAAAGGAAAAGAAAATCAAAAAAATGCAAAACGGGGAGGGGGTGAGGGGGTGGGAGCGTTGTCTCTTCCCCCTCAGCCCCTCAAGCTAATTTCGAAAGTGAGAAGTTGTTAGAGAGAAGTTGGAGCTTCTCTCTCTAGAGAAGTATACAAGTAATGGAGTTAATTACAATATAAACGAGAAAACAAGAAAACTAACGGAAAAACAACAAAAAATATTGTAGCAATTAGATAGCCACTTATTATAATAGAAAAGATACTAGAATATTATGAATATCTAACATATTCTAACACTGCCTAACCTTTCATTTGTGAAACTAGCTTGCATCCGATCTTACATTACTCCAGCTGAACTTATCTCCTTGAATCCCAAGTACTGACTACTCTCCAGTGAATGCCTAAACCCATCCATTTGTCTCTCCATTTGTATCCCACCTCTTTCATTCTCTTACTACTCGAGAATCTCATTAAAATCGCTGAGGCAAAACCATGCATTATTGGACTGATCTCGCAATAGCTGATCTAGTAAGTTCCACATGCAACTCATATCTTCTATTTACCTCAGGTCTACCATAGAATTCTATAAGGGACTAAGGGTGTTTGTCCGGGTTCCAATCTGGGAACTCAAGTATACCCGAACCGGGTCTTGGGTTTCAAACCTGGACCGAAACCTAGAGTGGGTTGGTTCGGGTTAGACCTAGGCCAGAACCCGGGTGAATTCAGATTTTTCAAAACCTAGATTCCGGGTTTCAGGTTAGTTTGAATGGAGGTTTATGACTAATTAAAAAATAGCTAAAACTTGGACGCGGTATCTTAATAGAATTAGGAAATTACCTTAATTTCCTTTTTCATTTGATTGAGAAATCCCATCTCATGTAACTTTATATATATGCATAAAAGAAAAATTTCACGAAAATTCCATTGTTTTACAGAAATTAGGAAATTATGCTAAATTATGGCATAAATTATGCAACCTAATTTACAAAAATAAATTACGGCATCGTGGAAAACAATGTTGCATGCAATAATTGAGAGTTGCTCTGATTTAATGTTTTGGTGATCGGTGCCTGGTGGATCAAACATAACTACATAAGAGATATTTTGCATGACAGTTTTAAACATTAATTTGCAAATTTATTTATTCCTTTCTTATATATTCTAGGCATAAAAATGCAATTATGCTGCTTAATTAGCAAGTTAATATCCAAATCAATTACTCTTGCCTATTTTTCTGTAAAATAAAAAAGGAAAGATCCAAACATTTAAAAAAAAAATGTCTAGGTTCTGGGTTAAAAACCCGGTGCAAGGACCAGGTGTACCCGAGTTTTGCAACCCAGGTTCCGGACCGGGCTGGAAAAAAACCCGACCCGGAAGAACAGTCCTATTAGGGACCATACCTCCAGGCCTCATCAACCATGAATTTTTGCACATATATATATATATATATATATGAATATTTAGCGTGTAATTGCATGCCTACTGTAAGACCAATACCCTCTTTCCATAACACAACCAGACGACCACTATACCCAACAGGATCAACGGGAAAACATCATTCATACCCAAACTTCATTGTTAAATAATCCTACTTTTCAGGCCCCGTTTGGATGCAGAAAGGTTTCGTTTCATGTTATCTCATCTCATCATTACAACTTTTTCAAATTCTCACAAAAAATATAATAAACAATTCAACTTTTTTAAATTCTAAAATAATAATAATATTAAAAATAATATTCTAACAATATTTTATTTAACTTTCAATTTTCATCTAAAACCATCTCATCTCATCTCATCTCATCATCAAAACTGGTCATTTCCAATAAGAATACTATTATGGGTTTCCTTACTTTTACCAAATTGTGAACGTATCGACTTGTTTAAGGGTTCCAATCTCCCAAAAGTTTCACCTTAGTAGAATCATGACTGGTAACGGGGCTCATAACCAGCCTCCACTTGCTCATCTTCATGTCCTAATACCTGTGACATTAACCCCATTCCTTTCTTTGACCCTTTTCCGTTGCACCTTTGCATCCTTTGCCGAAATCCCCTTTCTCTTCTTAGTACTCATGCAAGCCTAAGTCTTTACTACTTGCTCGTTCTTGAAGCTTCTAGACATTATTCTCCATCTACTTGAGCCTTGTTTGCCCTTTCAGGCTATAAGTTGTTATCTTCATTCCGTGTTTCATTGCTTAGGCCTGTTTCATTTCCACTATTTCCATTAGTAAATTAATCCCCTAGCCTCTTCCTATTGGACCATTTTTGCACTACTCTAAAACACATCATTGGCTTCATCCACCACCATTATTACCATTAATGTGGGAACCCTCGAGTTGTCCGTCCTCTTCTTTTCCATCTACATGGCAGCCCATTTACCACTTGACCCTCTTCAGTTATTCTTTTGGAAAGATTTTCTTCCAGGAATATATATTAGAACCATGGTATACAATATTTTACCATTTAGCAACTCATTAGTTTTTTTTTTAAAAGGAAATCTTCTCTCACATTTCATTAAAACAAAGATGAGATACATAGAGGAGCCTCCTCCATTGTTACAATGAAATCTAAAATGGAAAGAGCATTTTCTTGCTAACAAGTGTGCTATGATATTACCATTTCTCCTAACATGAGAAATTCCACACTTAGCAAAACGTCTTAATAAAACTCTAGCTTCACTCACAAACATGCTTGCATTGGACCAAACCTCTGCAGTGACCTTAAGATCATTTGTAACCTGCATTGAGTCCCCTTCAATGACCAACTGTCCAAGGCCTAAGTCAAGACTAAATTTAACTGCATGCAATGCACCATAAGACTCAACTAGCAGTGGATCAGGAAAAAGTTGTTTATTAATCCTCAAAGTAGCAACAATCAAACCCTTGCAATCCCTAACACACATGCCAATGCCAATCAAACCTTTAAGTTTATCAATAGCCTCATTCCAGTTAATTTTATACCAGTTGGAAGGAGGAAGTGACCAGACCTCTGCTGATGAGCACACTGGTATGACTCTGCTGCCAGTTCTCTGTTCTTCCTCTCTAATCAGTTCTAGGATGTGCTTGGCCTCCGTAACCAAAGAATTAGGATGATTAAATTCTTTGTTAAAAACAAAGTTGTTTCTTCTCCACCATATCTTTTCAGCTACTACCATAAACTCTTGTAACACACAATGATCCATAGAGACTGTAATGGCTTCGAGAAGTTGCAGCATTGAAAGTTGAGGCATATAACACTTTTGAAGCTTTTTTGAACACTGACTCCAAACATCCCTTGCAACTCCACACCTCCAAAGAATATGAACCACAGTTTCCTCTTCCAAGCTACAGATGGGGCATAAAGGGTTATCAACTTTCTTTTGAATAAACTTGATTGAGTGGGAAGTGCTTCAAGACAAGACCTCCACATAAAGTCCTTTTCACAAGGGGGCACATTTGAGTGCCAAATCTACTGCCATACCCCCTTAAACTGGTCACTATTTGATGACTAACCCTGGTCTAGAGTTTCCCTCTCCTTCACCATGTGATAAGCACTCCCCACAGAAAAATAGCCATTATGAGTGCCCTTCCATATCAATCTATCCTTGCTATTCAAAGAGCTGATTGGTGTTCATAGAATTGCTTTCGCCTCACCACTATCCAAAATCTGTTGCACAAGGTCTTTCTTCCAAACTTTAGTGTTTGGGTCAATTAGTTCTGCTACTGTGACCTTTCTATCCAAGACTTTGACAGCACCGAGTACCTTTTTATGTTGGGAAGCATTCAACCATTTATCTTGCCAAATGTAGATATTTTCACCTATGCCCACCTTCCAAATTGAACCTTCAAAGATGACTAGTCTTGCTACAATGAAGCTCCTCTAAATAAAAGATGGACTAGCTCCCAACTTTGTTGATTGGAAGTCAAAATGCTTGAAATATTTTGCTTTCAACACCTTGGCTGCTAAAGAGTTTGGAGTCTAAATTAATCTCCAACATTGCTTTGCAAGCATAGTTTTGTTGAAGCATTCAAGATCCCTAAAACCCATGCTACTTGCGATTTTAGCCTTTCCCATTCAACTCCAAGAAACCTAATGGATTCTGTTTTCCTTTTGCTATTGCCCCCACCAAAATTTTTGTATTACACTATTAATGTCTCTCAAGAGTGAATTAAGGGGCTTAAAGACACTCATGGTATAAGTAGGTAGTGCTTGAACAATTGCTTTGATAAAGATCTCTCTTTCTGCTTGGGATAATGTCTTCACTATATGACTGTTCAATCTCATTCTAACTTTATCTAAAATGCCCTTGAAAGCATTATGTTTTGCATATGATTGAGTCACCTTTGAAGTGTTCTTGCTGAATATGATATAGGTTTTCTCAATGTTGAGCCTTTGACCAAAAGCATCTTCATATACTTTAAGCAATCCAAAGAGCCTACTCCATTCAATAGAATTTGCCTTGTAGAAAATGAGACTATCATCTGCAAAGAAAAGGTGAGAGACCCTCATCTGACCTTTGGCCACTGGAACCCCATGAATCAGTCCCCTCTCTTTTGCTTTCCCAATTAAATTGCTCAAGGCCTCAGCACATAAAATGAATAAATAGGGTGAGAGAAGGTCTCATTGCCTTATGCCTCTAGATGGATGGCAAACCTCTTGAGGAAAACCATTTACTAGTATAACATAAGAGGCAGTTTCAACACATCCCATCACCAAATCTATCCATTGAGAACTGAACCCCAGTTTGCATAAAACAGCTTGTAGGAAGCTCCACTCGATTCTATCATAAGCCTTGCTCATATCTAGTTTCGATAACATGTAGCCTTCTTTGCCTGTCAATTTACATTTCATGGTATGCAATGCCTTAAAAGCTACAATTACATTGTCAGTAATTAATCTTTCAAGATTAAAAGCTGGCTGATGTTGAGAAATAATGAGTGGCATAATCTTCTTAAGTCTATTGGCTATAGCTTTTGAAATGACCTTATTCAACACACTACAAAGCGACATAGGCCTAAATCAGACACTTTTGAGGGGGATTTCTTCTTTGGAATAAGGGTAATAAAAGTACTATTAACCTCAGCAATATTACCCTTGGAATTGAGCACAAACAAAGCAGCTTCACAAACCTTAGATCCAACTGTTGACCAGAGTTTTTGATAGAAACAACAGGGTATACATCTGGGCCAGGTGAGCTTAAACCATTAATCTGGAAAAGTGCTTCCTTCACCTCCTTATGAGAATAAGGCTTGGTCAGCATAGAATTCATGTCACCAATTACTCGAGGGGCCAAATTCTCCAAACAGACATCAATGCTTGTTGGCTGATAACATGTAAAGAGCTGCTAGAAGTATGTTTGCAATAGAGAGCCAATGCCTTCCCTCAAATTCTTCAAACAACAACTCATTAGTTGTCCTTATATCTTCTCATCCCACATATAATAGAATTTCTTCCCTTCTAATTTTTCCGGTCTTTCCATTTGTAGTAGTATTGAACTTGTATCCAAACTCTATTTCTAGCTGGTTGTCCATCGCCAATGAACGTCAATTCTTCTCCTCCTTGCTTCTGCCATATTGAAACCAGTTTTTACTCCCATTTCTTCTCTTTTGTTGACACTGCCTTTGTCAACAGAGGCACAATTCCTGAATTTCTTATCTTATTAATGCATGAACAAGGGTCCCTTTTATACACAACTATAAGGGAATCTATTATGTTATAAGGAGAATAATAAAAGAAAAAAATCTGAGTATAGAAAAATACTAAAGTGTCCCTAGTGTATTTACAACAGAATGATCTAGGTTAATATGCCCCACAAGTCCATTGGGGTATCACCAACAGTGAGACTAGAACGAAAACTTGAAAATTTGTTTGAAACCAAGGGTTTAGTAAATATATCAGCAATCTGGTCCTTTGAGCTACAAAATGATACTTGCAAAGTCTTGGTCGCAACTCTGTCCCACACCAAGTGATAGTCGACATCCATGTGTTTGGTTTTTGAGTGAAAAACAGGATTGGCTGAGAGGTAGGTAGCCCCTATGTTGTCACACCATAGGATAGGGGGCTTGGGAAGAAAAATGCCTAGCTCTCGAAGCATGGTTTGAAGCTAGATTAATTCAGCAGTCATGTGAGAGAGGGCTTTGTATTCTGCTTTAGTGCTGGATCTTGCCACAGTTTTCTACTTTTCGGAGCTCCATGAGATGAGATGGTGACCAAGGAATACACAAAAACCACCAGTGGACCGTCTAACATCTGGATAGCCAGCCCAGTCTATGTTCGAGTATGCTTGCAAAGTCAACGAGGATGACTACTTAAAAAAATAATCCATAATTGATAATGGATTTAAGATACCGTAGTATCCTTTTAACCACAAACCAATGGAAAAGTTTGGGACAATGCATGAACTGACATACTTTATTTACTGTAAAAGATATGTCAGGTCGTGTAAATGACAAGTATTGCAGTCCCCCAATAATACTCTGAAAAAGTGTGCTGTCATCGAAGGATGGAGAATCAAATTGAGAAAGTTTTAGAGAAGCTGCCATGGGGGATGACATAGGTTTTGCTTGCAACATGCTACTTCTCATAAGCAAATCTTTAATATATTTGCATTGAGATAGAAGTATTCCAGCAGCAGAGTAATCAATTTCCAGACCCAAAAAATAGGATAAACTACCAAGGTCCTTAATTGGAAAAGCCATACCCAAGTCATGAATAAAATCATCAATTACATTCGATTTTGATGATGTGATGACCATGTCATTAACGTAAATCCAAACAAAAATATGGAGATCACCGTTGTGTAAAATAAATAGAGAAGGATCAAATTGGGAAGCGGAGAAACCATAACCACTTAGCCATGAAGATAATTGGGCAAACCAATCCCTCGGTGCTTGTTTTAGGCAATAAATGGCTTTGTGCAATTTGCACACATACTGGGGAGATTTTGCATCAATAAAATTTTGTGGTTGTTGCATATACACAGTGTCAGATAATTCCCCATGCAAAAATGCATTCTAGACATCTAATTGGTGCAAAGGCCAACCACAGTTAACAGCAACAGAGATAATCAATCTGATAGTAGATGGCTTGACTACAGGACTAAAAGTTTCATTATAGTCCAAGCCAAATTGTTGGTGGAGCCCTTGGCTACCAACCTGACTTTTCTATGTTCAAAAGTACCTCCAAAATTAAACTTGGTACGGTAAACCCAACGACAGCCAAGTATATTAAAAGAGGGATGAGGGGATACCAGACTCCAGGTTCAGTTCTGAAGCAAGGCATTGTGCTTGGTGCTCATGGTTGCACACCACTCAGGGAACTTGGAGGCGACTGAGTAACTTGAAGGCTCATCGAGTACAATACTTGTGGTGAGAAGATAGTGTCATCTCGGATAAGGAATGGTGCCATTAGTAGGAACGCGAGGTCGAGGAGAATGGGTGTGGCTAAGGGTGATGATGGGGGATTGTGGAGGTTGAAGAGTAGTGGGGGAGGGGGGCGATGGAGGGTGCGGTGGAACAGAGGAACTGGGTTGAGAAGGAGATATGGTAGCTAAAGATCGAGAGGAATTAGGGTTAGAGGTAGAAGACAGAGGTGGGCCAAGTAAATTGGAAGGTGATTGTGGGCCAAATGAGGGAGAAGATAATTGTGGGCATGGACCTGGGCCAAGGATAGAAGGAGAGAAGAGAGGAAGTGAGATCGTTGGAGACAAAGGAGAGGAGGAAGGAGTATTGGGCTTCAGGTTATGAAAAGGGAAAGAGGCCTCTCATTAAAGAGGACATCTCGTGGAATGTAAAGTCTGTTGGACTTTAAGTCCAAACACTTGTAGCCCTTGTGGACTGGGCTATAACCAAGAAATGGACCTAGGAAGGAAGTTGTGCTTGTTATAGGGCCTGAGATTGGGCCAAGATTTACACCCGAAGACCTTGAGAAAATTAAAATCAAGCTCACAATTATGAACCAAAGAATAGGGAGATTTATTGTGAAGTGTTTTTGAAAGGAAAACGGTTAATTAGATAAACCGTGGTTTCAAACGCTTCGAGCCAAAACTTATGGGGAAGAGAGGACTGGGCTAGAAGTGCAAGCCCAGTCTCGACTATATGATGGTGTTTATGTTCAACCATGCCATTTTGTTAGTGTGTATGGTGACATGAAAAACGATGAGTATTACCAAATTTTCGACATTAAGAGGTAAGAGGTGTAAATTCTCCCCCTCCATCCGTTTGTAGTGTTATTAATTTGGCATTAAACAAGTGTACAACGTATGGTAAAAATTGAGAAAAAATGGAATACACATCAAATTTATTTTTAAAGGAAAAACCCAAGAGAAACGTGTAAAGTGATCAACAAACAAGATGTAGTATTTGAAACCATGTCTGGATAGTATAGGGGCTGGGCCCCAAAGATCGACACTCATTAATTCTAACAGTCTGTTATACATGGCTCGACTTGAAACATAGGGTAATTGGTGGCTCTTGGCCAACCGACATTCAGAACAAAAAAAGGGAGAGTCATCTGGAGCAAAACTCAAGCAGTTGTTGTGCAAAATGTTAGAGACGATGGCAAGCGATGGATGACCCAGGCGGCGATGCCACTGAGGAAGAGAGGTCCAGGAAACAGTATAAGTGGATGACAACGATGACGAAGAGACTGAGGAAGGAAACACGTAAAGCCCATTACGAGTTGGTCTGGTGAGGAGGATGGTCTTGGTCCGACAGTCCTTCACAGAGAAATGGGTAGAGTGAAACTCAAAGATGCATGAATTGTTAGTGCAGAATTGAAGAATAGATACAATATTTTTTGTGATGTTAGGAATATGAACTAAGTTATGTAAATAAAAGGAGGAAGAGTTTGAGAGAAGAGTGGAGTCACTGAGATGTTGAATGGGTAGGCATGCTCCATCCCCAACACAGATTGACTCACTACCTTGGTACTGGTCTGATGATAAGTTCAAGTTACTCAAATCATTTGTGAGACTGCTAGTCGAGCAACTCTGATACCATGTCAACAGAGGCACGATTCTTAAATTTCTTATCTTATTAATGCATGAACAAGGGTCCCTTTTATACACAACTATAAGGGAATCTATTTTGTTACAAGGAGAATGATAAAAGAATAAAATCTGAGTATAGAAAAATACTAAAGTCTCCCTAGTGTTTTTACAACAGAATGATCTAGGTTAATAGCCTCCATCTCTACTCCTCTTCTCATTTAGTTTTTGCATTGATCTAACCTTAATTAATGATTGAGCTCTTTACTAACTACCAAATTGTTCCCCAACCTCACTCTTATAGTATTGACGAAGCTTGGTATGCTCACATTGTTTCTCCCTATGAGCAATCACTCCACACGTAAAACATAGCCTTGGGAGCATCTCATGTTTGAATGGTACCTGGAGAGTCATTGAAATCGCTATTAGACAGGTCCAGAAACTTGCAGGAACACCATACGCTCACTAACACAGGATCATATCACCTCCAGATAAGATTACTATGGAAACTAATACTGATGGTGGGTATATACCCTCAAGCAAATGACGAGATATTGGTGGTACTAGTCCCTGATATGTCAACTCAGTCCTCATACGATCATATCCCGAGAATATGGTGATCAGGACCTTGAGATTTGGTGAAAATAAACTATCCTTATTAGCAAGCAATTCACACCTATATAAGGGACCAATACCAGTAATCCTAGGTACGATTTTAGACCCCTCTTATCGAGCAATACACTCATATTTCTGACTTTGGTATAGGAGGTGTATCGGGCACACCAGGCCACTCTTTTTCCTTGTTGAAGGTTTGGAGTCATAATCAATTTGTGGTGAAACACGTCCTCAATAGTGGTGTCGTCTGTGAGATCTTTATAGATTCCTTGAACACCTTTCAACATGATTTTCACATGTATACTATTACACACTTCCAAACAACCTGTGACCAGGATACTGCCTCTACGAATATCGAGGCGCGACTTATAGAGATGGTGGAGCAGTTAAAGAATATGAGCGAGATGATGGAGGCCCTTTAACAAGAGAATGAGAGCCTCAAGCAAAAACAAATCAAGCTTATAGCGAGGGCATTGTGCCAGAAGGAGAGGCACTCGGCGCAAGAAGAGTAAACACTGAGGAAACGAAGAAAAAGAAGCTGTATGATGAGTTGCGCATCCTCATCAACAAATATAAGTAGATGGCCAAGAAGATGGGGGGATCATCCTCAGTCGACCAATTGCTTAACCACACAGACCTACCATACAATGCAGAGGTGATGGTTGTGCCACTCCCACCAAAGTTCAAGGTCCCGTAGATGGAGTTGTATGATGGATCGCTAGATCCGGTGGACCACTTGGAAAACTTCAAAGCACATATGGCCCTCCATGGGTTCCCAAGAGAGATGGAATGCCGGGACTTCCCTCTAACTTTGAAGGGCGTGGTGAGAAGTTGGTTTGGGGACCTACAATTAGGATCAATCGATTGTTTTGAGGAATTGGCCAAACAATTCCTAATGTAGTTCATGGCCAACAGGAAATGAAAACGATCTGCTGCATACCTCCTTATCATCAAATAGAGAGAAGGAGAAAGCCTGAAGGCATGCCTCACCCGATTCAATAAGGAGCGATTAACTATCGACGACCAAGATGAGAAAACCATATTGACGGCTCTTCTAGGAGGAGTATGGCCCCAAAGTCCATTTATGGCAGAACTTGCACGACGGACTCCATCATCATTAAGAGAATTCATGGATAACACCGACTACTTCGTCAACGCTGAAGACACATTACAAGCCTTAATTGTGCTTGAGACGAGTTTCTGCCTCATACAGATCGAGTCGAAGACCTGGGGAAGTTTAGAAAAGATGGGAGACCCAGCAGTTGCCGGTCAGTGCAGGGATAAGCTTGGTTCTTCACAAGCTTATCCCCTAAAAAAAAATTGATCATATAGTGCTAGAGCTTTGTGTTATTTATATTCCATCCCATTTCATTTCGGAAGAGGTGACTAATACGAATCTAATAAGTGAAGTAGTTGTCGTTTGAATAATTAGCTCGGCCACCAGACCGACCGTACCTGTCCATTCTATCTCACCCTAAATGGAATGACTCTCTTAGTTACGTTGCGCCCTGACACGAGTCCCCATGTCCACTCTTCTTCACCCACTACCTAAGAAGTTGGCTTTGTCAACACAAAATTAGTGTCGTCCCTTTCATTCTATGTTGACCCCAGCTCGGAGCTGGCTTTTTGGGAAGCCTATTTCCATCGTGCCCAACGATTGTGGGGATTTTCCCGTTTGCTAGTCAAAGACTTGGTTGGGTGCTGGGTCTACTCCACAAGGAGTTGTATGGACATAGATGATATCATCACGATCTCTCTTTCCATACAGCTAGGGATACTTAAGGCCACTTGCCAACTGGCGCTACTTGGGCTTTCGTGTCTCGCAGTGTGGTCAGCACTGGGTGTTTTCAAGCAGTGAGGCTTACACTCATTCGCATTAATTCATCCAAAGTTCCTTACCCTTATGCATGAATTATTTAATAAGCCATATCTTCCTATCAAGGTTAAGGAGTAAACTGATCATCTCAAAGGCAGGATTGAATACCCGGATCGAATCAAAGTTTATGCCACCCGCCCTAAGCAAATAATAGGCATGGGCCAAAGATCACACATAAGCTACTGAGTCCCACGACAGAAGAACACCCAACATACAAATGCAAACTCCCCATGTGAAATAATCATCTTCATTAGAGCTTTTTGGTAGTAGTCGTGACCAACAACCATTAGTTGTCGACTCGTTGGTAAGGCAAGAGCTTCAAGCTCGATTTCTGGTGGCGCACCGCCCACACAAGCACCACCTGACAAAGGGGGGACGGGGAAAGCTATAGGCCCAATAAGGATCCGAGCCCAAAAGGAGAGACTATAACTCAATTTGACAAACTACTTACCGAGGAGGGGAAGTCCTTTAATTAGGAAGCCATGGCATGAACAGAGTCATCTCTCTCCAAGGACCCTGCCACATTTAGGGCTTGAGATGGACCGACACCCTCTTCGCCTTGGGGCAGAGGCCTTGTGCCAGGGAAAGATCCCAAAAGGTAAAGGCTGGGATTGCCCTCAGGGGGCCCCACCCCTGTCTTGATAGTAGGCAGACACGAACCTACTGCAGTGAAGTCAATAGGCGGCAGTTGCACCACTTCCTTACCCACCACATTGTCATTTGCCCAAACGGGGAAAGACGAACCCCTTTAGCGACGGGAGGTGAAGAAGTCCCCTCCTCGCCTCCGAAAGAAGCATTGAAGGGTGAGGAGAGATTCAAAAATTGGAAATTCAAACCCAGAACCTTCAAAGTAGTCGAGGGGAAACATTGAGTTTCACATCCAAAGATAGTTGAGGGAAGGGAGCCTGGAGTAGGCTCCCTTTCCCCAGCCTCCCGTTGAGAGCGAATATCAACTTGAATCTCGTCAATCGGGGCTCTAATCTTGACTCTTCCCGTCGAAGTCGCATCATAGTGGCCTACAGCAGAATCTATAAGGCCACAAGCAAAAGCGGAATCGATGTCTGCATCCCCTTCATCGACCAACTCCAAGACGACTAGTGGGGTTGAAGGTAAAGTATAGTTGGGTGATCGAATGGAGTTGAGTCCCTGCGAAAGGAACTAAAAATCAAGGGCAGTAGCTAGGTCCGAGCCTACCCCATTAAGTTATCCATACCATTAGAGTCCAAGGAACCCTCTCAGATAGAAGACTCGTGAGACTATGACTCAGTCGCTCCCTCGGCCTCATGGTGAGAGCACTTCCCTCTTTTTTCCAGCGGGGTAGCGGCAAGCCTTTTCCTACCCTGGGAGGCATCAGAATCCTTCGACAAATAGCAATCGATGATGCAAGAGCGGTCACGCATCACCAAGAACCTATCAATGTGGGCCCTTATCAATACGGCCTATGTCCAAACAGACTCCTGGTTGTGTTCAACCTAAGAGTAAATTCCTTCCACATGGGCTTGCTCCCGTTGGGAAAGGGTAACAACCATGACTTTGTCGTCGGGGACTTTTCCCCAGATGGCATAGACTGGGAATTCAGTTATCAGCTTCTCTACCAAGGAATTCTCGTCCCTACCCGAAAACAAAGAAAAACTTCTTCAGCCTTATCAGCTTGGTATTCGAGTGGTGACCCTCGGAACGAGCAAGGCAATAGCGAGGGCAAAAGTGAAAGTTACCATTGTTTCCCTCCAGTGCCTTGACCGCGTGGGTAGCCAAAAACTCACGGGTCATCAAATCGGGATAAAAAATACAGAAGGGTTCCAAAACCATCCTCCATGCGACACATCAACACATGAGGATTCTCCAGGCATTTGAGCGAAGCTGAGTGACTCTTCAAGTAGTCAAGAATGTCGTGCACTGGGCGATAGAAAGGTAAGTCACAACTCATGAGAGAAGGAGCAAATAGTAAGGGCCACCTTCTCAACAAAGCCCTCTTCATTGACAGCCCCTTGAGGGGGGACCTCGAGAACCACAAAATCTGGGATTCCATACAAATCCCTCAGCTTTCAAAGGTCAGCCACGATCAGGCTCTACGTCCAGTCATAACCCTCATAATAAGGAACATCGCGAGCAATAGAGGACTTTAGAGGGCGAGAGCTGCGAGAAAAAGGGCAAGAAGAACTCTGATGAGCCATGGAATCAAACGAAGAACTATGGAGAAAAGAAAATGGGTCTCCATGAAGAACACAGACAATAAGGAAGGGGAATGCGCGAAACTAAAAAAGGTAACAGTGAAACAGAGGGGACCATTTATAACCAAGGGTGCAATGGTGGAAATGCCCCAGGAACAATACGGGCAGTCTGATAGCACAATCACCGCAAGCAAATCCCACGATCTGGTGATGTGATTGGGGGCAGATGTGAGGCTATTGCAACCCCTCTGGCACAAAAGCATGAACGATCAATTTCGATAAATGATGTGACAAGCCAGAATGTTTCATAATCTTTAAATCCCTGTCATGCCAACGTGGCAAGAATTTGCAGGGTAACTGGAGAGTTATTTGAATTGCTATTAGAAGAGCCCAGTGACACAAAGTAAAAGGCCCATATAATGGGTCCTGTGAGTCCAGAAATTTGCATGAACACCATACACTAGGTGCCACAGGATCATATCACCTCCGAATAAGATTACTATGGTAACTTACACTAATAACGAATATATACCCTCAAGGAAACGGCGAGATATTGGGGGTACTAGTCTCTGATATGTCAACCCATTCCTCATGGGATCATATCTTGAGAATATGGCGATCATTACCCTGAGATTTGGAGAAAAAAAATTATCTTTATCAGCAAGCAGTTCATTGTTGTATAAGGGACCAACACCAGTAAACCCGGGTATGATTTTAGACCCCTCTTACCAAGCAATACACTCATATCTTTTACTTAGGCATCGGAGGTATATCAGCCACACCAGGCCACCCTTTTTCCTTGTTGCAAGTTTGAAGTCGTGATCAGTTGGCAATGAAACACGTCCTCAACGATACCCTTACACTTCTATCCTTCAACCTAACATGTCTTCCTCTAGCCAAAGGTCTCCTAAGATCAATTTCAACCTTCACCAATAGAAAGTTCCCCTACCAGCTTGTACCATCCTCTTGAACATCATCTACATTCACTACCATCCTCACATTCATGCAAGTCAAAGGAAGCATGTGTAGTTGGATACATAAATTAAAGTTCTAAATCAAACCGTATTTGATGTCGTCTCGACAGTGAATGGTTTTAGTACCATAGAGTTTGGTCAAATAACCACGGCCTCCCACTCTTCACCTTCTCCTTATGTCTAACGTCATTGAACCCAATTAAGAAAACATTGCTGCCAATTTCAAAAAGAAAACTTCTTTGTTTAGTTTCCACACTTTCAACATGGTTAAATGAGCAAGGCTTTTCTTCCTGTTGTTCATTCTGTCTCAATTTAACCCACCAAGCAATTCTCCGATCCCTTGCTTCCGATCGTATCAACTATTTATCATGATATCCTGGATGGGTCTCTATGACAACACTTTCTTCCTCAATCAAAGAGATCTTTTTCCATACATTTGCCAAGTTTGTCCACAGTTTATTCTCAATCCTATAAAAAACAACCACACCTTCACCTATGGTTCTTCCTCACGAATGGGAGAAGTTGAAGGAAAAGACTCTTTTCAAGTTTCCTATTGGTGTGTTCAATTTAGGTTAAGTTTGGATAATGAGTTGAAATGATATGAGTTAATATAAGAGTTGAAAGTTGAATAAAATATTGTTAGAATATTATTTTTTAATATTATTATTGTTTTGAGATTTGAAAAAGTTGAATTATTTATTATATTTTGTGTGAAAATTTGAAAAAAATTATAATAATTAGTTGAGATAAGATGAGTTAAGATCAACTCAGGCCTTAGTGTAGCTTTTGCTAACCAATTATTTTATGTATTTTAAAAGTTTGGCTAGTTGACCTAATGCTCTAACACTTCAAACCGTGTAAAACTCGGTTTTTTTCTCTTTTTTTTTTTATTTTATTTTTTTTTTATTTTTAACCTGGTTATGTGCTAACCTTTAGATTTTATTTTTGAGTGCTGCTAGGGTGACGCCTAGGGGTGTACAAAAACCGTTAAAATCGACCGTAACTGCCTCATACCGGCCGTCGGCGCACGGAACCTGCCAAAACCGATGTAGAATCAGTCGGCTAGCGGTAGAATTATGTCAAAACCGTCTTAGGTTGGTTCGGCCTCGATTTGAAGTTGAACTGGACCGCTGAACCGGACCGATTATATAAATTATATTATATATATATATATTTTAAATAAAACGACACCGTTTCACTTATACACATACCGGTTATAAAAAAAAAAAAAATAGAATGAAATGATGCCGTTCAATTTAAGTTTAATTCCCCTTCTTTTTTTTCTTCTCCTAATTTTCTCTTTCACTCTCTATCTCCTCTCTCACGCATTACATAGAGCGCATCTCTCTCTCTCTCTCTGCCATCTGCCGCATATCGTTCTCTCTCTTTCTCTCTCATTGCGATTCGCATATCTAATTCTCCATTTTTTAGTTTCGCACTAGTCACAATGTCGAAGGGACATCAATGATCAATCGGGATCACACTAAAACCAACGACTCCGGTTTCCTCCCCTTTACTGGCCAGTTTCGGCCAGTTCTATCCATGTGTAGTGGTTATCGGTTCACCGAAACCGTTGCCTTTCATCCCTAATGACGTCCATAGGCAAAATAATAATAATAATAATAATAATAATAATTTTTTATTCATATTTTTTAATATTTTTAAACATTTTTAATAAGTATAAAAAAATAACAATATACTAATAGTCACTTTCTTAATCCATAAATAAAAGAAAAAAATATAAAAAAAAAAATTAAATATATGAGCAGTCAAAATAAGGAGATAAATTAAAGCGGCATACTAATATTATTCTTTATTTTTTGCCAGGTGTCCTCCATCCGCGTAAAACCCGGCGCATATGCTATTACGATAGATCAGCGGAGCCGCGGCCCGCAATGGATTTTTCAGAGCCGAATGAAACAGGCGCACGAAGAACCCTAGCACACATTTTAGGCTTCCTTTCCCACGCTAAAGTCTAGACCCTCTCGGCTGCAGCAGACCTTCTCCGCCCTCCCCCCGACACCCCTCTGACATACTCAAATGGTCTTCCTTCCTCTACCTAGTTGTTTCCAATATTCTGTCTCTGAATTTTGTGCTGATTTCTAACTCTGTATTTTGTTTTTGTTTCCTATGAAAAACGAAAAACGAAAGCAGGCTTCGGAGAAGAAACTGAGTAATCCAATGAGGGAAATCAAGGTACAGAAGCTCGTTCTCAACATCTCCGTCGGTGAGAGCGGTGACCGTCTCACCAGGGCCGCCAAGGTATTTTTCTTGTGTCTTTTATTTTTGCATATCTTCGTTTGTATCCTCGTTCTCGGTCCCTTGTAATTCCCATGCTGCCCACCTATATTCTTGTATATATAAATTCTAGTTTTTTTTTGTTTGGGATCTCATGTTTGGTTCATATGTAGGTGTTGGAGCAGCTCAGTGGCCAAAATCCAGTTTTCTCCAAGGGTAATTTTTTTTTTTTATTGGGTGGGGGATGGGTTTGTCGTTGTTTGGTATGTGTAAAATTACGTTCTTATGATTATCTCTGGAATATATAGACCGTTCAAATTTGTGTACTTTGATTTGGATGATAAATTTTAGTATTATTGTTATTTCAGGTCTCTCTGAAATCAAATGTGGTTGTATTTTTTTGCTTCTTATAAAGGGCTGTAAACGGGAAAAAATCTGTCGTAGTTTTTTCATCAGAGTTATAGTTATGATCCAAGAATGTTAAATTACGGATAAAGAAAATGGTGCTTAATGGGACTAACTTTGTCTTAGTGGATTTGGGCTTTCCAACTTTGGAAGCTCGAAACAGTAAATTATATAGTTCTGAGTTTTGATTTTATCATTTTTTTACTCTTTCTTGATTTTATCTGGAATCGTAGTGATGGTTGTTTTCTGAATAACTACTATTTGGTCTCCTAAAGCTAGTATTACATAGTGGGACTTGAGAATTGATATATTATTGTGCAAGAGAACTTCAAAATTTCAAAATGTTATGTATAATAACAATTACGAAGTGATGACTTTTCATTTTACTACTTTACTAGCTGCAACCAATTATGTAGGTTATGATATCTTTTCTTGATTCTGTTCTGAAAATTTATTCTCCCTGCCTCCTAAACTCCAATTGGCAGCAAGGTACACTGTGCGTTCCTTTGGTATTAGACGTAATGAAAAAATTGCATGCTATGTCACTGTTAGGGGTGACAAGGCAATGCAGCTTTTGGAGAGCGGTTTGAAGGTGAAGGAATATGAGTTGCTGAGGAGGAACTTCAGTGATACTGGATGTTTTGGCTTTGGTATTCAGGAGCACATCGACCTGGGAATCAAGTAAGCTAATATGCACTTGAAACTAGAGATATGCCCTTTTTCTTTAATAGGCCAGACTTCTATTTATTAGTTTGTCATCAACTTGGAGTGAATTTTTCTGATTTGGAAATTGCTTACGCTAACTTGATTGGGTACTACATAATGGTCCTCTCTCAATATTTTGCTGTTGATTAAAAGTTTGAAAATAATTTTTTTTTTTTTTGGATTGGTAATCAAGAAATTTTATTCATAAGAATAGGCAAAGCCCAAGTACATAGGGAGAAAGCTTGAAAAGAAAAATAAAGCTTGTCCATTGATTGTTGTCTGTGGTCTTAAAGATGAACAGCAATATCAGAAAATTTATTTATCATATTGCAGGCAATTTTCCTTTTGAGTCTCTGCTCTTAGAGGAGTCTATAATTTTCAATTAAGCTTAAGCACAGATTTTACAATTCCTTGTGGTTTTTTCGATGCATCATACTTGCCAAAAAGTTCTTTCAATGCATAATTGTGCTCCATAATTGATGTAATTAAATTGATGGTGCCCAAGTGGATCTCTAGCCCTATCACCTATCTTGCTGTGTGACTGCCTATGATGTTTAAGGTGTTGTAGCATGTGAAGGGTTGTCAAGAACAAAATAACATGGCAGAGAATATGGCATTCAACCTCATGATTTACACTGTCAGGATGATTATTGCTTCAAACAGGATTAGATGGGACATGAATTGGTTTTGGGTTGGATTTGGAATGGGATGGATGGTCAAATAACTAATCAGTTCTATATTGATGTAGTGTATGGTTTATTCTTTCCCTTCACAAAAGTTTATATGTTAATCTTTTTTTTGTTAACTTTGTGATAAGTAATAACAATTTGATTAAAAAGAGTGCCAAAGGTGCAATCCAAGTATACAAGATGTGTACATGAAAGATACCCATCAATAAACCGAAATCGATACGAAAAAATCATGTAAACTCCCTTGGATCATCACATTGCTTATACATGAATGCAAGTATGCTGTTGTTTATGCTGTATATGGTGTCATACCTTTCGATTGCCTTGCTTGTTTAATTATTTTGGAGGAGAAGTACGCCTTGCACACACAAAGTATCAATAATTTTGCACTTTGCACTCCCAACTATCAAATGGAAATATTACAGCATCCAATTGCTTAAAGATTGTCGAGCAGCACCATTGTCCAATCTGGCCTTTAAGATTGATGAAAAATAGGTGACATGGCACAATCTTGCCTTTTGAATCTTAACGCAAGTTGTCCATTGCCAATTTTAGTAGTTTGAGGGTGAAAAATGTATGCTTTAGCAGTTTGTGGTGCAAATTGCAAAATCCTTGGCAGTTTGATGTTGCAATGTACATTGAGTAATGATAACATACAATCCTTATTTTAACCTTTTTCAAATTCATGTTGTAAAAATGAGGATATTTTTGTAAAATGATGATACTTCTGTAATTGTTTTATGAGTTAGTTTACAGAAATGCCCTCATTTTACTTATGACGGCCTTGACTTAAAACATGGTTGGGAAAATGATTGTGAAAAGAGTTGTGTTTATCATTTTCCATGTATATTTGTCCATTTTTCCGAGTTTTCTGCAATATTGTGAATTGTGCATGCTGTCCCATGTTTGAAGGATACCAAGATTTGGTTTTCGGGCATATAAATCAATTTTTGTTAATTTTTTGACATAATCATATTCTTTCAGGTATGATCCTTCAACTGGAATTTATGGAATGGACTTCTATGTTGTTTTGGAGCGGCCTGGTTACCGTGTTGGCCGTCGTCGCCGATGTAAGTCTCGTGTTGGGATCCAGCACAGGGTCACAAAGGAGGATGCCATGAAGTGGTTCCAGGTCAAATATGAAGGTGTCATTCTAAACAAGTCTCAGAATATCACTTAAGCCTGGAACATTGTCACAGTTTTGAGTGAGGCTGGACCCCTGGTGTTATGTAGACCAGCGTCCTATACTGCTATCTTCTTTGAAGTTATGGGAGAGCTTGCGATGTGTTTTCTGGGCCAGAATCTGTTTATTTATTGCACGATATGCTTTCACCGTCACTACTAACTCAGGTGATAGATTTAGGCTCTGTTTGGACAGTAAAAGTGTCTCATCTCATTATTACAAATTTTTTAAATTTTCATATAGAATATAATAAACAATTAATTTTTTCAAATTTCATAATAATAATAATATTAAGAAGTAATATTTTAACAATATTTTATTTAATTTTTTAACTTTCATCTCAATTTACAAATGGCATCTTAAAC
Source organism: Juglans microcarpa x Juglans regia (assembly GCF_004785595.1). Classification (NCBI taxonomy): domain Eukaryota; kingdom Viridiplantae; phylum Streptophyta; class Magnoliopsida; order Fagales; family Juglandaceae; genus Juglans; species Juglans microcarpa x Juglans regia. Next base: position 18,337,664 of record NC_054597.1, on the reverse strand, counting down.
ATTAGATAACAATAGTTGAAATGCATCAAGCACGTGCCTCAGCATTATTTCATAATTTTCTGCAAGCACGTGCCTCAGCTTTATTTCATTATTTTCTGCAAGCCCGTAGCCATTACGTTATGTAATTGTGGAGCTTTAAGGAAACTATTATGGCTGACCATATAGGTTTGTCATGGATCAATCAGGTAACTTGCTAACGAAGAAGAGAGCTTGTTTGAAAATATAGGGAATAGGTGTGCGCATTAGTTGAGAATCTGTCTGCCAATAAAATTAAAAAAATAATAATAAAATAAAAATTATGGGGGTACAGGGAATTATGTGGGGGAGGAAAACTAAAGTTGACACGTGGCATACGGATACTATGTGCCAATTAGAAACTGATAAGTGGCGTATAAATGTCACATGTCAATTATGTCGTTAATTTTTCAATGGTAAAATTAGCGAGGTACTAAATTATAAGTTTCTTGAAATTTAGGTTTTTTTTTTTTTTTTTTTTTTTTACAAGTGTTCAGGTATTAATTTTGTAAGAGTTGAAAGACTTTCCTATATAATGTTCACATACAAGTAGGCTTATATTAGTGAGAGAACCTAATCGGCCTTTTCTAGCTAGTCTAGCCAATTCCATCTTTTTTTATGTAGCCTTGTTTAGCATATCATTTCAATGAATTAGAAACATTATCATCATCATTTTAAGTTATACAAGAAAATGAATAATAATCTAAACCCAATATAAATAAATCATTCATAAGAAAACCATTTCCATACAATGCCTTAACCAACTAAAAGTTCAACTAGGGACCATCAAAGTGAGAAGTAAAAACAAAGCTCCAACATAAAAATAATTGAAAATAAAACACAAGATGTATAAAACACATCATGAAGAAGTATCAAGCACCCTAGGTGCATTTTGAGTTGGTAGGTGTTAACTCTCTAAATCTTGAATTTTGTTATCTAATATAACATACTTTTTGCTAGCTGTTATTCTTCTATAACTACGAACCCAACTCGATCTTGAGCTACATATTTGGTTTCTCCCGAGTTTACAATCCATTATGTGATTGAGTGAATAAACATAAGTAGTAAGGAGTCATATCTAGTGGATACATCCTTTGCCTCAGTGCACTCAAGAGCAAAGTGTTACATTTTCTATCTCGCCATTTGTTTTCCATCTCTACTTTCAAGTGGCGAGATATATCAATAAAAGTTTTAATATTCTCACTGTGTCAAAACGAGATTCATTTGTCCCCATGTTGACTCGAGCAAAAATCTTATCACAACAGTAACTTGCAATTCATTAGTGAGATTATTGTCAGCATCATTTAGATCACGAATCAAGGCAGATATCGATCTGAAATGCTCAGTCATGTAACATACTGCTTAAATCTCAAAGTAAGAGCACGGAGTCTAGTGGTTGATATCTCTCCATAGCAATTTTCAATTGGTTCCACATATATTCGACAGTTAGATAGTTCTCAAACTCTCAAATAAGATCATGTATGCTGCTAAGAATTTTGTTTTTTTAATCATAAATACTTTAACCATATGCTGCTAAGAATGTTAAAGCACATGCACCAGTCTTTTTCATTCCTTAGGTCGTATCATAAGGTGTGATAGATTTTCTAAAATCGTGATTATTAAGTAAATATTGAATTTTCCTATGCCACATGTCATAGTTAATTCCAACTAGTTTCTCTCCTTCATTAAAATCAATAAGATCATCAACTACGTTGCTAGTGGTCATAATCACTACATTCATTATGCAAGGTTGACATTAGCACACATTTAATTTTATTCCAAAATCTAACTAGATCATATAATTACTTCCTACACAGTGAAATTAAAAATCTCACAAAAAGGCAACAATCATCTCTCACTATATAAGTTAAAATTCCAAATCTAATTAATTTAAAATAAAATTTATATGAGTCTTAAAAACTCATAACTCATGCACAAATAATTCATTCATCATATATGAAAAATCTATTATTGTTGTGAAAAACACATTGGACATAGGCTTCATCGAAAATCTCATTGGTAATTGGGTGTATCGTGAAACATATCTCTTTACATGACCTCAATAATAAAATAACATTCTCAATATTACATTTCTAAAGAAAATCCTACCAACAATATTTTAGAAAAATAAATAAATATGGATGTCACGTCCCTGAAATATTTATAAGCTATACCTTACCCATCCACATAATAATAAATACATAAAATTATCAATGTCAACCCTATCATTTTTAATTTTTTTTTTTTAAAAACAAACAAACTCATGAATTCAAGCAACCAATCAAACTGGTATGCATGATGGTACAATGAATAGAGGACACACATTCTCAATTAATAAGCATAAAGTCTTGGGACAACATTCAATATGAATATGCATTTAACAATAACAATTCAATACATGTATCTACATATTTAATCAAATTCAAATAATCTTTAATGTGTATTTGTGTCCATACCGTCGGAAAAAACTGACCAAAAGTGTAAGGGTGGATCACACTCTCCAAGACCAAGAGTGTGGCTTACCAAAATGGATCTATTCATCGTTTTTCTCAGCCAACTTTTTTTTATTTTTTCCCATTTAGATCACTCATTTTTAATTGGTCATAACTTACTCATTTTGGATCCAAATCAAGCGTATGATATGTCAATGTAAAGCTTATGAACCCATCTTTTTAACCATATAAAATTTGTTTCATAAAATAACATAAAATTGGTTAAAAGTAGGCTCAAAGTCAGGGTCTAAACACTAAATTTAAAATTAGGGTTTCAGATTTCTCCATTTATTATAGGCAACGAAACTTAAAACAAATTTAAGGGATGTCTTTATGTTTTCATGTAGAATGTAATAGGAGCATCCACCGAAGGAGAATGTATTGTTATCTGTTCCATGTGCAACCCTTCGAGATTGGACTTGTGTGAAAATAAAGTACTGTTCTTATTCTTAATAATGTTCACCATAGGTTGGTTAGGATCCAACTCAAAGCCCTTTGCATTGGGCTTTGTATCGGTTGAGATAAGGGCCCATAACCCGATTCCCCTGAGTCCATAACTTCTCCTTTAGTTTAGCCTCGTTTGAAAACGAACTGACGTTGGTCATTGTCTTCTTCATAAAAAACCGCCTATTTTTTCACATGAACTACAACCGTACGTTATCTCCTCCTCGGAAAAGGTAATCGTTCAGCCCTCATCCATGAGCCATAAGTGAACCGTTCTTTCAAATAAAAAACGTAATCACAATCAACATGCATGTCCAACGCACCCATAACAGTAACAAAAGTTAAGAAGTCGTTCATATATACTAGAACTAGACCCAGACTCCAGAGTCACTTCATGTTAAGTTCTTCTTACCCATTGGAAGAGGTTTCATTACATCTAGTTGTAGATGGATTATTGAAAATTCCCCCCAACCAGAGACTTATCTTCATCCATATCCTTCAACGTTGCCCATAGTTTCCACCAATTGTTTTGAACAACTTTTGCATGCATAACACCAAGAACGTGATCAGATAAGCGAATCCAAAAAGAGGGTAGCTGGATTTATTTGGAGTTTTGATACCTGAACATCGCCATCATAATCTACGTTAAAACCAATTATTTATCAAATGACCACCAACAATTACGGTCCAGTATACCTTTATCCATCTTACAAACTTGGATAGCAATAGATGGTCACTTAGGTTACTAAACCGTATATGGCTAGAAGGTACTTGTAAAGGACGTGTTTCATATCACCAATCATATGGATGACTCTATAGCAATGAAGAGATGACGCATGTCACCCTGTGTAAACTCTAATAGTTAAGTCAGTGACAATATAAGAATAAATGTATATAATATGAAGATGAAATTGTTTGTTACTTCTACCGAGTTATTTATAGAAGGATGTGGCGTGATGATGATTAACTCTGATCACCAGTTCCGTGTGCTTATCCTTTGTGATCCCTTATTAACTAGAGAAGATATATTCTATTTTGTAGGAGTTATCTTGATATCTCATGTTTTGTAGGAGTTATCTTGAGATCTCCTATTTTGTAGGAGTTATCTTACTTAGGATATTTATGTCCAGTCGTTGGCCTCATCTCTAGTTCTTCGGGGTTACCGTGTTCCATGATTGTGGTTACGAGCCATCTAATCTATGGGGCTCCTAGCTTTAAGCTCTCAATAAGTCTTCTTGAACTTATGGACGAGCTTGGCCTTAGAGATGGGCTCAAAGCCTAGGGGTCTAAATGTTCCCTCTAATTACCCCGCTAATTTCCTTTGTGTTGGCATATAGTAAATTAAACAATCATTTTTTTTCTTTTTTATTACTTACCCTGCTAGTCTATAAGCATTTATTTATTCTTTTTCTTCTTTTGGCTATAGCCCATGCTAGGTGGCATGCACCGCCATAACCGTTTCCGCTCATTTAATATGTTTTAAAAATAAGTGTAACTGCTGGCGTAGCCGACCTTTTAGATTCCTTAGAACCCTCATGATTACCTTTCTCAGATGTGCTTCACAAGGCATTTGCCTCCAGTAGCCATTTTCTTTACCCTTCTTTGCTCTTTCGTCTTTCTCATTTTTCTTCGTATTTCCCTCTACTTCTCTCCTGTTTCTTGGTTCTTCTTTTACTAAGACAATTGATACGACTTGGGGGATACTGTTAAGTACATATACAAAATATCCCCTTGATTAGGCTGCTTCAATAGGGGCGTGCTGGCTAAATATTTTCTCAGTTCTTGAAAGGTTTGGTCACATTCTTCGTTCCAAGTGTGTACCTTCTTTAGAACTTAGAAAAAGGGGATGCATTTATCTGTAGACAGTGATACGAACCTGTTCAAAGTCGCTACTTTCCCTGCTAAGCGCTGAGTATCATTGATGGTTCGAGGCGGCGCCATTTTCAAAATTGCTTCTATCTTCTCAGTGTTGGCTTCTATTCCTCTTTGTGAGACTATGAATCCCAGAAATTTTCCCGAATTTACCCTGAACACGCATTTCGCCGGGTTCAATTTTATTTTGTACTTTCATAATACCGCGAAGTACTCTTTAAGATCTGTTAGGTGCTGGGCGGCTTCCTTATTTTTCACCAGTAGATCGTGTATGTATACCTCCATAGTCTTCCCAATTTGTTGTTTGAACATCCGATTGACTAACCTTTGATATGTTTCTCCGGCATTCTTTAGCCCAAAAGGCATTACTCGGTAGCAGTAGAGTCCTCTGTCAGTTATGAACGTTGTCTTCTCCTCATTCGCCTTGTTCATCCTGATTTGATTGTGCCTAGAGTAAGTGTCCATAAAACTCAAAAATTGGTGTCCGCTGGCCGTGGCATCCACGATGACATCGATTCGAGGCAGTGGAAAACTATCTTTGGAGCAAGCTTTATTAAGGTTGGTGAAGTTTACGCACATCCTCCATTTGCCATTGGCTTTCTTGACTAGTACCACGTTGGAGAGCCATTTTGGGTAGTGTGCCTCCCATATGAAGCCTGCCACTAGAAGTCTATTGATTTCCTTTGCTATGGCCGTGTATTTCTCAGTGTTGAACAACCCTATCTTCTGTCGTACTTTCTTTGTGGCTCCAGGTAAATACATCTCTATGTTCGATCAACAGCTGCTCCAAGGCTTCCTAATCCTCTGGCGGGAGCTTGGAGCCAACCCTTGTAGTGGCAGCTGGGCGTTCCGGATGTAGCTTTACTACATGCAAGGGCTCGTTGGCTTTGGCTAGTAACAGACTACTTTCATTCCTGGTTTCTATGGCTTGTCCTTCTTCCAACTGAGATGGTGGCAACAACTGTTCTTTTGAGTTGTCTATTGAACAAATCATCAGTGCTCCCGTCTTCAACTCCTGGACATAACACTCTCAAGCCGATATTTGCTCACCTCGGACTTCACCTACTCCTGCTTCTATTGGGGATTTCATTTTAAGGTGGTATGTGGAGGTAATCACCTTTAAGTTATTGAGGGTCGGGTGTCCCAATATGGCATTGTTAGACGACGGAGCTTTGACTACTAAAAAATTTGTCATGCTGGTAACTTTGTGGGCGCCTTCCCTTCTGTTACCGGAAGCATGATTGAGCCGATCGGTTGAACAACTTCTCCTGAAAGCCCTTTCAGCGAAGAGAGAGATGGTCACAATTTTTCAATAGGGATTCCCATTCGAATAAACGTGTCCAAAAAAAGGATGTTAGCAGAGCTCCCATTGTCAACTAAGACTCGTTTGGTAGTGTAGTTAGCTATCAATAGCATAACAACCAAGGCATCATCATGAGAGTACATAACCAATCCTCATCCCCGAATGAGATAGTCGGGCTTGTTTCTGTCCTAGGGTACTTATATGGCCTAATGGCCATGTATACCTCGTCATATCTTGCTCTGCATGCATTGGCCTTTCTGTCGAAAGCTGTGGTGCCGCCCCCAGCAAATCCTCTTGCTATAGTGCAGATTTCGCCTAGAAAGGCTTGTTCTTGGTCTCTCTTGGGTCGTAGAGAATTATTTCTCCTTTTCTCACCCTATTTTTGGCACTTGGGGCTTCTGCCTCGTTTATCACGACTTTCCTCCCTTTGTGCCTTTATGTAATTAGCTAGCATCCTTTCCAGTTCTTCACTTTCAGTCATTTCGTCAATCTGCTTCTTTAGGGTGATGCAATCTTCAGTCGAATGGGAGTAGCTTTGGTGGTAGGTGCAATAGTGTTGGCCTTTGTCAGGCGGGAATTCTTCCCTTCTTAAGTTTTTACCATTTTCCGGTGCATTGTGGTTCTTATGTACAAGTAGGCGCCCTTGATCTTGCTGGTTGGTGTATCGGTCTCGTCTGTCATTAGGGTGACTTCGCCCATTCGTTTTCCTCTCTTTGTCTTTAGAATTGTTCTGGTTTTTGTTATCTGCTTTTGTCTCCTGCTATCGTGGTTTTAACAAAGCCTGTAGAGTATCCTTCGCATTGACAAAGTCTTCTGTTCGGTTCATGAATTCCCTTAATGTGGATGGAATTCATCTGGCCAGCTCAGCCATGAAGGGGCTTTGAGGCTAGATTCCTCCCAGTAGTGCGGCTAAGGTGATTTTTTTATCATGACCATCAGTGGTGAGCTTCTCTTTATTGAAGCGTGTTATGTAGTTCTTTAGATTCTCCCATTCCTTCTGTTTTACTGTCAACAAATAGGCTGCCGGCTTGCGGTGCCTCATGCTTGCCAAAAATTGTGTGAGAAATTTTTTAGCTAACTCCTCAAAATTTCCATTCGATCCAAGGCGAAGGGTCCCAAACTACCACCATGCTATTCTTTTTAGAGTCAATGGGAAGGTGCGGCAAGCCGCCTCTCTATTAAAACCGTGGAGAGTTATGTATGCTTTGAAATTCTAGAGGTGATCAATAGGATCTTTGGATCCATCGTATAGATCAATCCGTGGTACCTTGAATTTAGATGGTAGAGGGACTGACATGACTTCCTTGCTGTACGGGAGGTTCGTGCGTGTGAGGAGCTGCTCCACAGAAGAGGAATCACCCTTTTCGCCATCTCCCTGTATTTATCCACAAGACTTTGCTGCTCATCATGCATTTTTTTCTTTTCTATCTCTTCACTATTGACCCCTCTGCACTGTGTGCATATCCTTCAGGCCGCCCATTCTGGGCTGGAGAACTGCCCCTCTGTTGTTTTAATTCTTCGTTTTCTTTATGTAGTTGTTCAACAACCGCCATTACTTGTTTCAACATTTCCTCCTTTCTAGTAACCTCACTTCTGCCTCCATCATACTCGATAGACTTGTGATCGCGTGACAATTGGCTTGTAAAAAATCATGTTGAAGTCTATAACAATCCCATAAACGGTGCCACCGTACATGACGTGTTTCACACCACCAATCGTATGGATGACTCTGCAGCAATGAAGAGACGGTGCTTGTCATCCTGTGTAAACTCTGATGCTTAATTCAGCGACAATATAAGAATAAGTGTATATAAAATGAAGATGAAACTGTTTGTTACCTCTATCGAGTTATTTATAGAAGGATGTGGTGTGATGACGATTAATTCCGATCACCAGTCCCATGTACTTATCCTTCGTGATCCCTGATTAACTGGAGAAGATATCTCCTATTTTGTAGGAATTATCTTATTCAGGATATTTATGTCCAGTCATGGGCCTCATCTTCAGTTCTTCAAGGTTATCTTATTCTGTGATTGTGGTTACAAGCCCTCTGATGTGTAGGGCTCCTAGCTTTAAGCTCTCAATAAGTCTTCTTGAACTTATGGATGAGCTTGGCCTCAGAGATGAGCTCAAAGCCCAGGGGTCTAAAGGTTCCCTCCAGTACTCATCATAGATTTAAAAAAAATTAATTGCTTGTAAATACTTTTTTAATAGAATTCAACTCTCGTGGCACCAAGATCCTTTGGATCAATTGGCAACACCTTAGTTTCTCATTAAGAGAACTAAGGATCGAATCCCCCATCTCCAACGTATAAAAAAAAAACAAAAAACAAAACAAAAAAAAACTCTCGTGGCAGATTGCATGAGAGTCTTCCATATCTCCTTCAATAACTTTCCCGTTCCACTTTAAGCATTAGCAATGTTGTAGGTTTAAAAAAAAAAAAAAAAAAAGGCGTTAGCAATGGTGTACGCAAAGGTAAAGGTGAGATTTGACTAAATAAATTATTGTTTTGCCTCTGTTGAGAGAGAGAGAGAGAGAGCAAGTGGGAGAAAAGAAAAATAAGTGATAAAATAATCAATAGATGGTGAACAATACCTATCCAAATATGTAGAAACATTGTAATTTGTAAGTAAAAAATTTACATTTAACTCTTCCAATCCAGTAGATTTAATGGGATTGTTAGATAAATATTGATTTGCATTGGTGTTTGCCTACACCATTACTAGTGCTTAAGGACTGGAGGGGCATAAATTAATTCATCCAAAAGGGTTCAACGAAATCTACTATAAAAGCCCCGTCATACCATATGTGATAAGACTTCGTAGGGTAATTAGAAGGGATTTAATACCACCATAAGGGCTCGTGGGGTGCAACCCTGGGCCTGGGTCATGGGGGCCCGACAAGCCACTCAAGGCTCAAACCCCTCTAGCCCAATAGAGCTCAGGTCAGATCGTTAGAAACAGGAACGTCTGCCCTCTTATCCTGGGACCATTAGAATATTCACTCATTCAAAATGGGTGGATAGCCCCAAGGCCTCGGGATTCAAATTTCAAACAATGGGCAAGGCAATTAGTTCGGGTGGAAGGCAAGTCCTTTATTTAAAGGATCCAGATATGCTAATGAAATCTCTCAAATAATTGGCTCTAAGAAGATTCATATCGTTACTGACTTGAACATCCGAGGGGCCCCATTCAATCCCCAATCTATCTTACACTTTTGTTGTAGGAGATCAAATCAGGAGTGCGTAACGGTGAAACACGTCCTTAACAAGGATGGACAACTTCTGTCATTTCTTTAATAGATCATCATCATCCATTGAAATATGCCTAGTAAATTAGATCGAATAAATTAAACTTACAAAGGAAATTACTCTCATATTCCATGGTGAAAACACTTCCACGAAGACAAGGGAGCGTGAGAGGAAAAACATGTGTATTTGTCTTTTGAAACAACAACTGAACATTGCATTAATCAGGTAAAATACAACATGATGGGAACCAAGGTGGGCCCCGTCTTAAATATTCTTTACAAATTTTAGATGGACCAATTACAAGATCAAGAGCTAAGAAGATCAAGAAAGCAATGCAAGAATTGATGCAATTCACTTGGGATGACTCTAGCAAGAGCTGAATATTCAAGATGGGCTTGAGAAGAAGAGATCCAGTGATCATTCATGATCGGTGCAAAACTGCAAGTGCATAGTATCGTAGTTTTATAGTAAAGTGATGAGAAAAGTATCGTCCTCAGGGATTGGTAACTTACTTTTGAAAAATATCAAAATTATACTAATCTTGACTTTATTTAGAAAAGTCATTACGATTTTCTGTAATTGTAAATTAAAATAAAATTAATTCAAAGAAAATACTCAAAGGAAAAGAAAGATATTGTTCGAAGATCAAATCAATGGGAAAGAAAACTTCTAGGAAGTCAATTCACCAAATTCCTCACTATGCCTTACTCATCTAACGAATTAAATTTAATTCTCTCTATTTGTTAGCAAATCTCCATAAACATCCAAAAGTCTCTTTCGACAATCAATTGAAAATTATTCTTGTTTATCAATTTACACAAGAGTATGCAAATTAATAAAGCAAGAAAGCAGTAAAATCAATGATTTTAATACTACATAGGTTCATATAAGTCTTTCGATCTCTATATTTACCTATGCCAAAATATCCAAGATCTATCCTATAATTCCCTCTTTCGACAGCAAATTACAGGATTAAAATCATCTAATTAATGGCCAGTTAATTAGAAGAGAATTACTTCAAATTAGAATAGAAAAGCAAGCATAGTTCAGAATTAGATTACATTGTTTTCCTTGAATAAAGAAAATTTAGTTCATGCTAAAAATTAAATTCAACATAAACGAATTCACCATAATTTTTCTGAGAGAAGAATAAAAGAAAATGAACACTAAAAATACTCCTCGTAGAATCCGTAGCATCCCTCGCAAGTTGCTCCTTCTGAAATGAAAAGGAGAAATTAATTCCTCTTCCCGTCCGTGCAATTCAGCTTTTTAGTCCGCTCTCTATTTTCTTTTCTTTTCTTTTCTTTTTTCGTTCCCCGCATTACGTAGCTCTTTAAAACCAAAAATTCCTTTTTTTTATCTCGTGTGTGCAGTAGCCAAAAGAAAAAACCTTGAATTTGAATTCCCGAGTCCCACGCAAGTTGCTTCCTTTCTTTTCTTTTTCCGGAAAAGGGAATTCAAAAGCCCCCAAGACCCGATCTCCAGCTTCTTGGTAAATCCAATTCAAAAACCAAATTTGAATTCCAATTTCGTGCATTACGTCCGCATGCCAAAAACTACTTTTTCCTTTTTGTGCACGTGTCAAAGCTAAAGATCAGACTAGCTCACGCAAGTCACAAAACAATTGCCCCTATTGCATGCATTTTTCTCTTTTATTCAGCAGCTTCTATATTCAAATAATGTCTTTATATAAATGAGAGAATTTCTAGATGATAGGCTTGTAAAATTGGGTCTTCATTTTCTTCAAATCTGAAATAAAATTTAAATAACAACTATGAAGCTAAAAATCATCAAAAATAAATAAATTTAGACTAAAGTTAAAGTTAAGAGGTGATAAAATATACTAAATTATGCAAGTCATCAAGCACCCCCAAACTTAAAATTTTGTTTCTCCTCAAACAAAAATAAAATAAAAGACCACTATGGACTGACTATCAACTTGACCCCATAGAGAAGTTTCATTACTCACCAAGCCATGATTTGAATTAGATATCATCACTAGTATCTTACTCTTTTAACATCAAGGATAGCCGGAAAATCAATAAAAAATTTAACAATTTGTCAAGCAAGAATTAAGCGTTTACTTAAACCTAAAGCTAAGACCTTGAGTGTGTGTGTGTGTGATATAATCAATTTAACTCCAAACTACCTGCAAACTCAGATAAAAGTAAAATAACTAAAATCAGAATAATTCTCTCAAAACTTGACCCCATAGGTCTAATTTTCAGAAATCCACTCTACTAATGTAGTCAAACCAAAATCAGAGATCAAAATGTCTTTAATCAGGTTGTAATGACAAGCCACAGGGTGAGGGCTAAGAAAGAAATGGATATGGAAAATCAAAGCAAACTGGAAAAATACTTGGTGGAAAGAACAATAAAAGAGCTATCCACATGATTCAAACCATAACTCTTTCTTGATGACTATATGCTCATACTTGTGATATTATTGTTGTTGTAATCAATGAAGTAGTACCAAGTGCACCTTCAACAAAATCTGAAGTGATTTGCACTCCATTGGTTGACTTTTTTTTTTTTTTTTGTTGCCATGATGGATAAATCACCTCTGAATAAAAGACAAACCCAGTAATAATACTTTTTTTTTTTTCACAATTTTCGTTCAACCACCTCAATTCTTGTAACCTTTTCCAATCTTCAATCACGTCAACCTTTTTTTTTTGTTCAAATACTTTAATCAAATAGAGCATAATTTCCTTTGAACTAACTTTCTCTTTAAATGTAGATTACCACCAAAGTATTTTCTCAAATTGTAAAAGGTAAATCATAGTTTTTCAGGCTTAGAACGGGAATGATTTTATAGTCAAAAGAACAAATAAAGGCTTATGTAAAATAAGGCTTAAAGGGGTTGACTGTGGAAATACACCATGCAATGATGGTATGATAATCAGGACGGCTGGGAAAGCTTTTTGGTTATAACAAAAAAAATTTGCCTAGATCATTTCTCTAACATTTGGTATCAACTAGGATTTCGCTTCAAGGATCCATCAACAAATTCTTGAGCAAAGTAAGATTGAACTTCCCTGACCCAGTTAATTCAACTCCTTCTCTTCATAAGCAAAATGGAATAAAGAAAAAAAATGACTATGTAGTCAATTATGTTCAAGGTCAAAGATTTAAATCAAAGTACCCACAAAACTCAGCCTGACATAAAAGAAATTTTTGAAAATTTTTCTCAATCCCATCCTCAATCACAAATTTCAGAGTTATAGAGAATTCAATCATACTCAAATGCAAGCTTGGTAAAAGAATCCAACAACTCAAGACTTACAAAATCACAAGTAAAATAAAACAAATAGCAAACAAGAACACCAAATGACTATAGGAGTTTACACCCCCAAACTTAAACTAAACAATGTCCTCATTGTAATGCAAAAGTGATAAAGATTGAAGAAATGAAAGGAACTTCCCTGGTTTCATAGTGAATCAGCCGTAATTTGTAATTTTCAGCTCTTTATTCATGCTAAATAAACCTGCATCAAAATCAAAATTATTAGAAAATAAAAAATAAAAATAATGAAAATAAAGGAATAAAAGAAAGTTCAATGGGCTGCCTCCCATAAGCGCTTGTTTTAAAGTCTACAGCCAGACTTTTCAATCTTCATTAATTAGGATCTCCAAGAGGAATGAATGCACAATTCCTCTCCACTTGTTCTCCATAATAGTGCTTCAATCTCTTACCGTTAACTCTGAATATATTTTCTGTCTTGTTCTTCAAGTCTATTGCTCCAAAAGAGGAAACTTTGTCAACTGTATAAAGACCTGTCCATCTTGATTTTAACTGGCCAGGGAAGAGTTTGAGTCTTGAATTGAAGAGTAAATCCTGTTGTCCTCGTGCGAACTCACGCCTGAGAATCTGCTTGTCATGCCACTTCTTCGTCTGTTCTTTGTAGATCTTTGCATTTTCATAAGCATCATTTATGAACTCATCCATCTCATTCAATTGAAGAAGTCACTTTTCCCCTACTGCCTTCAGATCAAAATTAAACTTCTTTACTGCCCAATAAGCTCTATGCTCCAACTCAACAGGAGACATCCCGATAGGTGTTTTATAGGCTATACGATATGCCCACAAAGCATCATCAAGTTTCTTTGCCCAATCCTTTCTATTAGTATTGACCTTCTTCTCAATGATGTTTTTGATTTCTCTGTTTGAAATTTCAGCTTGGCCATTAGTTTGAGGATGGTAGGCAAGTGCTATCTTGTGCTTCACACCATATTTAGAAAGAAGATTATCAAACAACTTGTTGCAAAAGTGGGTCCCTTCGTCACTAATAATAGCTTGTGGAGTGCCAAATCTTGTGAATATATTCTTATGCAAAAATTTGAGCACTACCTTTGCATCATTTGTTGTTGTAGCAATTGCTTCTACCCATTTTGACACATAATCAACTGCTAACAAGATATAAACAAAGCCAAAAGTAGGAGGAAAATGGCTCATAAAATCAATTTCCCAAACATCAAATAACTCCACCTCCAAGATATTTTTCAATGGTAACTCCTGATGCCTTGAAATATTTCCCATACGTTGGCATCGGTCACAAGTTTTCACCCAAGTATAACTATCACGAAAAATAGAAGGCCAAAAGAAACCACTTTGAAGTACCTTAGCTACTATTCGTGTTGCTCAAAAGTGTCCTCCATATGATGAGGAATGACAATGATGAAGAATGGCTTGCATCTCTTCTTCTAGCACACATCTTCGAATGATTTGGTTAGGGCATCTTTTGAATAGCAAAGGCTCATCTCAAAGATAATATTTCACATCATGCAGAAACTTCTTACGTTAGTGATAAGTGAGATCTGGTGGCAATACTCTACAAGCTAGGTAGTTTACAATATTAGCATACCAAGGAAGCTTGATCTCACATGCAAACAACTGCTCATCAGGGAATGATTCTTGGATCACTGACTCTGGTCTTATTTCCTCTTACTCCAACCGAGAGAGATGATCA